>NC_044994.1:42856289-43218540 GCF_008728515.1 Papio anubis
CGGGAGGCTGAGGCAGGAGAATGGCGTGAACCCGGGAGGCAGAGCTTGCAGTGAGCCGAGATCGTGCCACTGCACTCCAGCCTGGGCAACAGAGCAAGACTCCATCTCAAAAAAAAAAAAAAGAAAAAAAAAGAAAATATTTCTTGAGAGTAATAAGGAAGAGACAGAAGAATATAATTTGAGAGACTCCTTCGAAAAGTGTGACAAGATTGAAACGATAGAAGTTATGAACCAGGCACAGTGGCTCACGCCTGTAACTTCAGCATTTTGGGAGGCTGAGGTGGGCAAATGACTTGAGCTCAGGAGTTCGAGACCAGCCTGACCAATGTAGTGAAACCCCGTCTCTACTACAAATACAAAAGTTAGCTGGGCACGGTGGTGCATGCCTGTAATCCCAGCTACTCAGGAGGTTAAGGCAGGAGAATTGCTTGAACCCAGGAGGCAGAGGTTGCAGTGAGCTAAGATCATGCCGCTGTACGCCTAGGTAACAGAGCGAGACTCCGTCTCAAAAAATAATAATAAAAAATAAAAAAGTTAGGGAAGCCAGGCAGAGTGGAAAACAGGATTTGCTCTTGTAACTTTTGATGATCATGAAACAATTGATAAAATTGTTTTTCAGATATACCATGCTATTAATGGGCATAATTGTGAATTTAAAAGGGTCCTTTCTAAATGAGATGGAGTCTACTGGGTCATAAAGAGGTCATGGAAGTGGATCTGGCAACTTAGCTGGTCATGGAGGAAACTTTGGAGGTGGTGAAGGTAATTTTGGCCGTGGTGGAAACTTTGGTAGAAAGGAGGCTATGGTGATGAAGGTGATGGCAGCAGAGACAGTTATGCAGGAGATGACGGTGGATAGAATGGATTTGGAGGTGACGGTAGCCACTATGGGTGGTGATCCTGGTCGTAATAGTAGAGGGGACCATGGTGGTGGTGGACCAGGATATGGAAACCAAGGTAGTCCATATGGTGGCAGTGGTGGATGATATGGTGGTTACAATGAAGAAGGAAATTTTGGTGGCGGTAACTATGGTGGTGGTGGGAACTATAATGATCTGTGAAACAGCAATCAAATTATGAACCCATGAAAGGGGGCAGTTTTGGTGGAAGAAGCTCAGGCAGTCCCTATGGTGATGGTTATGGATCTGGTAGTGGAAACAGTGGATATGGTAGCAGAAGGTTCTAAAAACAGCAGAAAAGGAGGCTGGGCATGGTGGCTCACACCTGTAATCCCAGCACTTTGGGAAGCCGAGGTGAGTGGATCACCTGAGGTCAGGAGTTCGAGACCAGTCTGGTCAACATGGTGAAACCCCATCTCTACTAAAAATACAAAAATTAGCTGGGCATGGTGGCGGGTGTCTGTAATCCCAGCTACTCGGGAGGCTGAGGCATGATAATCGCTTGAACCCGGGAGGCAGAGGTTGCAGTGAGCCGAGATCATGCCTCTGCACTCTAGTCTGGGGGATAGAGCGAGACTCTGTCTCCAAAAAAATAAAAAATAAAAACAGTAGTAAAGGGCTACAGTTCTTAGCAGGAGAAAGAATGAGAAGTTTTGGGAAAGCAGCAAGTTACCTTGAAACAGTCATCCCAAATGCATTAGAGGAACTGTAAGAATCTGCCATGGAAGGAATGATGACACATAGTTAGAAAACTTACTGGAGCTTAAACAGAAAACCCTTCTTGTTCAGGACTGTCATAGTCACAGTTTGCAAAAAGTGCAGCTATTGATAATGCAATGTAGCACTGGCTAGATGCACATCCCTATGGTCTTTTATCTGCTGTAGCTTTTTCTTTTTCTTTTCATTACATCAGGTATATTGCCCTGTAAATTGTGGTCGTGGTTCCAAGAATAAAAAATTAAGGAATTTTTAACTTTTCAATATTTATATAGTTCAGTTTTTCCACATCTCTGAACACTTTAACAAAATAGTTTTGAGGGTGTTTCCTTGTGAGTTAACAAATAAAGAAGACCATTGTGAATTACTATTTTGCATAAATTTTGCTAACGTTAACTGTAAAGAAACACCAGCTGACTTGCAGTTTAAGGGAATTCTATTCTCCCCATTTCCAAACCATGACCTGAATGGGTGCTGACATGTGGAGAGAATAGATATTTGTATGCTCGCAATGTCTGTTTTAGATAAATAGGATTGGATATTTAAATTAGCATATTTATGAATTTAATAGCATTAAGATTACCTTCAAATGAAAAAAATCTCAAATTTCAAAATCAAAATAAAAGAAGCAAAACTCCCTCAAGCTGAGGGCCCACTCACCCAGGAGAGCACGGGCCTCATTATAAAACAGCTGGTATCTCTGTTCCAAGGCATAAGAAAATCATGCTTGAAGCTCCTTTCCATTGGGAAGGAAAACAAACCTGCTCCCCTGTTCTTTCCGCTTGACTTCTCTTCCAAGATTAGCATAACAGCTAAGGGCTTTAGCCAGCCAAGGCAGCTTCCCCAGGCTTCAGAAATCAAGCAGCCAGCCTCGCCTTCATAGGCGTAAGTAGAACTCAAGGTCATGCTCCCGTTCGGGGCAAAGTAAATGAGAACTGAGTGGCTCCACCTGGAAGATTCGATCTGTGGTTAGAGAAACTCACAGAGTTCCATCTTGAGCTCACTACCTCTTCTAGCAAACCCTGCCTCCCCAACACAAGAGAAAAACCGTGATGTCGTTTAATCTCACAGGTTGTCAGGGATCATCTCAATCTTGGGTGCGGGAAAAGTAAAGCATTTCTCAGTGTTGGCTGCGCCTTCTATATCAGAATTCCCCGGGGTACATGTTATAAATTCCAAGCCAGAGGTGGGTGCAGTGGCTCACACCTGTAATCCCTACACTTTGGGAGACCGAGCACCCCTTAAGCCCAGGAGTCCGAGGCTGCTGTAAGCCACGATTGCACCACTGCACTCCAGCTGAGTTGACAGACCAAGATCCTGTCTCTAAAAAATAAAAATTAATAATAATAATAATAATAATAATAAAAATAAACTCCAGGCCTGCCCCAGAACTATTGGATCCAAATCTCAGGGAGTGTTGGGCCTGAGCATTGCACTTTTTGTATATGGTGTCTGGCAATGCTACACACATGCTGATATAGAAGAACCTCTATCCCGGAAATTAAATAAACTCCGCTAGGCTGAGTCCATGCAGTAGTAGAAACCATGGAAGTCAGGGAGGGAGCAGGGGCTGAGGGATGAGAAAGGGAAGGAGGTCAGTGTCTATGCAGAGAACAAGAGATTGATACCATATGTTTGTGAAGCACTTTGAATTTCACTTTAAAAATAAAATTAAAATCACAGCAGCTGTTCTTCTATGATTTATGCAACTTTTCCAAGATGCTATTCTTCAGTTAAAAGTTTCCTTAAAAAATAAAACAAATTAGGAGTTAAATCAAGGTCACAAGGCCCCTCGCCAGAGCCTTGTGTTTCCTGTACTCGCAGCTTCTTAAAGGACTCCCCCCACCCCCACGCCCTCCTTCTTGCCTGCAGTGCCTCCCTCCTTTCTAAAACATTAAGTCCTTTACACCCAATCCAACAAAAACAAAAGGATCATTCTCATCTGTTGCAACACAGGATCTCAGAGAGGATCGTTTTAAACACACTGTGAATTAAGGTAGTATACAGATTCCAAGACTTCTTAGGGTGTTCTAACTCCTCCTCCAAGCCCACTCACCCGTACACTGACAGGCATTCTTTCCTAGGAGAATTGCATTTTCTGGTGGGTTTCTATGGTCACCACACGTGCCTAGCCTTGTATAACCAAGACCAGGAGGTCACCTGGCCATTTGGAAGCCAAAGACACAGCTAGCTCTGCTTCTAGTTTTACTCATCTCTGCACACATTCTTCAACCAATTCTTCTTCCTCTGGAACATACTCCTGAGTGAGCTATGTGCAGACCCCCTGGTTTTCACCAACCCCAAGACCCCAGCTGGGACTTGTGTTCACTGCCATGTTGTGCTTATACCTGATCTCACTGAAGATATGTGGATTTGGGGTAACTTAGAAGACTGTTTTATGCTTTACACTGACTCCCATCTGCTTTTGCAAACTTGAATCATTCTGACTCAAAATATTAGATTTTTGGTCAATAATCCTTCTATTTATTGAAGCCAAAAGGTATATTATGAAGGCCAAAATTATAAAACACTTTGATTTGATCTCCTCATCTGTAAAAGGAGCAGAAGAAACTGTTAGATTGCTTAAAAATCCTTCCAACACTGAACTTATAAATCACAATAGTAGGCTGAGTGTGGTGGCTCATGCCTATAAATCCCAGCATTTTGGGAGGCCGAGGCAGGCAAATTGCTTGAGATCAGGAGATCAAGACCAGCCTAGGCAACACGGTGAAACCGCGCCTCTACTAAAAATACAAAAATTAGCCAGACATGGTGGTGCACACCTGTAGTCCCAGCTACTCAGGAGGCTGAGGCAGGAGAATCACTTGAACCCAGGAATCAGAGATTGCAGTGAGCCGAGATTGTGCCACTGCACCCCGGCTTGGGCAACAGAACAAGATCCTGTCTCAAAAAATAAAAATAAAAATAAATCGTCTTCATTTTAGAAAAGAAGAAACTGGGGCTTAAAGTAATGTTGAACAATTAACTCAAAGTCAAAGAGTAGTGGCAGAGCAGATTTCAGGACTCTGAAAGCTATCCTTTCAGTCACTGTACTATAAGCCTAGGTTCAGCTCCCAGGCAATGTCCTGTGTGCTGAACCAGGGAAGACAGACCGCATAGACATTTCAGTTTAAAGCGTCAATATCTTCCCTGCGTCCCTGCCATTCTATTATATTGCTGACAGTAGAATGATCTATAATCCGTCTACTGATCAATTAACATAGTTTGTGAAAAGCAAACAAAATCAGCTTCCTGGTCAACATTGCCCACTTCAGTTTTACAAAGAGAACATTGCCAAACAGCTATCCCCTAAAGGTTGAACTCCCTCTGACACCGGTGACCAGAGTGACATTCCAGAAAGGTTTTGGGAACCCAAGTGCAGCCAGGACGCCTCCCGCTGCATCTGGGCTGCCCCGGCCAACAGTGTCCCTTACCTGCGGCTCCTGCAGGCGACTGCCACGTGATGAACCGGAGCCCGTTCCTGACTCGGGAGGGCTGCTTTTCCGGGCAGTGGCCAAATGTGATGACTCGGCTAAATTTTCCCAGCCCTGAATTCCTAACATACAAGAAGCGAAATTAGGAGATGACGCAGGGTCTGTTCAGGATAGCGGGTCGGCACAGAGTGATGGAAAGTGAGAATCAAAAAAGAGGGGAAAGTCAAAGTTTATAGAGTATTGGGGTGGGAGTGGGAATTGTTCTGGAATGAAACCGACAAGAATACTGTGGGCTGGCACAAGCATCACTTGCGCCCTTTGCTTCCCCACGCCATGCTGAGGTGTTTTTCCTTCTCCTTGCTGTGATATCCCCCGTCATTCTTCCCTCATGTCAGCCTGACCCACACTTTCTGCAGAAATTCTGTAGACGGCACTTCTGGGGACCTTCCCTCTGCACCAAACCAAACGGCCCTGTCAAGGCCCGTTCCCCCTGCGGCCGCGAGATGGCGGCATGACTCAATGGACGGGTTCCAGGCGGCCTCTGCACAGAGATGCCGCCGTGGCTGCCTCCTTCCTTACATAATCCTGTTAAGAGCGCATTTAATCTAAGGATGGGACACTGTGTTCCATGCCAGGCAGACTCATCGTGACTGACTGTTGCACCAACAACAAGAGCTTTAACCGCTGATGTCCCTTCCTGCTCAAGAAACACCATATGTCCTGAAAGGAGCGATTTATTTTTTTTTTTTTTTTTTTTTTTTTTTTGAGACGGAGTCTCGCTCTGTCGCCCAGGCTGGAGTGCAGTGGCCAGAGATCTCAGCTCACTACAAGCTCCGCCTCCCGGGTTTACGCCATTCTCCTGCCTCAGCCTCCCGAGTAGCTGGGACTACAGGCGCCCGCCACCTCGCCCGGCTGGTTTTTTGTACTTTTTAGTAGAGACGGAGTTTCACCGGGTTAGCCAGGATGGTCTCGATCTCCTGACCTCGTGATCCGCCCGTCTCGGCCTCCCAAAGTGCTGGGATTACAGGCTTGAGCCACCGCGCCCGGCCTGAAAGGAGCGATTTAAGCTCTCAAAATGATTTGTTGGTAAAAAGCAAAGCAAAATTAAAATCAGGGAATTACAGCACCTGCAGAATTTAGGAGCCTCTCTCCCTCATCATCCCTTCTTCCCCGGACTCTCCAACCATGTGCATAAATCTATTTATCAATAATTAGTTATCGTCTCGCTCTGCCTTGGGTCATATGGAAAATATGTCCTAACAGAAAAAAAGAACAGTTATATTTTCGAAGATGGAGGAGCTTATTGTTATGCTAATAGATAATGAAAACTTCTATGTGCCAAATGTTGGGATAAATATTACATAGACTATCTCATTCAATTGTTACATCAAACCAAAAGTTAATACTGCTACTATAGTCTCCATTTTAAGGCTGGAGAAACTGAGGCACAGGGCGATTACCTTGACAAAGGTCATGCAGTTAATTCATGGCAGAGTTAAAATTCAGCCACAGGCAGGCTAATGTGAGACTGCCTCATGGACTCAGCCATGATGCTATGCAGTGGACTGGTCTAGAAAACCCAATGAGGAGATAAGCAGAAAAATATAAACCAGAGAACTATGTCAGAGTGGAATATGAAAGAAAAAAGGCAGAAAGAAAGAAAATCGATGCTGCTGAGAAAATAAGAAGAATGAGGCTAAAACACCACCCTTTTCAGATTAAGTTACAAGGGCACCACTGTGACATTTGAGGACACAATTTCAATAGAGTGATAGAGAAAGGAAGCTAGACTGCAAAACTAAGGGGCTATGAGGAAAGAGGAAATTGAGATGTCTTGCTGCAAAAGGAAAGCAATAAATAGACTAGAAGAGACAGCAAGGTCAGGCAAAAGCATTTTGGTTTTCTTGTGTGCTTTTTAAAATGGAATAAAGCCTGGGCTTGTTTGAAAGTGGTTGCAAGGGAGCCCTAATATGTGGGTGGTACCGAGTAGTGGTAATAGGAAGAGGTGGAGGGGGGCATCAAGGGCACAAAGGAAAGGGTTAGCTCTGGAGGAGGAAGAAAGGTGGCTGCCTCTGTCTGCAACTGGGAGACAGCCACAGAGATGAAGATACATCAACACGAAACTGAGAGGAATGGGCGAGTTCAATTCTTCCAAAATAGCTTTAATCTTTTCAGTAAAACCAGAGTGAGGTTATCGGCCAAGAGTGAGAATGAGGTTTATATGCCATAATCTATATACTGAACTAATCCATGTAGTGCTTAGAATGACCAAAAAGGTAATAAGATTATCCAAAGAACAGAGGAGACTAGAGAAGGGAAGTCTGAAGTATGACTGTAAAGATTCTCTGCAGAATCTCCTTTGTGAATCAAAACTGAAATTTACATCCCCTCCTCCCCTCGAACAGAAACACAACAGGCACACTATTAATAATCCCTTGTGTCTAAAGTTTCTTTGTATTCAAGTTTTAAGACATTTCACAGAGAAATAGTATCTTCTCTACTGCTAAATAGGAGAACTAATATGCAGATAAATTTTCCTGTTTGGCTTAAAACTACAAAGAAAATCAGGGCCAGAACTGGAATTGATGTCCAGGAGCCTCTCTGATAATTGCACAGTGCTGCCTTCAGCTCTACTAAACAATTCGCATAAAGGGCCTGGATGCAGCTAACTGCCCCTAGAGAATCCCAGACACAGCACAAACATGGGAAGCATCAAAATCAACTCATGATGCCCACAAGAGTCTAAGATTCTCCTTATGTGGCCCTGGGTCACAGTACTGTTCTTTGGAAATTAGAGGGCAAGTTTGATAACTTGATTGCAACATATTTGTATACCGATAACACGATGTCTTTAAAAGAACACACCATAATTATTTAATGTAAGGGTTTAATGACTCTATTTTCATTCTCAATTAACATTTCCTTATTGCCAGAAGTACACTGGGGCTGACACAATTGGAAAAAACAAAGAGGGTAATTATTTAGCCTGCATTACTGATGAAAAGGGCAACAGGCAAAGCTAAAGCAATCCACAATTCACCTTCTGTTTAGACGCAGATAAGGACAAAAGAGAGTCACCAATCAAAATGGTTTATC
This sequence comes from Papio anubis, assembly GCF_008728515.1. Taxonomy (NCBI): domain Eukaryota; kingdom Metazoa; phylum Chordata; class Mammalia; order Primates; family Cercopithecidae; genus Papio; species Papio anubis. Next base: position 42,864,436 of record NC_044994.1, read on the forward strand.
TTCGGTTTCAGGACTTTTAGAAGCACTTCCCTGTGTGTGTGCATGCACATGTGTAATCAGGAAATTTATCTTTTTTATTTCATTTCTTTTTTTTTTTTAATGAGACAGAGTCTCACTCTGTCACCCAGGCTGGAGTGCAGTGGGGGTATCTTGGCTCACTGCAACCTCCTCCTCCCAGGTTCAAGTGATTCTCATGCTTCAGCCTACCGAGTAGCTGGGACTACAGGCGCCTGCCACCACCCCAGCTAATTTTTGTATTTTTGAAAGAGACGGGGTTTCACCATGTTGGCCAGACTGGTCTCCAACCCCTGACCTCAGGTGATCTGCCCGCCTCTGGGATTACAGGCATGAGCCACCGCGCCCTGCCAGGAAATTTATCTTAAAGGGAGAGATTTAAGTTTCCTCCCTCTCATCTTCTTTCAGGAAATACATCCCCCGCACCCTGCCCTCCAGCTAAGCGAAACCCTCTCCTGATTTTCACTTCTAAAAAGAAATAAAATCAGCCACCTCCTTAGCCACAGGTTGTGATTACCAGCTTCTCATTCTGTCTTTCCTTCTTCCAGTGTTTACTGAGATCCTGCTTCCATGGAGGCAGAGTGCTCGGCAGGTGGGGCCAACACTCACACTGCGCTCTCCAGGAGAATCGACCAGCAGCGGACTTGGGACTGGGGCTTATGTGCCCACAGCGCAAGGCAGGAATTGATAAGAGCCAAGGAGAGGAGGTGATAATGAGTCAAAGGGCAGTCACTAGGGAAAACCCTTCGTAGAGGATGGAGCATCCACTCCTGTGCTTAGAGAAACCAATTAGACAGAGATGAGAAACGCCTCCGAGGAGGCAGGCCCAGCGAGAACACGAGGCCATGAAAGCACGCCAGCTAGCCACCCCGATGAGCCACCTAACCTGACTCCTCCACAATCCACTCGCCTCCAAGGTGGACAGCCTTGGGAGACCCTTCCCAAACTTCATGCCACATTTGCTTCCCACTCCTCTACCTACGCGTTATAATCTAAAAACACAGGTATTTTGGCTGCTAGTCTTTGCATGAAATAGATGCTGCAGGAAGAAGTTTTGGGGTTTATCCCTCGGCTTCAAATACCCTCCAGCACACGGAGACAGGAGTGCCCCATGGCCCAGGTCTCCTCACGCCCAGATGCAGTTCTCCAAACTCTGTAAACAGTAAGCTGTCTCATCCAACCCTCCATCTGGCTGTTATGCCTTCCGTTTTCTCTATTTTATTACTTGGTAGTTACTATTGGTGCCAGAATGCGAGAAAAAATTCAAGCTCTTTCTGTAGCCTCTTGGCCTGGGGTAATCTCTGAAAATGATTTGCCTATCCCTTGACTCAGAAAACTCCACAAAATCATGCAAACCAAGGCGTTCAAATCTTTATGTTACCTTTAAGAACACCCATGTAACTGTGCAGGCCATCAAGGTATACATACCCCAAAAAACACCAAGTACCTGAAAGATGTCACTTTTCAGAGGCACTGTGTGCCTTTCCATCATTACAAAGGTGGAGCTGGCGTGTGTGCCCAGGCCAAACCATGGGGCTGGACGCAGGCTTCGTGACCCCAAAAAAGTGTCGAATTTTTGCTGCATGTGCTTAAAAATGCAGAGAGCAATGCTGAACTGCAGGGTTTAGATGTAGATTCTTGGATCATCGAGCACATTCAGTTGAACAAAGCTAAGATGTACACCATATTTACAGAGCTCATGGTCAGATTAACCCATATGAGAGATCCCTCTGCTGCATGCAGATGATCTTCGCTGAAAAGGAACAAATTGTTTCTAAACCAGAAGAGATATTTACACACAAGAAAAAGGCATCCCACAAGAAACTGAAGAAACAACACAGCCTAGGAATACATTCCGTATAAGATAATTGCAAATAATAGTTTAGCCAGGCATGGTGGCTCACGCCTGTAATCCAAACACTTTGGGAGACTGAGGCGGGAAGATCACTTGAGCCTAGGAGTTTGAGACCAGCCTAGGCAGCATAGGGAGACCCTCATCTCTATAGGTAAAAAAAAAAATTTGTAATTACCCAGGCAAGGTGGCATGTACCTGTGGTCCTAGCTACTTAAGAGGCTAAGGCAGGAGGATTGCTTGAGCTCCGGAGGTCAAGGCTAAAGTGAGCCATGATTGTGTCACTGCACTCCAGCCTGGGTGATAGAACAAGACATTGCCTTTTCTTTTCTTTTTTTCTTTTCTTGTTTTTCTTGAGACAGAGTCTTGCTCTGTCACCCAGGCTGGAGTGCAGTGGTGTGCTGTCGGCTCACTGTAACCTCTGCCTCCCAGGTTCAAGCAATTCTCCTGCCTTAGCCTCCCGAGTAGCTGGGACTACAGGTGCGTGCCACCATGCTCGGCTAATTTTTTGTATTTTTAGAAGAGGTGGGGTTTCACCATGTTGACCAGGCTGGTCTCAATCTCCTAACCTTGTGATCCGGCCACCTTGGCCTACCAAAGTGCTGGGATTATAGGCGTGAGCCACCACATTCAGCCAAGACACTGTCTTTTAAAAAAAAAGTTAAAAAAAAAAAAAAGTCCAGGAGTAGCGGCTCACGCCTATAATCCCCACACTTTGGGAGGCCGACACAGGAGGATCACCTGAGGTCAGGAGTTCAAGACCAGCCTGGCCAACGTGGTGAAACCCCATCTCTGCTAAAAATACAAAAATTAGTCAGGTGTGATGGTGCATGCCTGTTATTCCAGTTACTTCGGAGGCTGAGGCAGGAGAATCACTTGAACCTGGGAGGCAGAGGTCGCAGTGAGCCAAGATCACACCACTGCACTCCACTCCAGCCTGGGCCACAAGAGTGAGACTCCATCTCAAAAAATAAAAAATAAATAAATAAAAATTAAATTAAATTAAAATTTTTAAAAAAGTTCAAGTTTAAATGCCTTTCCTACCTGAGATATTAATTACTCCCATACCATCACCAACACCCCACTTCCAAAAGGTAATGATGAACTTCTGTAAACATTTTTCAGTTGAACTGGTTAAGTCTTTAGCAATCAATCAACTGTGTGGAACTACAATGTCTAGCAGAATCAGTTGAATCCTGAAACTGTTCTGTGCTGTCTTACCTGAGCTAGGCAATGAGGAGCACAGCGTGGCTAGCTTCTCGCTCTGTGCTTATCCTGATGAAGGGTGAATATGAATCAGCCTAGAAGCATCTCTGTCCTTTAAACAAGCTTGCAGTGAACAATAAACCACATTTTGTCCTTGAGGATGAAACATAGGCCAGATTAGAGTTTTATCACAAGAAAGAAATACATAATAAGGCCTCTGCTATCTGCCCCTGATAATTGCTAATGATACATTCTAAATGATGCAGTTTTGCAAACTTCTAAGATTCTCACGTTACATTTCCTATTTGTGCAAGGGCCCAGTGAGAAAGCTATACATGTTTTATTGTGGAAGAGAACAGATTCAGTAAACAGCACCATGAGACGTCAAACCAATCCTGCAGACAACACTGCCTATGATCTCTGCTCTTAACACCTCAAAGTATTCTAAGGCTATTTGTCATTTTCTCCTCTCAACCTTGGAAAAGGGGTCATTCTTGTGCTTCTTTGACATATGGGGAAACTTGGGGGAGTGGGGAAGAGTGAGTGGGGAACTTCCCCCAAAGTCTCAAAGCTAAGTGAAAGGGTTGGGATCTAAATGTTTGGCTTCCTCTTGAGCTTTGTCCAGCCAGAGTTATTCTATGGATTCTGCCTTTCGCCTCTAAAGGCAGAGTTCTTATTCCCATGGGCTTCCTTTCTCCCACTTTTTAAAAAATCTTTTCTCAACTTGTTTTCTTCTCTGCCCCCCCCACCCCCACCTGCCTTGTTTCTATTTTAAGTTTGTTTTGAGCGTTGCTTAACATATTCCTTCCTCTTGAACTAACCATAGTCTTAACATTCCACGGCTTGTCCTTCAATTTTACACTTACAGTAGAATCCAGTCAAATCCCACAAAGCGACAAACCTGTAGGCATTTTATGATGAGAATCATGAGTAGTCATTTTTTGATGAGACTGGGAGTGATGTCAGGCACAATGTGACCAATAAAACAATAAACCCATGCCCAAAAGTGCTTTACCATGCCTGCTGCTGTCATAAAGATCCAGTCTATTACTGGAACTGTTGACTCTTCCTTGAGAGATTGAAGAAGACTCTAAGAGTAGAACCTTTTTTTTAATATACCCCACAACAGATACATTGCAACAATCCTGCCTTTGATCCTATAATACCAGCTTCCCACAACTCCATCACAGCATTACTGCACCTTTCCCATTATTGTTCATTTAATTTCTCCAGTAAAGAACAAAAGAACAGCCAGGCACAAGGGGTCACACCTGTAATCCCAACAATTTGGGAGGCCAAGGGGGAGGGCGGGTCACCTGAGGTCAAGAGTTCGAGACCAGCCTGGCCAACAAGGCAAAACCTCATCTCTACTAAAAATACAAAAATGAGCCAGGCGTGGTGGCATGCGCCTGTTGTCCCAGCTACTGGGGAGGCTGACGTGGGAGAATCACTTGAACATGAGAGAATCACTTGAACCCAGTAGAAGGAGATTGCAGTGAGCCAAGATCGTGCCACTGCACTCCAGCCTGGGCAACAGAGCGAGACTCCATCTCGGAAAAAAAAAAAGAACAAAAGCAAACATTTTTATCAACATATATATGTTCAGGAACCAACTATGCAGGTTTCAGGTGCCCTGCAACTAGAGCAGATTATTTTCTCTCCTGCTGGCATCCAATCCTTCAAGGAACTGTGCATTAGATCATCCCTAGAAAGGAAAGGAAAATAGGTAACATGCAAATTACCTGATTTTCTCATTGGGAATTTTTGGGGAGGTAGCTTTTGGCTATTCCTGTTCTCATTCTTTCTTACAATCTCAGGCAAATAAAAGTTGACCATGACTTAAAACAACACAGTATGTTTTAGATCTTAGAAATCAATCCCTATTGTCTGTTAAAAATCAATCTCTCTTGGTACAACCATTTTGGAGAGAAAGTTGACAATATTTTATCAAAAGTGCATGTGCATATGCCTCATATGCCTTCTTTTTTTTTTTTTTAAGGCAGCTCCTGAGCAGCTGGGATTACAGGAATGCGCCACCACGCCTGGCTAATTTTTATATTTTTACTAGAGACAGGCTTTTGCCGAACTCCTGAGTTTGAGTTTCATCTCAAACTCCTGACCTCAGATGATCCACGTGCCTCGGCCTCCCAAAGTACAGGCGTGAGCCACCATGCCTGGCCGCATATGCCCTTTGACTCAGTTGTTCTGCTAATATTGATTTACCCAGGGCCATGGTGATTTTGTTCAAATTAGAATAAAATATCTCCTCATCAAGAGATTTTATGTCTATCTGCCAGAAAAGTATCATAATAACTATTTAAATTTATGATGTCTACTGTACACACTGATAATGAAAACATGTTCAAAGTTTATTAAATGAAATGAGCAAGGTTTAAAATAAAATATATTATAATTCAATGTTTGTACATTTCAAAAAGAAAAAGATGCTGGTACATAGCCCTTTTTTCTGAAAAGACACTTAAGAAATTATTAACAGGAACCTTCTAGGAAGAGAGTAATTGGGTGAAGAAGGAAGCTTTTAGTTCAAATGTTTACCTTTCTATGTTATTTGAATTTTCTCACTGAAAGCATTTATTATTTTCAATTTTTTTTTTTTTTTTTGAGATGGAGTTTTACTCTTGTCGCCCAGGCTGGAGTGATCTCAGCTCACTGCAACCTCTGGGTTCAAGCAATTCTCCTGCCTCAGCCTTCCGAGTAACTGTGATTACAGGCATGTGGCACCATGCCCGGCTAATTTTTCTATTATTAGTAGAGATGGGGTTCCACTGTGTCGGCCAAGCTTGTATTGTACTCCTGATCTCAGGTGATCCGCCTGCCTCGGCCTCCCAAAGTGCTGGGATTACTGGTGTCTCAAAAAAGCAAAACAAAACAAAAAAATAAAAACAAGTCTAAGAGGTGTTTTTTTTTAATTTCTGTGCACATGCCCCCAACAGAATACATGAAAAAATAGACTGCAGGGGTTTTTGATATAGCAATGGGCCAAGGAAGGGAGGGAGGCGGGAGGCAGGTGGTGAAGGCTGGGTGCTGACCCGGGAGACAGACCCATTCTGCACCTCTGTTCTCTAGGGGCATTTCTACCTTACAATTCTTGCTTCTGAAAACAAACAGACACTGTATTCATGTATCTATTGGACAGTGAATATATTTAATCATAGAAAAAGAATATTATTAAGCTCAGTTTTTTTTTTATTAATTCAGTCCTAGTGGAGTATGAATATAGTGCAGGCAGAGCTGCCCATCGCTTAAAAACCCAGGGGCTGTTAGAAACCTACTGTCCTTCCTTGATTCTACCATACTAAGTAGTTGTAGAAGAATGACATATGCTACCTTTCTCATTTTGATGTCAGTCCCCAGATAAAGGAGAATTCTAGCTTTCTGTTTGTTTCTGAAATGTAAACCACCATTACAATAAAGTAAAGTTGAATTCATTATTATAAATTTTATGTTAAGAATATATTCTCTCAAATGATTTTTTTTCTTTCTTGAGACCAGTTCTCACTCTACACTCAGGCTGGAGTGCAGTGGTGCAATCATGGCTCACTGCAGCCTTGACCTTCCAGGCTCAAGCGAACCTCCCACCTCAGCCTCCCTAGTAGCTGGGACTACAGGCATGCACCACCGTGCCCAGCTATTTTTTAATTTTTTTGTAGAGACTGGGTCTTACCATGTTGCCTAGGCTGGTCTTAAACTCCAGGGCTCAAGTGATCTTCCAGCCTCAGTCTCCCAAAGTGCTAGGATTACAGGTGTGAGCCACTGCACCCGGCCTCAAATGAATATTTACTTAGACTACACATACATTATTCCACAAAAACTGGGCAAAAAAAAAAAAAAATTCTTTTGATTAGCAGAAATTACATTTAATGTAATTAAGTAACATAGCAACCTCAAACCTAAGAAAAGAGTGACATTTATATGTTATTTTTAAGATGTAGTATTTGTATTAAATGACTTTTTAAAAATTCCCTTCAGTAAAGGATGTCAGAGGAGAGCACTTTAACTGTTACAAATCTTGCAAAACATTTTTCTGCTTTGCAGTTTTGCCTTTTGAATCATGTATTTGCCCCAATGTCAAGGCATCAGACCTTGAGTTTGATTACAACTTACACACATTTTGATCCAAAGTTATACACATTCCATTCTTCTACCCCTTGGAAAATGGCTTTTAAATACTGAACTCATTCCAGGCCAAGGTCTTCTCTTGACACATTAACACAACAAATACGTTTTTATTGCTGAATTTCTATTTGGAGACTGATTATTTAGAACTCCACTATTCATTTGCTTACCACATTTGCCTTGGTTACCCTGACTGTGTCATTAAACAAATATTTATTCATTCAATAAACATTTATTGAGAATCTTCTGGGTCTCAGTCTCTCCGCTCAGCACTAGAGCACAGGGAACCGACAGATAAATATACAATTGAAAAACGCTGGACACAGTGGCTCAAGCCTGTAATCCCAGCACTTTGGGAGGCTGAGGTAGGTGGATCACCTGAGGTAGGGAGTTCGAGACCGGTCTGGCCAACGTGGGGAAACCTCATCTCTACTAAAAATAGAAAAATTATCCAGGCGTGGTGGCAGGTGCCGGTAATCCCAGCTACTCGGGAGGCTGAAGCAGGAGAATCACTTGAACCAAAAAGCAGAGGTTGCAGTGAATCAAGATCCCACCACTGTACCTCAGCCTGGACAACAGAGGGAGACTCTCTCAAAAAAAAAACAAAAACTTTTTTTTGAAAAAATGATATGGTTCTCCCTGCCCTTAAAGAAGTTGCAAGCTGGGCTCTTCTGTCCAGTGTTCATCATGATGTTTGTTCTGTACAATCAGGGGCAGGACTAAGGTGAGACCAGAAAGACATATGTCCTAGGAGAATTTTAGGAGGTGTACGGTCTCGGGGTTGTGCAGGGCTGCCAGTATCCTAACCCAGCCACATGGCTGCCCCACATCAGATCCGCTTGCCTTCTGCTGTCCTCCTAGCTCAGAGACACCACAGACTCACTTTCATCACAGTCAGCTCCTTTCACTTCCTCGAAAATGTCTACATTTCATGTCTATTTTTTTTTTTTTTTTTTTTTCAGACGGAGTCTTGCTCTTTCGCCCAGGCTGGAGTGCAGTGGCACTGTCTCAGCTCACTGCAACCGCCGCCTCCTGGCCTCCAGCAATTCTCCTGTCTCAGCCTCCCGAGTAGCTGGGTTTACAGGCCCCCGCCACCACACACAGCTAACTTTTGTATTTTTAGTAGAGACAGGGTTTCCCATGTTGGCCAGGCTGATCTCGAATTTCTGACCTCAGAATCCACCCATCTTGGCATCCCAAAGTGCTGGGATTACAGGCGTGAGCCACTGCGCCCAGCCTCTTGCCTATTTTCATGTCTAGGACTATGCAACCCTCTCTATTGCTCCCCTACCACACCCCATTTAAGCATTTTTTCCAGGCCTTGTTTAAACCCTACAAGGAGCGTCCTTCCTAGATCTTACAGCCTGATCAATCTCTCCCCATACCCTCTGCAATTCTGAGAAGGCCTTTACCACTAACCAATTTGTATTCAAATTACCACGTGGGAATCTCCTGCCCCTGGTCTGTGAGCCTGTGGAAAGCAAGGCCTGTGTTTCAGCTTTTGGGGGATCTGACTCCAAACCCATGGCCCCCAGCACAGTACCTGACACATGATGGGCTTTTAGCAAACTATTCCTTCGTTTATCTGAGTCTTTAAAATCCTTATCACATTTTTAGTGTTTCTTTTCACTTTCACGGAAGCAAACATTTATTTGAGGACTTCATAACACTTGAATTTGATTCTACAGAAGGAAGACAGGAATTACAATGAGTTAGCTTGTTAGAAAATGCATTTCTTATTTCCCAGCAACTAATTAAATGTAATAGTAGCTTAAGTAAAGAGACGTTTTGTTCAGTACTACTATAATTTGTGTGTGGTAAGATGTTAACTTGTTTATGACAATAGGCTTTCTCTGTGGTACAAAAGATGGTCACTCATTGGGTGAGGGTCCCCACAGCAATTTCTTGGGGGTAACACCACTATTCAATGAGTTATAGTTAATAAAGAATTATAGTGGCGACACTCTTCCAGTTGGGCAGCTCCTAATGTTAGCATGATCTCTTTACTGATGATGAAAATATGGCCTTAACCATCACCAAGGCACACATCATCGATGCAGGAAATTATTTCCAACTCCCCTCCCAAACATGTACCCCAAATGGTCATCTAAGGGTATAGTCAGGATACTTCATGAGATGGTGTGCTGAAATAGTTAGTGGCCTGGGAGCCTTTGCAGAATTGCACTAATGGTCATGAAAGGGACTGATCTACCATAATGATTTCAGTGGCCCCCCTACCCTGGGCATTTGTGATGTTGATGGGGAATTAATTTAATAGCCAAAGCTTGACTATGACCAGTCATTGGCAGTAGGGAGTAACCCTTCCCCCTTCCCTTTGCTGTTTCCTTGCAAGAACCTGCTATATGAGATGTTTGTCTTCGTGGTGTCACTTGACAATGCAGCTTAGAGCTATAGCAATTTTGCTAAAATATTTTAGACAAGTAAACTCCGAATACTGAATGGAAAGCCCTTGTCTTTCTGGAAAGCTCTTAGCTAGAGCGCTTTATGATGTTTTTCCTCCCTCCTCTCCCCACATCCAGTCATCATTCCTCTTCCACCTAAAATGTCTGGCAATTAGAAACAAAATGAGCTTCAGTTGCTAAAGTGGGGAGCAGGGGATTTCTAGTCCTTGGTAACTTTACTGCTGAAATCAAAATAGGCATTATCAACCACAAAGCTTCCAACGCTGGAAGCTCCAGGGCATACCCAGGAGATGTGCTGTGGAGTGAGGCTAGGTTGTGGGCAGGGGGTAAATAAAGACAACACACACTGTTTAATCAATAAGCTTCCAGAAAGATGACATAAAGATGGAAACTCTGTAAAATCAATGAGATTTTAAAGTTACGTAATAAGAGTTGGTTGTTTTACAGGAAATACAAATGGAAAATCATTTTCTATTTTTTCTGCTTTCAAGTTTTGAATTTAGGGCTTTCTAAAAGTAGCCAGTCAGTTCTTTGAGGCTTGGGTTCCACAACCTGCAGATCTGAACAAAAGAGAAAGTAATGAAGGGGAACGTATACCAATGTTATTCAGCGTCAGGTGCTCTGGGGCCACATTATTCATTTGAACTGGTAATGAGGGAAGGAAGAACGACCTGCCCTCTGTCTTCCAAGTTATCTTGAATATCAATTAGCAAGAAGATTTTCAGGCCAGGTGCAGGGGTTCACGCCTGTAATTCCAGTGCTTTCGGAGGCAAACGCAGGCAGATTATTTGAGCCCAGGAGTTCAAGACCAGTCTGGGCAACATGGCAAAACCCTATCTCTACAAAAAATTTTAAAATTAGCTGGGTATGGTGGTGCATGCCTGCAGTCCCAGCTACTCAGGAGGCTGAGACAAGAGGATTGCTTGAGCCCAGGAGGTGGAGGTTGCATTGAGCTGAGATTGTGCCATTGCACTCCAGCCTGGGTGACAGAGAGAGACCCTAGAAGATTTGTGAAAATTCCAGAGTCTCATGGCTTCAACCTCAAGCATATGTTTTTTGGTAATCCTGTCACTTCATTGGTTTGGGTTCAATAAACAATTTTATATATAGACACACATACACACATATATATATGTATAAATATACGTACTTGTAAATGTGTGGGTGTGTGTGTATATATATGTGTGTGTATATATATATACACTTTTTTATTGAGATGTAGTCCTGCTCTGTCACCCAGGCTCGAGTGCAGTGGTGAGATCTTGGCTCACTGCAAGCTCTGCCTCTTGGGTTCAAGCGATTCTCCTGCCTCAGCCTCCAGAGTAGCTGGGATTACAGGTGTGTGCCAACGCACCTGGTCAATTTTTGTATTTTTCGCAGAGATGGGGTTTCACCACGTTGGCCAGGCTGGTCTCAAATTCCTGAGCTCAAGTGATCCGCCCTCCTCAAACCCACAAAGTGGCTGGGATTACAGGCATGAGCCACCATGCCCAGCCTTTAGAATATTTTCTGAATGCACATCTTGGGCATAATGTCACCAAGGAGACCAAATAGATGAAAAATAAAACCCTACCCTTAAGAAGTTTATAGATTAATTAAGAAATCAAAACAAATTGCCCTGATTTTATTCTCTGTGCACTTCACATCATTTCACATCTAATCAATCTTCCTAGAATCCTCAAGAACTTTTTAAGTTCAGGCTCCTCATACAGATCTTCAAAGCTTTCCAAGCTCTGCCCCATTTTATCTTTCTAGACTTATTTCCCCTGGCCGTGTCATCTGCACACGTTCCACTCCCCAGTCCCGAAGGCAGGGTCTCCCTGTCTCTCCAATACCATCTGCTTAGCTCGGCCTCCCTGTTATTGTTCATAAACCACCACCACAACAGTACAGGTCAAGACAGCTTTATGTAAGCAATGGTTTTGGAGAATGAAAGACAATTTCAAAGATCTCCTGTCGTGGTCTGAGCCAATTAGCTTCCATCTCTTCACTTTAGATACGCTCATCTTCATCCAAATAATAATCTTTTATATGTAATAAAAGTTAATTGACTCTCATAATTTTGAATATATGGTAATTCAGACAAGGATTAATTTGAAATTTGACTTTTGCAACTGACAAAGAGCAGTAATTGGTATACAAACAAACTTGATGTGGGAAAGGTGTAAATATCTTAAAAGATGTAAATTTTTAGCACCTTCAAGTATTTGAGGAATATCCTTTAGGAAAAAAAAAAAACTGGTGTACCAATAGAAACAAAGCTTATCTATTTACTAAAGTAAAATCCATGTAGATCATAGAAACAAAGCTTATCTGTTTATGAAATTAAGATTCACATAAGTAACCTACAAATATTTTATTAACTTAATTGAGATACTGTCCATACTTCAAAGTAATCAAAATGCTATTCCTTTACATATTAAATAATTTAACTTTTTCGTCAGGTTGCTTTCAATTTAGCGCAAGTGAAGAAGACATTGAGAAAGAAAAGAATATATATAGGAATACTTCTTATTTGAGGAATGTGACCCCTCTTAAATTATCAGGCCCAGAGAGGCATTAAAATGAGACAGCAATTATGTCCTACTTCTTCCCATCCCCACCCAAGCTATGTAATTATCTCTCTTTTTTTTTCCTTTTTTTTTTTTGAGACAGAGTCTCCCTCTGTCACCCAGGTTGGAGTGCAGTGGTGTGATCTCGGTTCACTGCAACTTCTGCCTCCCAGGTTCAAGGGATTCTTGTGCCTCAGCCTCCCAAGTAGCTGGGATTACAGGCGCACACCTCCACGACCAGCTAATTTTTGTATTTTTAGTAGAGACGGGATTTCGCCATGTTGGCCAGGGAAAAGTTGAACTCCTGACCTCAAGTGATCCGCCTGCTTCAGTTCCGCAAAGTGCTGGGATTACAGGTGTGAGCCACTGCACCCGCCTGTAATCATCTCTTGAAACTGCTTGCTATTGCCACAAGTAGCTATAAATTAACCTAGCAATGCCACACACAGGACACCATACCCATACCCCATAGTTCAACAATGTGTAGCCAATCTAATCCATGTTATTTGTTTAAACCAGTGAGAATTTCTGACAAACAACTTTATCAGTCCACTTTTTGTCCCCCAACTCTCCCTTTTTTTGGCCTTTGAAAACCTGCTTGTGGGCCGGGCGCGGTGGCTCAAGCCTGTAATCCCAGCACTTTGGGAGGCCGAGATCAGGAGATCGAGACCATCCTGGCTAACACAGTGACACCCCGTCTCTACTAAAAATACAAAAAAACTAGCCGGGCGAGGTGGCGGGCGCCTGTAGTCCCAGCTGCTCGGGAGGCTGAGACAGGAGAATTGCCCGAACCTGGGAGGCGGAGCTTGCAGTGAGCGGAGATCTGGCCACTGCACTCCAGCCTGGGCGACAGAGCGAGACTCCGTCTCAAAAAAAAAAAAAGAAAACCTGCTTGTGACCAAAGGTTAATGGAGGACTCCCCAAGGCAAGTGTGCCCAGGGCAGTGGTCCTCAACCTTGGCCCAGATGAACTCTATTAATTTTGCCTCAGTTTTTTTTTTTTTCCTTTAGGCTCATAACATTATTCATTTGAAAGTCATTAAAATAATTCTCTAGACCCAATTTCTGGCTCTAAGATTTACTGTGTGACTTTGGGCAAGTTATAGTAACATGTCTAAGGCTCAGTGATGTTTTGTAAGATGGGGAGAAGCTCTTGTGAGGTTTGTGAAAACTGAGCGTGAAGATATCTGGTATTGAGCCCAGCCAGTGGTAAGCACTAAAGGAACATCAATTTCTTTTTCCTTACCTACTTTTTCAGTGATTCTCAAAGGAAGTTCTGTGTATATCTTCAGATTGATCCTTTAGTATTCCAGTTTTAATTGAATGAAAAGTAAATGAATTAATTACTTTTTAAAAACCAAAGTCCTCATATTGATATTTTATTTAGATAAATCCAATTGTTTTCCATCCTAGTAAGTTCTTTTTTTTTTTTTTTTTTTAGATGGAGTTTCGCTCTTGTTGCCCAGGCTGGAGTGCAATGGCGCAATCTCGGCTCGCTGCAACCTCCGCCTCCTGGGTTCAAGCGATTCTCCTGCCTCAGCCTCCCGAGTAGCTGGGATTACAGGAGCCTGCCACTAGGCCCAGCTAATTTTTGTACTTTTAAAAGAGATGGGGTTTCACTATGTTGGCCAGGCTGGTCTCGTACTCCTGACCTCAGGTGATCCACCTGCCTAAGTCTCCCAAAGTGCTGGGATTACAGGTGTGAACCACTGTGCCTAGTTCCTAGTAAGTTCTTTTGATAGGACTGAGATCTGGTCATTGATGTATTCTTACTGGCTGTATCAATTAGGAAGGTTTTAACTGCAATCAAGTATCAGGATACCTAACTCATAGAAGAATCTTGTTTTTGTTTTTATATATTTTCAGTTTTTTAACACGACGCAGAAACCCAAACATGGGGGTCATTAGCATCGGTCGGCTGCTCAGGGGTGACATCAAAGATCTCCATTCCTTCCATCTTTTTACTTACTCTGCTGTCATCATTATGCCACGTCTTCCTCCTTCTGCTTGTCTGCGATAGTTACCATGTCTGCAGATATCATTCTACATTCAAGGTTGGATGAGTGGGAAAGAGCAACACTAACCACATTTTTTAATCAGAAGAGCCAAGTGTTTATGAGAAGTCCTTCAGCACACTTCCTCTTACATATTTTTGGCTACAACTAGCCACATAGGCACTTCTTTCCAATTGCAAAGAGAGGAAAGGAAATCAGATATTTAGCAAAAGGAAGATGGATAGCCATAATTTGCTTAAACTAATAATAAATGAGTCATCAACTAAACCACCTGGAACAAAATTAAGAATTTTTGCTGCTCAATGAATCTGTCATCTGAAAAATTTAAAGCATTCTTGGTCCTGGGTCTGCTACCTTCAGCTTTTATCAGGTATAGATATCTCAGATATACTTCCACAATTGAGATTAAACTTATATAAATCTCCAATTTTTTGATATGTTTGCTTTATCAATAAAAAAATAAAAAAATAAAAAAAACCCTCTCTGTGAAAGCAGGAAGCTGGATTAGGTGATTTATTGAGATTTCTCACAGGTCGAAGACCTATGATGCAAAATTCAACATAAGAATGGCAAGGATCAGGGGGCTGAGGCAGGAGAATTACTTGAACCTGGGAGGCGGAGGTTGCAGTTAGCCAAGATCGCACCACTGCACTCCAGCCTGAGCAACAGAGGGAGACCCTGTCTCGAAGTAAAAAAAGAAAAAAGAATGGCGAGGGTCCTGTGTGTACTTCTTACATAAGTGTAAAAACACAAGTACTATGCCTTTATCTGAACCTTATTCAACTTATGATGTGTAAGAATCCCAAGTTCTATTTCAGAAAGTTTTCTCTTTCTCTTTTTGCAGCTCAATTTTCCTTCATAAGTAAACTAATCTGTACTTTTTGTTATTAATACCATTCCAAACAATTTGAACCAATTATCATTCAATTATTCTACAAACATTCAAAAAGCACTTACTCTGTGCCTAGCACTGGGAATATAAAGATGTAAAAGAAACAATTTCTTATCTGCAAGTTTATAATCTAGGAGGGAGAAAAATTTGTACGCTAGTAATGTATAAGAAATAGGATGTCACAGGTGTAATCATTTTAAAAATATATATAAAGGTGAAGGGGGAAATAACAAGGCAGGGGTGGTCAGTCCTTGATGGGGTGGAGTCAGAATTCTAAAAATCTGATTTAACATCAGAGACTTTCTCCAAAACTAGCATCTTCTGGATTGCTCCAACAGTGTCAGCTCTAACTATAAAAACGATCTGGTTTTGCCTAATACTGCAAATGAGATGTTAGTTGGGAGTTGAAATCGTATTTTCAAGGGGTTTGTTCAGATGTGTTTTCTCTTGGTTAACAATCACACATGTTCTAAACTCTTTAATTAAGGATTCGTAAATCAGGGGGGTAGCATTTCTTTGTTTTCAGTTATGACACAGACATTCATCATCACCTACCATGCTGATCTCAAGTTTGTGGGAAGATAGCCAAAAGAAGAAGTATTGATTCCCTACTTTCCTTTGGGCTCAATGAGAAGTCACTCATTTTTTTTCCTTCTTGGTCACTTAGCTCCACTGATAGACACATTTGTATATGACACTGGGAAGTGAATGAGCATCTACCATAATCACCAGCTTCTGTATTCATTTCCTCAACTCTTAGCCAGGTAAAGATGAGATTAGAAATTCAGTAACTTCATGTAGTGTCTTCCAAACTGCAGACTCTGACTCACGGATGGATCATAAAATCCAATCAGTGGGTCTTCATTAGCACTTTTTTTTTTTTTTTTTTTTTTGAGATGGAGTCTCGCTCTGTCACCAGGCTGGAGTACAGTGGTACGATCTTGGCTCACTCCTACCTCCGTCTTCCAGGTTCAAGCGATTCTCCTGCCTCAGCCTCCTGAGTAGCTAGGACTCCAGGTGTGCACCACCATGCCCAGCTAATTTTTGTATTTTTAGTAGAAACAGGGTTTCACCATGTTGACCAGCATGGTCCTGATCTCTTGACCTCGTGATCTCCCTGCCTCGGCATCCCAAAGTGCTGGGATTACAGGTGTGAGCCACCACACCGGCCTTAATCAGCTTTAAAAAAAAAATAGAAAAAAGAATAGAATAGAAAAATATCAGAATGCATTTCACCTAGTAAGATAAAAGTTAGATCATGAAATTTTTGTTGCAGGTCTGCATGTGTGTGTGTGTGTGTGTGTGTGTGTGTGTGTGTGTATTGAGTCACAACATAAAAGATGTTTCTTACTATGTCACTGTCAATAAATTAAGTCACAAAATCAGACACTAATTCCCATGAAGGCACTTATTAGCCATCTAGCAAGTATTTGTTGAATTAAACTGATTTGTATGTGTGCTTATATATCTATTCAACAAATACTAATACTGTGTACACAACATTGATCATTACCATCCCTCATTTAAATGTTGTGAAAATGTAGGACACCAACAGGCTGTCAGTTAGTCAGACTCAGTAAATGTTTTCTAGGGATAAATCATCCCACTTACCAGGACTGTTCCATAATTTTTAATCTAGCTTAACCCCGCCTGCAGTATAAAATAGATTTTGAGATATCTAAACAGGTATCCAGGAAAAAGAAAGCTATGAAAGCATCAGGTGCAATGGATTATCAGCAAACAAAGCCTTCTGATCCTTATTAGTCTCAGGAACACAAGTCATGTCCTAGTTCAAACCCCTCTGTCTTAATCAGGGCAGGCTGGCACAGTGTCCTGTATCCCAGCTTAGATGGTGTCACAGGTCCTGGTCCCCAGTGTTCCTTTTTCAGGCTTTGGGTGCTGAGCACTTACCTGTTCTGACTATATTGGGCCTCCTCCCAAGCCAGCAGAGCTGCCACTGGAGGCTTCGCCCTCCTTGGAGGCCACATTCTCATCACCCCTCGGTGGGCACAGCTCCTCGCTGTCCAAAGTCATCACAGTTCTCAGTGCCCAAGATGTGCCCCAAGGGTCTCACACTATGCCCGGAAGACTACCACTTGCCAGACCCAGGCCAAGCCCACAGATGCTGCACCAAATGCTCTTTCATCTCTTTTGTCTGCATGAAGTAGAGCCTCCTATAGATTCCAGAGTTCTCTACCTGCCTTGGGCAGGGGAACCACGTTAGGGCAGGGGCATCAGGTGAAGAATGCACCAATGCCTAAAACTCGCCTCTGACCTGCTCACAGCCTGGTACTGTGATGCTCCACAGATACATCAGAGGTGGGATAACTTTCTTCTCCCCTCACCCTCCCTACACCAAAACAGAGAATACATCTGTCCCCATCAACAGGGAACTGGGGCTCTGTGATGTTCATTACCTCTGCCACAGCGTTCAAGTGTTTTCTGAAGCAGGGGCTTATCACACCCCTGTCCCTGCCTCCCAAAGTCAGACATAGTCCTGTAATCTAAGCTCCATAGCCTCTGGGCTACCCTGGTGGAAGTCCAACCTGGGTCAGTCAGATAAAGGGTGAGCACTTACTTCCACAGGTAGAAAACAACATCCTAAAAGTTATCTTTTCCTGTGTCCTGGATGGATCTACCTGACACTGAAGCTTAGGGGATCTGTGGGTGTTTCTCTCTCTTGCTCTCAACCAAAGCCTTCACCATGGGCTTGTTCTCTTTCCTTTTGTCTGCCTGAAATTCCCCAGGACCTGGAGCCCCGGGAACCAGGGCTACAGGACAGGCTGTCTCTGTTGCCTGCCCTTTGTGTGAGCTCATTCCTATTGCAGATTCAGGAAAAGAGCATCACAGTCAGTGGGCAGCAAAGGGTTGTACTGGCTAAGGAAGCATGACTGGCTCTTTCTTCCACCCCTTCCAAACCCTCCCTAGTGGTTTATCATTATGGATGCTGTTTGGTTTGTTTACAGAGTACAGCCCTTCAAGGGGCCACCAGATTCCTGTGGGGAGAGTTAGAGAGGGGAGGGTATGAGTAGCTTCAGTGGGATGGGACGCAAGAGCCGCTATCCAGACAGAATCTGCAAAAGGCTCCATTTTGTTACCCTTGGTCCCAAATCCAAACATCCCACCCACCAGTGTCTGTCTCTCAGAACAACCTAGAGTTCCAGAGCCCAATCACTGAAACTCTCTTAAGGAGGTCCAGAGACAGAAGAGAACTTCTTGATCATCTCTTGTGATGTGGAATATCAGTTACTTTCCAGGATTTCCTTCTAATTAAAAAATATCCAGCAAGCAGCAATGAGTTTTGAGGCTGCCAGTTGTCTGGTTTGGGGTACTGCAGCAAAATGGTTAAAAACTTGCTCTTGGAATGAGATCTGGGATCAAATCCCAGCTTTGCCACTTGCCAGATAACTCTTGAAGCCTCAGTCTCCCTGATTATAAAATAGGAACAACACCACAGCCTACCTTATCAGGCTGTTACGAGGATTGATTAAGAGAACTTTGTTAGGCTCCAAGTATAGTATCTGGCACACAGGAAGCACTCAATAAATGTTAACTATTGTTACTATTATTATTGGCAATTACAAGAATTAGTGAAAAGAGCAGAACAAGGTAATTAAGACTAAAACAAACCATACAGCATCTACAAAGCTACATCCTTACTTCAAAGTAAAAACGAAATTGGTTCTATTTCAGTGTATTCTACTTGTTTGCTTGTCCACTCGACAATGCATTAGATACACAGAATGTGGTATAGTGGAAAGAATATGGGCTCTAGTGTCAGAATTGTGCTTAAATCCCTTTCTTCTACTTCTTGAGAGATTTGGACAAATTTTTTAAGCTCTCTGAAACTTAGTTTACTCATCTATAAAATGGGAGTAACAATTATAGCTTGCAGGGTTGTCCTAAGGATTAAAAAGCCTCTCCTCCCGTCTCCATCCCCTGTAGGCTGGCAGCTTCTCTCCTGTGCACAAACAGCATTCTTCGCCTTCTCCATGGGAGCCCTTATCACGTTGGACCATATTGTCCCCTCCACTAGAGTGTACACTGCTTTTTTTTGAGACGGAGTCTTGCTCTGTCGCCCAGGCTGGAGTGCAGTGACACTATCTCAGCTCACTGCAACCTCTGCCTCCCGGGTTCAAGCAATTCTCCTGCCTCAGCCTTCCAAGGAGCTGAGACTATAGGCACGAACCACCATGCCAAGCTAATTTTGGTATTTTTAGTAGAGATAGAGAGTTTCACCATGTTGGCCAGGCTGGTCTGACTTCAAGTGATCCGCCCCCCTCAGCCTCCCAAAGTGCTGGGATTATAGGCATGAGCCACCTCGCCCGGTCAAGTGTACACTTCTTAATTGAAATGAGTCTGTTTGTTTTCAATGCCCGGCATGTAGTGCAGTCCTTGGACACAGCACATGTTCAGTAAAAGCTTGCTAGCTTATTGAATGAAAAAATAACTGAAAATGGCAGAAAAAAATAGGTTTTGTAGGAAAAATAAAATTTCTGTATTACATATATTCTAGGGAAGAGTGTTAGTAGCTATATCATAGCTGTGTTCCATGTTGAACTTTTTTTCTTTTTTCTTTCTTTCTTTTTTTCTTTTTTGCTGTAGTAGATGTAATTTGATTTGGGTGCTGTTCAAATCTTCATAATAAGTGGTGTTACATGTCGTCTCACCATACCCCCATGTCCTCTGAGCTTTCTATTAGCTAATCTTGCTTCTAAATATTCCTCTGAATGGAAATCTTTTCTTATGTGATCATTACACAAACAACACATGGTCACAAAAAGTCACAAGTACAGATAAACTAAACAAAAAATAAACCTAAAACAAATTCTACCACCAAATAATTACTGTCAACATTTTGGATGCAGCCTTCTAAGTTTTCTTTTAACACAGACTTGAGATATAATTCACACACTGTGTTAGTTAGCTAGGTCCATATGTTAGTCAGGGTTATCCAGAGAAACAGAACCAAGAAAATGTGTATTGAGAGAGAGAGAGAGAGAGAGAGAGAGGAAGAAATATATATTTTAAGGAATTGGCTTACACGATTTTGTATATGCAAGTTCAAAATCTGCTGACAGGCTGGAGACCCAGGGAAGAGTTGCAGTTCAAGTTCAAAGGCAGTCTGCAGAATTTCTTCTTACTCAGGGGAGGTCAGTTCTTATTTTCTTAAGGACTTCAACAGATTGAATAAGGTTCAACCACATTTTGGAGGGTCATCTGCTTTACTCAAAGTCCATTGATTAAATGTTAATCTCATTCAACAAACACCTTCACAGAAACATCCAGAATAAGGTTTGACTAAATATCTAAATACTGTGACCCAGCTAAGTTGACAGATAAAATTGATTATCACAGACTCCCATAACAAAGTACCACAGACAGGGTTGTTTAAACAACAGAACTTTATTTTCCACAATTCTGGAGGCTAGATACTGGAGATCAAGGTGTTCATACGGTGGGTTTCTTCTGAAGCCTCTCTCGTTGGCTTGAGTCTTTTCCCTGTGTCTTCAAATGGTCTTCCCTCTGTCTGTTTCCTAATCTTCTTCTCTTCTTGTAAAGAAGCCTATCATATTAGATTAGGGCCTAATGACCTCATTTAACCTAATTAACTCTATCTTCAAATACGGTCACATTTTGAAGTACTGGGTGTTAGGACTTCAACATATGAATTTGGGGAACCCGTGTCAGCCCATAACACTTACTGTACAATTCAATGTTTTTAACACTGAAGAAGGAGGATCACAGGTCTATTTATAATTGAGGAAACTGAGGCCTGGAGATTAGTCAAAGGCTACACAGTTAGAGTCCAGCAGAGGAAAACCACATGGCTTCCTTCAGGGGGGAATTTGAGATACTCAGTCACTTGCTCAGTTGTATTTTTTTTTTTTTTTTTTTTTTTTTGGAAACAGGGTCTCACTCGTATTGCCCAGGCTGTAGTACAGTGGCATGACCTCAGCTCACTGCAGCCTTGACTTCTCAAGCTCTGGTGATTCTCCCACCTCGGCTTCCTCAGTAGCTGGGACTACAGGTATACACACCCACACCTGGCTAACCTTTTGTATTTTTAGTAGAGATGGGGTTTTGTCATGTTGGCCAGGCTGGTCTTGAACTCCTGGGCTGAAGTGATCCGCCCACCTCAGCCTCTCAGAGTGCTGGGATTACAGGTGTGAGCCACTGTGTTTGGCTTGTACTGTTTTTTCAAGTGTCAAGATAAGAATTTTTCCAGCTCTGTAATATAAATTACACTTGTATAATTTTGCCATGGCATATCCCATAGATACACCAACTGTATGATTTGTGCTGCTGCATATTTGCTTCTTCTCTCTGGTTCATCGGCATGTTACAGTCATATCCTTCAGTGTCCTATTTATTACCCCTTGGTTGTATGTACAAATCACCCTTCTCAGCTGGTGGAGAGTTATCCAAATCAAAGCATTGACTTTTCACCCATATACATAAAGTTAGCTCCTAACATGAATATCAGGAAAGAACCATAATATTAATTGTTCAGAAATGCCCCAACATTATCCTCACTTGGAAGAGACAAGCCAGTTAGTTCTATTTGCATTATTTAAAAAGGACAATGCAAAATGTCAAGGTAAATTATGAAATGGGTTATGTAACTTTTTAATTAAAAAACAAACAAAAAAAAAACCAGAAGGGGAGAATTTCCTTCCTAGTTACGTGCATCCTTACTGGTTACTCTGACTTTTCGTTACTTATTTACTAAAGTGACTTCAAGGACAGCATTCGGCAGTCACTCACAAACCTCTAGCCCCAGAGTTTTCAAGCAATATCACTGTACATTTTGAAGACACCCACCCTGGTATACTACCGTTTTAATAGAACAAATAAATAAAGTTGTTCTTAGGTGGGGTTTCCCAAAGAAAGCATTGTAGGACACAAAGATTACAAGGGATTGAAAATGCTATTCACAATTTTGTATGACAGGGTAGGTGCTGGTAAAAAAGAAAGCAGGCTAGACTAATGTATTTTTGGTGGAACCTAGTTTACTGGATTTAAGGGCCTCAAAAGTTAGCAACAATATATTCTGCACTGTTATAAACACAACTGTGTATTGTTTGTCCTCTCTGTAATTATATCAGAACAACCCTAACATCAAAGGGTTGCAGAATTACATAGCAAACCCGGAATAGCCTGTGGTTTGGAAGCTGAATAGAGAGCTCAATTACCCAGATCAAATATCTACCGGTGATATCAGTTTAGGGCCACACTCTGGCTTTGCTTTGTGGTGCGAGGATATTCCAGGCCTAAAATCTGGGAACAAGCCACTACTTCTTGGGGCAAAAGTCATAGGCTGCTCAAAGTTGTTGCTCTTGTCCCATTCCAATTTATTCCCCTTCCAGCTTGACAAGCCAGTCCACACCCAAATTTCTAGCTCTTCAGGTTCAAGAATAGAACCAGACAGCTGGGCACGGTGGTTCACACCTGTAATCCCAGCACTTTGGGAGGTCGAGGCAGGTGGATCACCTAAGGTCAGGAGTTCGAGACCACCCTGAGCAACATGGTAAAACCCCGTTTCTACTAAAAATACAAAAATTAGCCAGGCGTGGTGGCGTGCGCCTGTAATCTCAGGTATTTGGGAGGCCGAGGCACAAGACTCACTTGAACCCGGGAGGCAGAGGTTTCAGTGAGCCGAGATCATGCCACTGCACTCCCACCTGGGCAACAGAGCAAGCCTCCATCTCAAAATAAGAATAGAACCAGAGATGTGAACCTTTGTCATTCTAGACAAAAACATGGATGCTACACAGGTATATGCATCTGCCTATTTGCTACACTCACCTCCCAAAACAGAAACACAAACCTTGTCACTTCCTCACATAGGCAGCTACGAAGAATAACCTAAGCCAATTACAGATTGTTTTTTGCTTATCTATGATGTAATTATCTATTAATAATAAAATAAAAAAGCTACCTGTATTAGAGTTCTCCAGAGAAACAGAACCAACTGTTCTGTTGGTAGAACAGTTGATAGATAGATAGATAGATAGATAGATAGATAGATAGATAGATAGACTCTTTCTTGCAACCTCTGCCTCCCAGGTTCGAGTAATTCTCGTGCCTCGGCCACCTAAGTAGCTGGGATTACAGGTGTGCACCATCACATCCAGCTAATTTTTGTATTTTTAGTAGAGACAGGGTTTTGCCATGTTGACCAGGCTGGTCTCAAACTCCTGACTTCAAGTGATCTGCCCACCTCTGGCTCCCAAAGTGCTAGGACTGCAGGCATGAACCACTGCACCCAGTGCTTGCTTCTTTTCTTTCTTTCTTTCTTTCTTTCTTTCTTTCTTTCTTTCTTTCTTTCTTTCTTTCTTTCTTTCTTTCTTTCTTTCTTTCTTTCTCTCTTACTTTCTTTCTTTCTTTTCTTTCTTTCTCTTTCTTTCTTTCCTTCCTTACTTCCTTCTTTTTCTTTTTCACCTTCCTTCCTTTTTTTCCATCCATCCTTCCTTCCTCTCTCGCTGTCTCTCTTTCTCTTTCTGTCTTACAAGGTGTTGGTTCATGTAATTATGGAGGCTGAGACATCCCACAATATGCCATTTGTAAGCTAAAGACCCAGGAAAACCAGTGATGTGGTTTAACAGCCTCAGCAAGTCAATGGTGTACATTCAGGTCTGCATCTGAAGGCCTAAGAACCAGAAGCACTGAAGGTAAAAGATCAATGTCCCAGCTGAAGTGGTCAGGCAGAGAGTGAATTCAGCCTTCCTCTGCCTTTTTGTTCTACTCAGGCCCTCAAAGGGGAATGATATCCACCCGCACTGGGGAGGAACAACTGCTTTAATCTGTTCACCAACTCAAATACTAATCTCATCCAGAAACACCTTCACAGACACACTCAGAAATAATGTTTAATCAACTGTCTAGACATCCCATGACCCTGTGAAGTTAACACATACAAGTAGCCATCATACTACC
Source organism: Papio anubis (assembly GCF_008728515.1). Taxonomy (NCBI): domain Eukaryota; kingdom Metazoa; phylum Chordata; class Mammalia; order Primates; family Cercopithecidae; genus Papio; species Papio anubis. Next base: position 42,888,467 of record NC_044994.1, read on the forward strand.
ATTAACAACATAAATTGGTTTTCAGATGAACTCATTAAAATATAGAATCCTGGCCGGGCACGGTTGCTCATGCCTGTAATCCCAGAACTTTGGGAGGCTGAAGCAGGAGGATCACGAGGTCAGGAGTTTAAGACCAGCCTGACCAACATGGCGAAACCCCGTCTCTACTAAAAATATAAAAACTAGCAGGGGGTGGTGGTGTGCGTCTGTAATCCCAGCTACTCAGAAGACTGAGGCAGGAGAATCTCTTAACCTGGGAGGCAGAGGTTGCAGTGAGCCAAGATTACGCCACTGCACTCCAGCCTGGGCAAGGACAGAGTGAGACTCCACCTCAAAAAAAAAAAAAAGTAGAATCCTGAAAGTACAGGACACATTCATATCAATAAGGACTCAGTTTCTTCAGCTCAACTTAAGGTTGGGGCTTCCTTCCCGATTCTCCTGTCTTGGTCTAATGCCATCACCAATTTCTCAATCAGTCAAGCTTAAAATTCTAAAACTTGGAGTCATTTTTGACTCACTCTTCTTTTTTCTCTCTCATCCCATTAGTCATCAACTTCTGGGCATCATTTCTTTGAAAAGTGTGATGTTTTCTCTTCTTCCCTTCCTTCTCAGTCAGTGCAGTCCTTAGTAACCACACACTGATTATAACATCGCTTACTCTAGGCTCCTCTGCATTCCATCTGCCCATCACATCCTTGCCAAATATCCCTAGAACACCATCCCCATTGAGTCATTCCTTAGCTCAAACACCAGCATGGTGGTTCCCTGGGACCTCTACAATATCGGTCTATAGTTCACTATCAGCTTTCCAAGTTTCTTCATAAGTGAGCTTCCTCCAGGAGACTTTCTCCTTCTGGATGGCAAAACTGGTCTTGCTGACCCTCTGTTGTAAGCCTGCACAATATGTAACACGGAGTAGGTAGTGAGTAAATTACAGCCAAATGCATTGAGAAACCTTGAAGCCCATGGAGTAGGTCCTATCTCCCATTGCATTATAATTACTGGTATAGAGTAATGAGTGGTATGGATGTTTTGCTTTTGTACAGGTGAGAAAGCACAGAAAGGGCATTTTGACAGGTCAGCGCTCTGCATGATCTTGTAAGTTCTTGAGATCCTTCTTAGATGCAGAACAAGAAAACACAACTATTTCATGAGTACTTATCAATAATAGCACAGACTTAGAGAAAGTGATGTGAGACTTTTAAAAAAGTTTATTATACATAATTTGAATTTATAATAAATATCCTGATACGGGCTCACCGACCTTCTTTTGTCAGTTATGCTTACACACAAATCACAGTCACTATAAATAGGGCCACTTGAAAACAAAAATAAAGGACAAATGACTTTGGGCAAGCCACTTAACATTTCTGGGCCGCACATTTCTTTTTTTTTTTAGAGAGAGAAAGGATCGCTTTATAAACCAGGCTGAAGGGCGGTGGTGTGAAGTGCATAGTTTACTGCAGCCTCAAACTCCTAGGCTCAAGCAATCCTCTTGCCTCAGCCTTCCAAGTAGCTGGGACTACAGGCACATGCCACCACGTCCTGCAAATTCGTCATCTTAAAATGAAGAGGCGGCACAAACCAGATGATTTCTGTGTTTCCTTCAGTTCTGACATCATTTGACTCCGTATGCAAAAAACTACCCCTCTGCTCCTTAAATCAACCAGTTTATTAGTCTGAGCGTTGAGTTTTAAGACTTCATAGGCCAGTAAAATTCCCTCGTCCCCAGTTTCTTTCTGTGGGATTTTCAGAGGGTTAGAAGTCTTTTATTTTTGTTGTTGTTGTTGTTATTTTTATTTTTTTGAGACAGAGTTTCACTCTTGTTGCCCAGGCTGGAGAACAATGGCACGATCTTGGCTCACCGCAACCTCCACCTCCGAGGTTCAAGCGATTTTCCTGCCTCAGCCTCCTGAGTAGCTAGGATTACAGGCACCTGCCACCATGCCTAGTTAATTTTTGTATTTTTAGTAGAAACGAGGTTTCACCGTGTTGGCCAGGCTAGTCTTGAACTCTTGACCTCAGGTGATCCGCCCACCTCGGCCTCCCAAAGTGCTGGAATTATAGGCGTGAACCCCTGCGCCTGGCCAGAAGTCTTCTATTTTGAGAAAAGAAGGAGTTTTTTTATTTCTAGTCCCACCATCCTATAAACCATCACTATCATGTCATTTTAATAAGCCATGTTAAGACCAGAAATTTAATCTCTGGATAAAAGATAATTCTTGTGTTTAATACATTTTAAGTTAATGAAAAACTCATTGAAGATTCCTTATTTTTCTCATTTCACCATAGACTAGTGAAATCTTTGTCACAAGCTCTTTCTGTTGTCATCCTGATTCAACACTTTTTTCTCTGTGTGACCTAGGATTAAATCCAGCTTCCCCTTTGCTACATAGAGATATGAGGAAATTCACCATTTTATCATCCATATATATTATAAAATCTAAAATATCAGCATTGGAAGGTTTATTAAATATAAATCCATCAGAAAGATATTTGCATTCTTTCTACTATACCTCCATGAGACAGTTATCACACTGACAGCTGATAGCCAAAGAGCTGTCTGGTTCTGAAGGTGGAGGATGGAACAATAATAGCCGGCTATATTTTAACATGCACATTTTACCAGCTTCCCTTTTACAAATCCCATATCAGTGATTTATGCACTCTGAAAGGAGACTGAGAAACATGGCATGTGCATACATCTGATTATGTAATACAGTTGAAATGTTCTGTCTCTGAAATGTCTAGATTGTCTCCATTTTTCAATGCTCAGTATAAAGGTCTCCTCCTCCAGGAAGTCTTCCCCACTTTGCCAGCCAAAAGCAATCTGCCCTCTTTTGAACTTCCTGAGTATTATTTCACCCTATCATATGATACTTTCCAATTTCCTCCACTTTAGTGTTATGGTGAAATACGTAAAAATCTTATTTCTTCTACTAGATTGTAAAGTCCTTGGTGACAGGAATTATGTCTTTGGACATCATGTCTAGCCAGACACAGTTAGCAGCGAATACTATAGGAAATGGGTTCTCAGTAAATCAAGGGAGAGATGAAGCAAGTGAAGAAGAAAAAACTCTGTTGCATAAAGGAGAGGCCCCTCTGCTCGAAAAATCTCTTTAAAGGGAATATTCAAAATATTCAAGATAATCAAGGGAGAGATCAATCAAAATCAATCAAGGGAATCAATCAAGATCAACTAAGGGAATCAATCCAGGGAATAGTCAAGATAATCAAGGGAGAGATGAAGCAAGCGAAGAAGAAAAAACTCTGTTGCATAAAGGAGAGGCCCCCTGCTTGGAAAAATGTCTTTAAAGAGAATATTCAAGAGAAAGTGAGGGAGCAGGCCAGGCACGGTGGCTCACACCTGTAATTCCAGAACTTTCGGAGGCCAAGGCAGGCATATCACCTGAAGTCAGGAGTTCAAGACCAGCTTTGCCAACATGGTGAAACCCCATCTACTAATATACAAAAATTAGCCAAACATGGTGGCGGGCACCCATAATCCCAGCTAAGGGAGGCTGAGGCAGGAGAATCACTTGAACCCAGGAGGCGGAGGTTGCAGTGAGCCAAAATCGTGCCATTGCACTCCAGCCTGACTCTGTCTTTAAAAAAAAAAAAAAAGAAGGAAAGAAAGTGAGGAAGCAGAAGGCAAAAGTAAATTGGGTTAAAAGCCAACTGATTAAGAGAAGAGATTGTGTCAAACCTAACAAGGAGCAGAGAGGAATGAGAGGATGGCCAAGAGCCTATTATCCAGGTGGGTGTTACTTGGCCCCATAGCCTGTGCTTCCACTTCTTCTCTCACCTGTTGCTTTTCAAGTCCTCTTACTGAATGGGTTCACTTGACACCCTTAAAGAAATCAGAGCTTGGTCAGGCACAGTGGTTCACGCCTGTAATCCCAGCAATCCCAGCACTTTGGGAGGCCAGGGAGGGCAGATGGCTTGAGCTCAGGAGTTTGAGGCCAGCCTGGGCATTTGAAAAAAATTAGTCAAGTGTGGCGGTACACACCCGTTGTCCCAGTTACTCTGGAGGCTGAGGTGGAAGGATCGTTTGAGCCCGGGAGGTCAAGGCTGCAGTGAGCTGAGATTGGCCACAGCACTCCAGCCTGGGATGACAGAGCAAGACCCTGTCTCAAAAAAAAAAAAAAAAAAGAAGAAGAAGAAGAAGAGAAAGAAGTCTGAGCTAGGCATATGCAACAACCACAGGCAGACTTAAGCGCCAAGAAGCCATGTTAATTCCTTCCCTAGAAAGTCAGTATGGGCCGGGCGCGGTGGCTCAAGCCTGTAATCCCAGCACTTTGGGAGGCTAGGACGGGCGGATCACGAGGTCAGGAGATCAAGACCATCCTGGCTAACCCGGTGAAACCCCGTCTCCCCGCCGGGGGACAAAGCCAGACCCCCTGTCCCAAAAAAAAAAAAAAAAAAATGTCAGTCAATATGGTCTGTATGAGAGCATGAGAGCAACCAGCTGGCTCAGTAGAAACCTCTCCCCACTGCACATGAGCAGAATCCTTCCTGCAACAGGAATCTGGAACATCTTGTTCAGTGAGATCATTTCTCCTTCAAGAAAACCTATGCCAGTGCTTACGATGACAGACTATCCATCCCTGACATAGGACTCTGTGTTGACACAGAAATGTGACCTGAGTCGGCAGGGGCCTTGGGGCAGGACCCTCTGTCTCTGATAGTATTAGAGGTCACAGCACTCATATATTGCCTATCAAGACTATCCTTCCTAATTTAGATTTGTGTGTGTGTGTGTGTGTGTGTGTGTGTGTGATGGGGTCTTGCTCTGTTGCCAAGCTGGTCTCAAACTCGTGGTCTCAAGCGATCCCCCCACCTTCCCGAGTAGCTGGGATTACAGGCTCAAACCACCATGCCCGACCCAATTTAGATCTTATTTTCATTTGACACAAACTGGGCTTCAAACCAATGAGCCTCATCAGTCCAGGCCTGGCTACCCGTGTCTTCATACAGCCAGCACCTCCAATTCAATTTGTCCAAAGTAGAACCCTTCACCTTTCCACATGCTGGTTTTTCAATCCTTAACAAGGGTATCTATTTCCCAGGTTGGGAGGCCTTACAGACCTTTCCACTACTCAACCCTAAAGCTTGTTTCCTACCTGGGCCTACTCAGCTGCTGGAGTCTCCTCCCATCTTTGCTGCAAACTCCAGGGTTAAAGCCAGGGTTCCCCTCCTCACCCAAGGGTTATCGCCAAAGTCAAAGTTAAGTGAAAGAAAAGAATGACCAATCCCTTTTCCTAGGGATATTTTTTATCACCACTCCCACAGCACGGAAACCAGTGGTAAACTATAGATAAACTTTGCTAGATATAGTTTGCTTCTGTTTCCAAAGGGAAGCTCACCAGTGCCTCATCACCTGCTTCCTTCTGACCTGACTTTCAACCCAGGACAATGCAAGCTTGCAGAACACATGGGCTGCCCTTTATCAAGCAGTCTGTTTGCGTTTCTTTTTTTTTTTTTTGAGACGGAGTCTCGCTCTGCCGCCCAGGCTGGAGTGCAGTGGCCGGATCTCAGCTCACTGCAAGCTCCGCCTCCTGGGTTCACGCCATTCTCCTGCCTCAGCCTCCCGAGTAGCTGGGACTACAGGCGCCCGCCACCTCGCCCGGCTAGTTTTTTGTATTTTTTAGTAGAGACGGGGTTTCACCGTGTCGGCCAGGATGGTCTCGATCTCCTGACCTCGTGATCCGCCCGTCTTGGCCTCCCAAAGTGCTGGGATTACAGGCTTGAGCCACCGCGCCCGGCCGCAGTCTGTTTGCATTTCTAAGACTCTCCCTGATTCTATTTTTTGGTTTGTTGTTGTCGTTGTTGTTTCAGACAGAGTCTCACTCTGTCACCCAGGCTGGAGTGCAGTGGCACCATTTCAGCTCACTGCCACCCCTGCCTCCCGGGTTCAAGTGATTCTCCTGCCTCAGTCTCCCAAGTAGCTGGGACTACAGGCATGCGCCACTGTGGCCAGCTAATTTTTTGCATTTTTAGTAGAGACAGGGTCTCACCATGTTGGCCAAGCTGGTCTTGAACTCCTGGCCTCAGGTGATCTGCCTGCCTTAGCCTCCCAAAGTGCTGGGATTACAGGCCTGAGCCACCATGCCTGGCCTCCCTGATTCTGTTACTCTGCCTGACCAAAGAATGGTCACTTCCCATTTTCTCACATCTTTTTGAAAAACCAACAACTCTTAAAACTGTAGAAAAATTACTCCCTCTCTCTGTCAAACTTGCAGAGCTCTATGTTCCATCTCTTCCTTTCCATTCCCATTCCCCTGGTCTAGTCTAGGGTATTGTTCTACCCTCCTACATGGTCATCTGGTTCCTGATTCACTCCAGAATGATACTTCTAAAGCATATTTTGATCATGTCACTACTGTCACCCCGTTCCTTTGCAATCTCCAAAATCTCTCACTAACTCTCCATTGCTTACAGAACAAAGACCAAATTACTTAGCATGGTATTGAAGGTTTCCTTCCATATTTGAGCCCCAACCTGACAATCTAGTCTTGCTTACATTCTTATGTTCCAAATTCCTGCTAACAGGACAAGCTCTAAGATTTCACATCCACCTCTCTGTCTGGAATTCATTTCGACCTATCAGAACTATAGCTATCCTTCAAAACTCAGATAAAATGACAAACAACATGTACTACACAAGCCTTCCTTGATATTCCCTACCTGAAATGTTTTCCCCCTATTCCTGGCACTTCCGTGAACCTCCCCCTTATAAGCATTTGTCACCTTTTACTTTGTATTACAGTAACTTGTGCATACAGCCTACTTCTTATTCCAAATTGCAAACTCCATAAGGCCAAGGACAGTGTTATTGAATTTATATCCTTTTCAATGCCTAGCACACTCCCTTTCATAAAGTTACTTAATGAAGTATTTATTAAATCCATTAATCCAGCCGAGTGCAGTGGCTCATGCCTGGAATCTCAGCACTTTGGGAGGTTGAGGTGAGCAGATTACTTGAAGCCAGGAGTTAGAGATCGGCCTGGCCAACATAGTGAAACCCTGTCTCTACTAAAAATACAAAACCCCATCTCTATTAGAAATACAAAAATTATGTACCTATAGTCCCAGCTACTCAGGAGGCTGAGGCACAAGAATCACTTGAACTCAGGAAGTGTAGGTTGCAGTGAGCCAAGATTGCACTGCAGTACTCCATCCTGGGCAACACAGCAAGACTCTGTCTCAAATAAATAATAAATAAATAAATAAGAAAGAAAAATTCATTAATACACTAGTGGTGAATGTTGTCAACAACTTTTTTTATATAGTTAAGTAACTTCAACTTCAAACTTTAAATCTGCACATGTTTTGTCCAGAAATGATGTTAATCATTTATCATACAATCATATCCTCAGTCCAGAGGTTAATCTATGCAGAAAGGAGCTTTCATTATACATTCAAGTGAGTTACATTTCAGATAACTGGGTAGTAGTGTCTACTTGGCACTTTTCATAAGAATCAATTCTTTTGTATTCCCTGTAAGTCAGGGGAGGAGAGGAAACCAGAAGGATAAAGGAACACATTCAAGGTCCCTGGCAAATGAGGACAGAGATTAGATTTAGAGCTTTGCAAGGTTGAGGGAAGGGTTGCATTGATATTCCCAGAGTGCTGGGTCTCAGAGCAGTCAGTGAGTCAACTATGAAGGCGCTGAGTAATGAACTATGAGATCTGAGCAGCATCTCACACAGGACGCTGAAGAAAGGCATTTCGTTGACTGATGACTGCCCTGCTAGTGTGGTGGGTGAAAACGGAAAGTTCTGGCCGGCAGTGTGGCCCTTGTCTGCAGTCAGTCTTGAGGGGACTCATTCACTTATCTGTACAAGCCTCACTTCACCTTCCAAGAAGCAAAAATGTTGAACTTACTTAGGTAACCAATAGGCCCTTTCTAGCTTTCAAGCTGTGGCAGAGGAATTCATTCACTTAGTAATGAACACTCTAAGCAAGTGGCTTTTTACAACCCTGGGAAGTACAAAAGAGCCTAAGGGCAATTTCCAGGGCAAAACTAACACCTGAAAAGAAATTAACAGCTCAGTGGGGAATAGAACTGGGTGGGAATAAAACAGGACCAACTCCTGGAGAGTCTGGAGACTCTGGAGAGGCAGGCTGTGAAATCTGACCATGACTTAGAAGAGGGAGCAGAGTGGGAGGCTGGTGGGTAAGAAGGAGGTTCAGACTTTGGACTTCAGACTTTGAACAAAACATCCCTCATGTCATCTGAGCCTCACAGTATGGTAAGAATTGTGCAAGATACAGGGGCAGCCATCAGGTTCAATCTACATGTGAATCAAATTATTTCAGGCCCCCCAACAATAATGCCTCAACTGAATACCTTGATGGGGGATTAATTCCAGCTCCTCATCTGGGCTATCCAGCTCCAGGAACTTAAGCTGGCATGACACCAGTACTGGCTTTGTATGGCACTTCCCCACACTCAAGAAAGATGAAGAACCTGAAATGGAAGAAATGAAATGTTTACCCAGACTTCTGATTTAAGGTGCAGTGCCTCTTTGTACTGCCTTGAGCTGGAGACATGATATGATCAAAGTACTGTTTTTGAAAGGTAAATTAGCTAGGTGTGGTAGCTCATGCCTGTAATCCCAGCACTTTGGGAGGCTGAAGTGGGCAGATCACCTGAGGTCAGGAGTTCAAGACCAACCTGGCCTACATGGTGAAACCCCCTGTCTCTACTAAAAAAAAAAAAAATACAAAACTTTGGCCGGGTGCAGTGGCCCACGCCTGTAACCCCAGCACTTTGGGAGGCTGAGGTGGGTGGATCACGAGGTCAAGAGATCGAGACCATCCTGGCCAATATGGTGAAACCCTGTCTCTAATAAAAATACAAAAAATTAGCTGGGCATGGTGGCACGCGCCTGTAGTCCCAGCTACACGGGAGGCTGAGGCAGAAGGATTGCTTGAAACCAGGAGGCGGAGGTTGCAGTGAGCCAAGATCGTGCCACTGCACTCCAGCCTGGCAACAGAGCAAGACTCCATCTCAAACAAACAAAAATACAAAAATTAGTCAGCCATGTTGGTGCACACCTGTAATCTCAGCTACTCGAGAGGCTGAGGCAGGAGAATCACTCGAACCCGGGAGGCGGAGGTTGCACTGAGCCAAGATCACACCACTGCGCTCCAGTGTGGGCAACAGAGCAGGAAAAAAAGAAAGAAAGAAAGGTAAGTTAAGCAACCATTCGTAAGATGGGCAAGCATTGGAAGAGGAGGAAGACAGAAATGTGGCCAGTTAGGAAGTATGACAATTAATAAGGGCTGGAGATGGCAATGCAAAGACAGGAAGCAGGTCTTGGTGACAGATGCATTATAGGGGAAAAAGGAAAAATTCTTTTCAGATTCCACTGACATCTATTGAACACTTATTCTATTTCTTCTCTTTTCTTTCCTTTTTTTCTTTTTGTTTTTTCGAGATAGAGTCTTGCTCTATTGCCCAGGCTGAAGTACAGTGGCGCAATCTTGGCTCACTGCAACCTCTGCTTTCCAGGTCCAAGTGATTCTCCTGCCTCACGTCCTGAGTAGCAGATTACAGGTGTTTGCCACCATGCCTGGCTCATTTTTGTATTATTAGTAGAGGTAGGGTTTCACCATGCTGGCCAGGCTTGTCTTGAACTCCTGACCCCAGGTGATCTGCCAGCCTCAGCCTCCCAAAGTGCTAGGATTACAGGCGTGAGCCACTGCACCTGGCCTCTTATTCTATTCCTAGTTATATTCTTAAGTGCTTTCATGTGCTCTTTAAATTTAGTCTTCAGAACCGCCCTACAGAGATAAATTTAAGTTTTGTAAGAGATACTGAGAGAAATGCCATGGTCCATAGCTAGCAAGTGGTAGAGGAGAATTTGAATCCAGGCATCCTGATTCCAAGTTCCATGTTCTCTTCATGACATTATGGATCTAAAGTAGTGGCATTTAAAGAAATGGCACTTCTGGGAGGAGTGGCCCATAGAGGGGAAATACACTGGCTTTGATTTGGATCTGAGCTGTGGTAGGATATCCAATTTCTGATGTTCCATACTGACCTGGCTGATGTCTTGCTTTCCAACCTGACTCACATAAAAACCAGTGACCTTCACTGCGCGACTCCCTCTGGATCACACTGGATCTCGGCCATCTCAGGCAACTGCTCACTTAAAACTTCACTTTCTGTCTACAACTCTCCAACTTTCCAGGCTTCCAGCTCTCTCATTCCTATTACAAACACTGAAATGCCTTTGACTTTTTAGTCATCAGTCCCTTGATATTTTTAATTTTTTAGAAACATCAGTCCCTTGATATTTTTAATTTTTGTTTTCTCCCAGTCTCTCTCTCTTTTTTTTTTTTTTTTTTTTTTTTTTTGAGACAGACTCTCACTCTGTCACCCAGACTGGAGTACAGGGGTGTGATCACAGCTCACTGTAACCTCAAGTTCCTGGGCTCAAGCAATCCTCCTGCCTCAGCCTCCCGAGTAGCTAGGACTACAGGTGCCCAACACCACTCCTGGCTAATTTTACTAATATTTTCATTTTTTATAAAGATAGGGGCTCACTATGTTGCCCAGGCTGGTCTTGAACTCCTGGGCTCAAGCAAGCCTCCTTCCTTAGCCTGCCAAAGTACTGGTCTCCCAGTCTTTTTTTTTTTGAGACAGAGTCTCACTCTGTCACCCAGGCTGGAGTGCAGTGGTGCAATCTTGGCTCACTGCAACCTTTGCCTCCCGGGTTCAAGCAATTCTCCTGCCTCAGCCTCTCAAGTAGCTGGGATTACAGGCACCGGCCACTACGCCCAGCTAATTTTTTGCATTTTTTAGTAGAGATGGGGTTTTACCATGTTGGTCAAGCTGGTCTCGAACTTCTGACCTCATGATTCGCCTGCCTTGGCCTCCCAAAGTGCTGGGGTTATAGGCGTGAGCCACTGTGCTCGGCCCCAGTCTTTTTTTTGTTAGTTCCTCCAGACGTCTCTATCTCCCCAAATAACCCCAGATGCCTTAGCTCATTATCCAAAGCCTACTTTTGCCTTTGATTTCCCAGTACCCGAATGGAGAAGTACAGATGTTACTCTGTAACATCTCTCAAGACAATACCCCAAGTCTGGCTGGATGTTACAACCTGTCTTCACCTTTACTTAGTTGCCAGGGGAAACTTTCTCAGTCTTCTTGAGAACACTCACAATCTCCAACTTCAGCTGGGCCCTGAGCACCCCTCAATTCTTCCTCTGCCCAGAGTCTCTCCCTCATTGCCTCCCATTTCATAGAAAAAGCCTGAGAGCTTCACACCTTCTCTCTCCATCACCCTCCTACCTATAAATGTAGCAACGTCCATAGCCTTGCCACTGCTTTCCCTCCCCTCAGCAGAGAAGCCACTGTCCCTCCTGCCCAAGGCCAGGACCTGCCCTCCTGGGCCTCTCAGGATTCTGCTTCTTCACACCACTGAGTGTCATCTCTCTTCCTCTGCTGCCTCCTTTCTGTCAGCTTCTAACGTGCTCCAACCTCTCCTTCCACACCCCACAACTTCTCCATCCCTGCTTCTCCAAACTTCTCAAAAGAGAGAGAGCCTTGACTTCCTCACCTCACACCTGCTTCTCAACCTGCTGCAGTCTGACTTTCACTTCCATTAGCTCTTGAAACTATACCCCTAAAATCTAAAATGCCCTCCTAATTGATACATCTTATTTTTATCTTCCTGGGCCACTCTGCTCCCTTTTTTAAAATTTTTATTTTAAATTCTGGTCAAATACACATAACATAAAATTTACTGTCTGAACAATGTTTACGTGTACAGTTCAGTAGTGTTACATATATTCACATTATTGTGCAAACCCATTAAACAACAACTACCCACTCTCCCCTCTCTTCCAGCCCCTGGCAACCACCACTCTACTTTCTATCTCTGTGGATTTGACTTCCTAGATACCTCATATCAGTAGAATCATACAGTATTTATCTGTTTGCGTCTGGCTTATTTCACTTAGCATAATGTCTTCAAGGTTCATCCATGTCATGGGATGTGTTATCATTTCCTTCTTTTTTTTTTTTTTTTTTGAGATGGAGTTTCGCTCTTGTTGCCCAGGCTGGAGTGCAATGGCGCGATCTCAGCTCACTGCAACCTCCGCCTCCCAGGTTCAAGCAATTCTCCTGCCTCAGCCTCCGGAGTAGCTGGATTACAAGCGTGCGTCACCACACCTGGCTAATTTTGTATTTTTAGTAGAGACGGAGTTTCTCCATGTTGGTCAGGCTGGTCTTGAATTCCTGACCTCAGGTGATCCACCCCCCTCGGCCTCCCAAAGTGCTGGGATTACAGGTGTGAGCCACTGCACCTGGCCTAATTTCCTTCCTTTTTAAGGCTGAATAATATTCTATTGTATGGATGAACAATATTTTGTTCATTCATTCATCTACTGATGGACATTTGGGTTGCATACACCTGTTGGCTACTGTGAATAATGCTATGAACATGGCCATACAAATATTTCTTTCTAGATCCTGCTTTCAATTCTTGTGGACAGATAACCAGAAGAGGTATTGCTGGATCATATGGTCTGCTCCATGGTGTTTTGTTTTGTTTTGTTTTTTGTTTTTGAGATGGAGTTTCACTCTTGTCGCCCAGGCTGGAGTGCAATGGCGCGATCTCAGCTCACTGCAACCTCTACCTCCCAGGTTCAAGTGATCCTCCTGCCTCATCCTCCTGAGTAGCTGGGATTACAGGCATGCACCATCATACCTGGCTAATTTTGTATTTTTAGTAGAGACAGGGGTTTCTTCACGTTGATCAGGCTGGTCTGGAACTCCTGACCTCAGGTGATCCACCCGCCTCAGCCTCCCAAAGTGCTGGAATTATAGGCGTGAGCCACTGCACCCAGCTGCTCCATGTTTTAAAGGCCATGATTAGGCCAGGCACAGTGGCTCATGCCTGTAATCCCAGCACGTTGGGAAGCAGAGGTGGACGGATCATGAGATTAGCAGTTCAAGACCAGCCTGGCCAACCCGTGAAACGCTGTCTCTACTAAAAATACAAAAAAAAAATTAGCCGGGTATGGTGGTGCGTGCCTGTAATCCCAGCTATTTGGGAGGCTGAGGCAGGAGAATCACTTGAAGCCAGGAGGCGGAGGTTGCAGTGAGCCAAGATTGCGCCATTGCACTCCAGTCTGGGTGACAGAGCAAGACTCTGTCTCAAAAAAAAAAAATTTTTTTTAAAAAAAGGCCATCATTGCTTCCTTCCTGAAGCTCCCTGCTACATTTTCTCCATGAGACACAGTCCTTATTCTCACCTCCAGTTCTCTTGGCACCCTTCTTACCCTTCCGTCTCCTCCTCTGCAGGTTTTCCCTCTGCCTGCCATAGGGGTCTGAATCAGAGTACAATCAGAAAAACAGAAGTTTCCCTATAAAAAGAAGGTGTTCAATACAGGGAATGGATGAAATAGCCATTGGAAAGTTGAAAGAATATACAGGGGAGTGTTGAGATAGCCCAGATCAATAACTGCAGGAAGTCACTCCCACTCCTACAGCTGAAAAACAAAGAGGTGAGGTTCACTCCCACCTGTAGAGGCTCTTAGAGACCTGTCTCCCTTTCTGCACAGCTGGGCTTTGACCCTTGAATTAGAGAATTAGCGTCAGGGTTTTCCCAAGCATGTTCTGTCGCGACACGTATATATAAGCAACAGACAGCAGCCAAGTTGTTATATAGAGGAAGGAAGAAGGAAGGAAGGAAGGAAGGAAGGAAGGAAGGAAGGAAGGAAGGAAGGAAGGAAGGAAGGAAAAAGAAAAGAAAAGAAAGGAAAGAAAAGAAAGAAAGGCAGAGGCAAGCAGACAGGCAGACAGACAAATAGGGGAGAGAGAAAGAGAGAGAGAGAGAAGAGAGAATTTGTTGGCTCACACGATTGTGGAGGCAGAGAAGTCCCACAATGTGTCATCTGCAAGCTGGACAGCAAGGAAACCCCATGGTATAATTTCATCTGAGGCCAAAGGCCTGTGAATGGGAGGCTGGGAAAGGATGAGTGGGAGTGCCAGGGTTGGTGTAAGTCACAGAGTCCAAGGGCCCAAGACTCAGGATCTCTGATATCCAGGAGCAGAAGATGGACATCCAAGGGCAGGAGAAGCTGGATGTCCCAGCTCAAGCAGAGAGTAAAGTCTCCCTTCCTCTGTCTTTATGTTCTATTCGGGCCCTCAACAGATTGGATGATGCCTTTTCACACTGGTGAGAGCAAATCTTTACTGAGCCTACTGATTCAAATGTGAATGTCTTCCTGAAACACCCTCACCGACACATCCAGAAATAGTGGGAGACTGGAGAAAACAGTTTGCAAACCTCAATCATAGCCTCAAAGAACAGAGTCCAGAAGGACAGATTTGGAGCCAAGACACAATACACAGATGACGAGCCTGGGTCTCTGTCCTGGGTTCACCATTCTTCTCACTAAATTCACTTTCTAGGAGAGGTCTCAATTTTCCAGGAATAAACCCTCACGCTTCCAACCACTACCTATATGCCCATGACATCCAAATCCATTTGTCCAATGCAGACCTTTCTTCTGAGCTTTAGACACATTTCTTCATCAGTTGCCTTCTGGGAATGTCCGCCCTGATGGCCTTCAAATTAAATAGGCTACAAACAGAACTTGTCATCTTTCCTGCTTGACCCACCTCCAGTCCTCGGTTCTGCAATTGTTTGGGCACGGTGGCTGTTGCCTGTAATCCCAACATTTTGGTAGGCCAAGGCAGGAGAATTGCTTGAGCTCAGGAGTTCGAGACCAGCCTGAGCAACATTGTGAAACTGCATCTCTCCCAAAAATACAAAACTTAACTGGGCGTGGTGGCATGAACTTGTAATCCCAGCTGTTCAGGAGGCTAAGGTGGAGGATCGCTTGAGCCCAGGAGGTGGAGGCAGCAGTGAACCCTGGTTGCACCACTGCACTCCAGCCTGGGGGACAAAACAAGACCCTATCTCAAAAAAAAAAAAAAAAAAAAAAAAAATTAGTGGATTTCCCTACCCCCATCCCAAATGGGTTAGGTGGGTGTCTCTTCTTTGTGTCCCCATTATACACTGTAACACTTTTTTTTTTCTTCTGAGACAGAGTTTCACTCATGTTACCCAGGCTGTAGTGCAATGGTGCAGTCTTGGCTCACTGCAACCTCCACTTCTCAGGTTCAAGTGATTCTCCTGCCTCAGCCTCCCGAGTAGCTGGGATTACAGGCATGTGCCACCATGCCCAGCTAATTTTGTATTTATAGTAGAGGCTGGATTTCACTATGTTGGCCAGTCTGGTCTTGAATTCCTGACCTCAGGTGATCCACCCACCTCGGTCTCCCAAAGTGTTGGGATTACAGGCGTAAGCCACCATGCCCAGGTTGTAACACTTCTCTTATCGCACTGACATTATAATTATCAGTAGATGTATCTGCCTCCCACCTCTCTTCACCTCTCTGCCATCTCCTGAGAGCTCTGTCATGTCAGGGGCAATCATATATTTGTTTGAAACCAAGTGGGCACTCCAAAGGTGTTTGCTGAGAGAATGGTGCCAACTGGGGGAAAAGGACTGGATCAAAAGTGAAAATTCACAGTGAGGCACCCAGATGTTAGAGTCCTCTCAGTGGGGTTAAGTTTAGAATTGAACCTTGGGGATCACCTCTAATTATGAAAAAGAGGGAGAGGAGATGGCAAAGATGAGGCAAGAGATCCAGAAGAGTCCCAGGCCAGGGGAACCAAAAAAGGTGTTTCCAGGCCAGGCGCGGTGGCTCACGCCTGTAATCCCAGCACTTTGGGAGGCTGAAGCGGGTGGATCACCTGAGGTCAGGAGTTTGAGACCAGCCTGGCCAACATGGTGAAACCTTATCTCTACAAAATAAAAAAATTAGCTGGGCATGGTGGCAGGCACCTGTAATCCCAGCTATTTGAGAGGCTGAGGCAGGAGAGTTGCTTGAACCCAGAGAGGGCAGAGGTTGCATTCAGCCAAGATAGAGCCACTGCACTCCAGCCTGGGCAACAGAGAGAGACCCCACCTCAAAAAAAAAAAAAAAAAAAAGTGTCTCCAGAAGGAAGGGAAGATCAGTTAGGCCAAATTTGGCTGAAAGAATCAGGAAGTTGAGGACTGAGAAAAGGTTTGAATGTCACCAAAAAAGAGGAACTTTTGCACAGTTTTGAAAAAGTTGTGGGGATAGAAGCCAGATTCCCTGAGCTGCAGATGCAACTGCTTTCACAGGAGTGTGTAGGCTGCTTGTGGAAATGGTTTGGCAACAAGGAGGTGAGTTAAGCTCCCACATTTGGATGGAGTACAGTGAGCCCCAGAACGTTATTTCTCATATTTTCTTCTCACTTCTCCTTTCTGCCCCAATAAGTACAAAACGGACTGACAGTCACAGGGTTTGTGACCTGAGAACAGTTCCATTTCCCTTTCCTCACTGTTGGCATAATGCTTTTTGAATATTATTTTCACAACTGAGGCCAGGTGCGGTGGCTCACGCTTGTAATCCCAGCACTTTGGGAGGCCAAGGCGGGTGGATCACCTGAGGTCAGGAGTTCAAGACCACCCTGGCCAACATGGTGAAACCCCATCTCTACTAAAATTACAAAAATTAGCTGGGCGTGGTGATGCATGCCTGTAGTCCCAGCTACTCAGGAAGCTGAGGCAGGAGAATTGCTTTAACCTGGGAGGCGGAGGTTGCAGTGAACCGAGATCATGCCACTGCACTCCAGCCTGGGTGACAGAGCAAGACTCTGTCTCAAAATAATAATAATAATAATAATATATGTCATTTTTCTTCACAAAATAAGTTAAAATATATTTTTGTATCAAAAATAAAGTTGTAAACTGCTTTTTAAAAAATTCCTCTGTGGGAGGCTTTCAAAAACATATTCTACAGCAATTATTCTGAAAGTCAGTATGTCAGTAATAAATTACTTTCTTGACCTAACAATATGTGCCCCTGGCAGAAGGAAAGACATAAACAAATTCCTCTTCACATGGAACAGAAGATAGCTAAGACAAGTTTCCTAAATTATAAACCTAGGAGGCTGGTAAATTTGTCCAGTTTTCAACTTGAAAGTAACCTCTGCAATACTAATCAGTTAAACCTGCATTTGTGTCATAGTGTGGATTCACCCAGTAACTGGAAAGCCCAGGTAATGTAACATTGTCCCTGGCAAAGCTCAACAAATTGAAAGAGTGGAGTTTACTGAAAGTCACAAAACACCTGTTGACGGAGAATGTCCCCACTTCACCTTGAAATTGCGGATCTGACAAAAGAAATTGCTACGGCAGATTGTTTTCCATGATCACAAGTTGAACTCATAAACTGCTGACAGATAAAACAGGGTTCCTAGTTGAACTTAGATAAAAACTGATAGCCTGGTACAAGAGTTCTTAACCATAGGTGGTATGTGAACTTGGACTGGGAAAAATACACAAACAGTCCCAGACTTTAGATTTTTTAACTTTATGATGCTGGAATAGTCACACGTATTCAGCAGAAAACATTCTTCAAGTATCTATACAACCATTCTGTTTTTCACTTTCAGTACAGTATTCAATAAATTGCATGAGAAAGGCAACACATTATTATAAAATAGGCTTTGTGGACGGGCATGGTGGCTCACGTCTGTAATTACAGCACTTTGGGAGGCCGAGGCAGGTTGATCACTTGAGATCAGGAGTTTGAGACCAGCCTGGCCAACATGGTGAAACCCCATCTCTACTAAAAATACAAAAAATAGCCAGGCTGGTGGCGCACACCTGTAATCCCAGCTACTCAGGAGGCTGAGGCAGGAGAATTGCTTGAACCTGGGAGGTGGAGGTTGCAGTGAGCTGAGATCATGCCATTGCACTCCATCCTGGGTGACAGAGCCAGACTTTGTCTCAAAAATAAAATAAAATAAAATAAAATAAAATAAGACTTTGTGCTAGATGATTTTGCCCAAACGTAGGCTAATGTTAGTGTCCTGAGCACACTGAAGGTAAGTGAAGTTAAGCTATGATGTTCGGTAGTTAGGTGAATTAAGTGTATTATCAACTTAACAATATTTTTATGATGGGTTTATCAGGGTATAGCCCTATCAGAGGTTGACGAGTATCTGTATTTATTTACACTAATTTCTAACTGGAATTTAACATTTTCTTCAATTTTCAATGTAGGGAACAAACTGCTAGAATTAACAAAAAATGCAGTTTTTTTTTTTTTTTTTTTTTTGAGACAGAGTTTCACTCTTGTTGCCCAGGCTGTAGTACAATGGTGCCATCTCGGCTCACCACAACCTCTGCCTCCTGGGTTCAAGCGATTGTCCTGCCTCAGCCTCCCGAGTAGGTGGGATTACAGGCATGTGCCACCACACCCAGCTAATTTTGTATTTTTTCAGTAGAGATGGGGTTTCTCCATGTTGGTCAGGCTGGTCTCGAACTCCGGACCTCAGGTGATCCGTCCGCCTCGGCCTCCCAAAGTACTTGGATTACAAGTGTGAGCCACCGCAGCCAGCCGAAATTACAGATTTTTTTTATGTCACTTTACGGTTGTTGCAGATAGTAGGTTGGTGCAAATGTTATTGAGGTTTTTGCCATTGAAAGTAAGAGGAGAAACCACAATTACTTTTGCACCAACCTAATACTTTGAAATATCTTTATCACTAGTTATTATAGCCACTGTTATTTAATGCATTAAAAAGTAGCATATATATTATTACACCAGAAATTTGGGGTTTAAAAAATTATTCTGGTAACTTTATTTCATTATAATTGGATTCTGTGGTTATTCTTTGTATTTTGTTTTACAAATTTAATAAAACATTCTGAGGAGTCTGTAGGCTTCATCAGACCGCCAATGGTGTCCAGCACACCAAAAAGGTTAGGAAACCCTTGATCTAGTACTTTATGAATAAAGTTTTTAGGCCATCATCTTTTAGTTGCAGGCACAAAGATCTGAACAAGAAATTCTATTTGCACCGTTTGGTGGCCTTAATAAGTTGGAATCTAGATTATCCTTTTTGCAAAGTAGTATTATTTAGGAATAATCTATGTCTTTCTGTATAATCTAATTTACAATTTTGGTTCAATTTTGGTTTTACAATCTAAGTACAATTCCCGTTCTGGGATTTTTTTCCAGATGTCAGCCAGAGACTTTGCCTCTATCCTATTTAGTGAAACCTTCTACCTCGTGCCTTGTTCATTACTACACATCTAGTGAATAGTACAATACAATTGTACTGCTCATGGTTTAAGCAGAACATGTGGTTCCAGTGCAAGGAAGGAAAGACATACCACTTTCCTTTGGACGCCTGTTATTCAGGAATGCTCCCAGTTAATTTCTGGGGCTGGCACAGACCCCAAAATGGCCAAGTCCCAAGGTGAAACACTGGAATTGAGTCAAACCTCTAATGAGGTCTTGGAGTCCCACAGACATTCCTAAGGTAGCTAATGGCCATGAGAAGAACATTTGGAAGGATCTTCAGTGCAGGAGCACAGCTTGCTGTGGGAGGTAATTCAGTTCAGAAAGCACTTCAGAAGGCTAGCAAGTTTAAAGTAAAAAACTATTGGGGCCAGGCATGGTGGCTCACACCTGTAATCCCAACACATTGGGAGGCTGAAGTGGGCAGATCTCTTGAGCCCAGGAGTTCCAGACCAGCCTGGGCAACATGGTGAAACCCCGTCTCTAATAAAAACACAAAAAATTAGCTGGGCAGGGTGGCACATGCCTGTAATCCCAGCAACTCAGGAGGCTGAGGCAGAAGAACCCAGGAGCCGGAGGTTGCAGCGAGCCAAGATTGCACCACTGCACTCCAGCTTGGGTGACAGAGTGAAACCTTGTCTCAAAAAACAAAACAAAACAAAAAAAAAACCTATTGGAAGGAAAGGCACACCTAGGAGGTTCCTTTTGTGGTTCGACCACATCTTGTTCATGTAAAATATTTGAAAGATTCAATGTACAATGTCAAAGCTGTTTTTAGGGTTCTGATATCCCATGCACAAAAGAACTTACCATTTGTTGCTTAGTAGGAAAAGATATTGGATAATCAAACATAATTTATCCATTTTGGTGTCCTTAAGTTACTGTACCTGTTGTAACTGCTCTCTTGGCCAGAGAAATTATGAACACTTTACAGAAAAATGTCCCTGTGCTGCCCCCAAGAGATAGAATCTCAGAGGTAGCTTTTCATTTATTTATTTATTTATTTTATTTTATTTTTGAGATGGAGTCTCGCTCTGTCGCCCAGGCTGGAGTGCAGTGGCACGGTCTCGGCTCACTGCAAGCTCTGCCTCTCGGGTTCACGCCATTCTCCTGACTCAGCCTCCCGAGTAGCTGAGACTACAGGTGTCCGCCACCACGCCCAGGTATTTTTCTTTTCTTTCTTTCTTTTTTTTTTTTTTTTTGTATTTTTAGTAGAGATGGGGTTTCACCGTGTTAGCCAGGATGGTATCGATCTCCTGACCTCATGATCCGCCCGCTTCGGCCTCCCAAAGTGCTGGAATTACAGGCGTGAGCCACCGCGCCGGGCCCTGGAGTGGCTTTTTCTAACAAGCTGCCAAGTGATGCCAGAATTACTGTTTCTGGAGTCCTCAGGTAAGGACTTCCAGATAATAATGGAGCCAGGACTAGGATTTAGAATAAGTAGCAATAAGCAGCCTACAACTCAGGAAAATTTTAGGGGTGGGGCTTCAGCAAGATTGAATCACTTTTCATAAAAGAAGAGGGTATTTCCACTATGCCATGGTGCTAGTCAATTTTTCCTTCACTCCCTCCGGGTTACCTAAAGTCCAAAGAGAAAAATCAAATGTAGTACAATACTATCCATAAATATCAACATGCTATTTTTCCTTAAGGAATGAAGGTTCTTCTATTGTTAATAAGCCTGTCATGTTAACTTCTTTATTCTTCACAAAAATTTCTAGAACTTATCTTAAAATATTTTGATAATGAAGACACTGCTTATTATGGCACTAGTTTACTCTTTAGACAGCTTGAAAGCTGTATTTATTTTAATTATATAAAGAATTGTTAGTACTTTTTTGGAGGTAATTACCACCATCAGCACTTCACTGTATTTGGGGAAAACATGATTTTTTTCTTAATGATCGTACTTACCTACATCAAATGCTTTTATGCTTCACTTTCAGACTAGGCTGACAAAAGGTTTGTTTTTGCAGTATGTCTAGCAAAAAAAATGCCTTTAGATATACTGTTTACTTACTCTTGTATTTTTAGAGTTTGCATTTTTAATGATCCTAATTTATTACAGAATAATTCTCAGTGGTACATCAGTATTCATTATTAATATCTTCTATTCTAAAGCAGATGGAGTTATACAAATCTAAAGATGTGAGTAGCACAATCTATCTGCTTTTGCCGTAGATAATGTGTCAACCTAAAGCCGACAATCTTACTCATATACTACTCTCATCACAAAGAGAATAACCATCTGTAAGTCTCTGAAATCTCAATAATATGGATTTTGGCCAGGCAGGGTGACTCATGCCTGTAATCCCAGCACTTTGGGAAGCTGAGGAGGGCAGATTTCTTGAGCTCAGGAGTAAGAGATCAGCCTGGGCAACATGGCAAAACCCCGTCTCTACAAAAGAAAAAAAAAAAATGTGTGTGTGTGTGTGTGTGTGTATATATATATGTATGTATGTATATAAATTAGCCAGGCATGGTGGTGTGTGCCTGAGTCCTGGCTACTCAGGAAGCTGAGGTGGGAGGATCGCTTCAGCCCAGGGGGGTCAAGGCTCCAGTGATCCATGATTGGGACACTGCATTCCATCTTGGGTAACAGAACAAGACCCTGCCACAAAAATAATAAAAATAATAATAAATTAATAAAAAGGAATCATGGTGCTTGGATGAGATAAGTCTGCTCCATTCTCACAGCAACTGATACTGGATACAAAAGTTTTTCTAGGCATCTTCCTTTAATTTTAAGAAAAGCTGTGAATATATGCCCATCTTGAGATAACTGGCACATATACTGCTTTACACTTTGCCAATGGAAGGATTTTACAGGGAAGTCACATGACCAGGTGTGTGCCCGCAGACTGCCACTTTAAGACTCCTCCTCGTTCACAGGTGAATAGGCTGAACTGAAAACAAAGCCCAAAATAGCAGCCTCAGTTTCCAACAGTACAGAATTCATACAACTAATCCACACCCCTGCCTTCCTCTGTCTGTCTGGTTATCAAACCAAACACCTATTTCTTCCTCTGGTTTCATGTTCATTTGGGCCTTGGCACCTTGTTTTACCTGATCCTCTGTGTTGTAATCCATCTTTCTTCCAAGAAGAGCTTGTGTCTTCTTTCTGGGCCCAGCATTGTTTGTATTGTTTGCAATGCCATTTGACCACGCTGACAAAGCCTTGTGAGCTTTATTCTGGGCAATCAAGAATGTGCCAAGGATGGCTCTTTCCTTTTTCTCAGAGAGTTTAGTATCAGACACCAAGGAGGAAGTCCATTAGGAAGATGTTGAATTCACAACTGAGTTGCAGTGAACCTTTACTCCCAAAGAAACAGCAATGCACAATGCAAATGGCTTGTTTTATATATTCATTGGGGTGGATATAAAATTTATGCAGTGAGGTATATAAAGTATACAAATTTCAAACATGATGAATTTTTACATATGTACACACCTATGTAGCCATTGCCCAGACTAAAAGATAGAATGTTTTCAGCCTCCAGAAATTTCCTTTATGTCTCTTTCCAGCCAACCTATCTTAACGGTAACCATTTTAAAGACTTCTGTCATCATAAATATTTCCTTAAAGACTATTTTTTTTTTTTTTTTTAGGCAGGATCTCGCTCTGTGGCCCAGGCTGGAATGCAGTGGCATGCTGTGATCTCAGTTCACTGCACCCTCTGCGTCCCAGGCTCTAACGATCCTCTCACCTTAGGCTCCCAAGCAGTTGGGACCACAGGTGTGTGCCTCCACGCCTGGCTAATTTTTCTATTTTTAGTAGAGACAGGGTTTTGCCATGTTGCCCAGGCTGGTCTTGGATTCCTGAGCTCAAGTAGTCTGCCCGCCTCGTCCTCCAAAGTGCTGGGATTACAGGTGTGAGTCACCGTGCCCAGCCAAGGTTAAGTTCTTAAAACTCAGATGAGTCATTTCTGTGTCCACAATAGCAAATAAAATGTCATAATTGTTTCTCATTCACAATAAACTTAGGTTTCAAGCATTATAATAAGCAGTATTTAATTAAGAAATTGGAAAACTGAAATTGAGAACTACACAAAGCCTTTTCCTAATTTCTTTTACCACAAGAGCTTTACTTTTTGATCATACAAATGAATGATGCCCTTGGAGCCAGCTGGGTTTCAGAATTTAGACACTTTTGAAGCATATACTGTTTGTTACATAATACCCACTGTGGGATCTGGAGCAGTGCCTATTAACACATTCACATTTTTGAAGAGAAATAAATAGATACTTACACTATGTTGGGGAAATAAAGACTATAGATAGCCTTGTGACAAATTCTTATTTGTCACCAAATAAATTCTGGCACTACCAAAATGACAAAACTAAACAACAAAAAAAACTTTTTGGATTTTGGAAGTATAGATAATAGTTTGTGGACCTGTAGTAGATAATATTTATATTTATTTATTTATTTATTTTGAGATGGTGTTTTGCTCTGTCACCAGGCGGAAGTACAGTGGCATGATGTCGGCTCACTGCAACCTCTGCTTCCCGGGTTCAAGCGATTCTCCTGCCTCAGCCTCCTGAGTAGCTGGGATTACAGGCATGCACCACCATGTCCAGCTAATTTTTGTATTTTTAGTAGAGAAGGGGTTTCACCATATTGGCCAGGCTGGTCTCGAACTCCTGACCTCAAGTGATCCATGCCCCCCCTGGGCCTACCAAAGTGCTGGGATTACAGGTGTGAGCCACTACACCCAGCTGATAATATATCATTTAAGGGACTTTTCTGCTTGAGGCAAGGCTCATTCTGATATCCATGTTCTCCACAAAGCTTTCTGAGGTAATCCAAATTTAAGAAGTGACTACTTCTTTTGAACTACTACACACTTTGAGCTTATTCTTCACATGGTGACTTAAAAAAAAAAAACTTTTCACAATGAAATGCTTGATTAAACCCAAAAGTAGAAAATGTAGTATAATGAACCCCATGAAAACCTCATCTGGGGCCGTGTGCAGTGGCTCATGCCTGTAATCCCAGCACTTTGGGAGGCCAATGTGTGGCGGATCACCTGAGATCAGGAGTTCAAGACCAGCCTGGGCAACATGGTGAAACCCCCTCTCTGCTAAAAATACAAAAATTAGCTGGTGTGGTGGTGCCCACCTGTAATCCCAGCTACTCAGGAGGCTGAGGCAGGAAAATTGCTTGAACCTGGGAGGCAGTGGTTGCAGTGTACCAAGATTGTACCGCTGCACTCCAGCCTCAGTGACAAGAGTGAAACTCCATCTCAAAAAAACCAAAAAACAAAAGCAAACAACAACAACAAAACCTCATCCAACCTCAACAGTCTCATTAGAAATATAATGATTGTATCACTTCACCTGTACATATTTAATTATTTAATAACACACTGCCTGTTTAAATACTTACATGAGTAAATACTTTGTTTCCATATTGTAATGTAGACTCCTTGATGGTAAGTGTTGTGTCTTTTTCATTCCTATTTCCCAATTACCTTTTCTCAGCAGGAAATTTAATATAGGAAAATAAATTATGCCCTGAGGAATGCTTGATGAATGCACATCAAACAGTGATTCTTAAGCTTGAGTGTATGTCCAGATCACTAGGAGAGCTTGTTAAAAGGAAGACCCTTGGGCCCCAACTCTGGAGTTTCTGATTCAGAGGCTGTCGGGTGGGGCCTGAGAATTTGCATTTCTAGCAAGTTCAAGATGATGATGATGATGGCCTGGGACCACACTGTGAGAACTCCTGCGTTAGATGTCAACATTGAGTGACTTGCACAGTAAAACAGACAGTTTTATCCTTTAATCAAGCATCAGTCATATGTGAGGACTTAGGAATACAGGAAGAAACACTTTTTATAAATCTCTACTCTCATGGAGTTTCTAATATGCTGTACAAAAAGTATATGAAACAGAAATACACGAGAACTATTAAGAAACATGGATTTTGGAGACCCACATCAGAACATTCTTATTTTATTGGTATAAGGTAGGCATCAAATTGTTTAAAGCTCCCTGGTGATTCCAGTGTGCATTTACATACTATTACACCAGTGTTCACTGAAGAGGTGAGATTAGAATTTGTTCTTGAGTTATGAAGCAATTTTTAATTGACAGCTTACAGCGGGGAAGGCTTTCCCAGGTTGGGGAGTGGGGTGACATAATGCTCCAAGCTTACTTTCAAATCTTTCCAAGACACTGAACTGTACATAAACATATTTTAAAATATTCAGTCTATACAGTGTAGTTTGTATCCTCTTTCCACTTATTAGTGGTATCCTTGGATGAATCAACCTCTAAGTCCTCAGTTTTCCCACATGTAAAATGGGGATAATAATTATACCTACCAGCTGGGCACAGTGGCTCATGCCTGTAATCTCAGCACTCTGGGAGGTCAAGGTGGGAGAATAGCTTGAGATCAAGAGTTCAGGAGCAGCCTGAGCAACATAGCGAGACCTTGTCTCTACTAAAAATAAAAAACATTAGCTGGTTGTGGTGGTGCATGCCAGTAGTCCCAGCTACTTGGGAGGCCGAGGCGGGGGGATTGCTTGACCCTAGGAGATCAAGGCTGCAATGAGCTACAATTGGCACTGCACTCCAACACTTCCAATACAATTGTCCAACTCCAGTAGTGACAGAGCAATACCCTATCTCCAACAACGACAACAACAGCAAAAACAGGAGTGGCACAGGTGGCTCATGCCCATAATCCCAATATTTTGGGAGGCCAAGATGGGAGGATTCATTGAGTTCAGGAGTTCAAGACCAGCCTGGGCAACATGGCAAGACCCCCCATCTCTAAAATAAAATAAAAAAAGAAAAAAAAAAAACAGAAATAATTATACCTACTTGATAGTGTTGTTAGGACAATTAAATAATTTTAATATATACATGAGGTGGGCAGGGTACAGTGGCTCATGTCTGTAATCTTAGCACTTTGGGAGGCCGAGGGTGGATCACCTGAGGTCAGGAGTTCAAGACCAGCCTGGCCAACATGGCAAAACCCTGTCTCTACCAAAACTACAATAATTAGCGGGGCATGGTGGCACATAACCTGTAATCCCAGCTACTCAGGAGGATAAGGCAGGAGAATCACTTGAACCTGGGAGGCGGAGGTTACAGTGAGCTGAGATCATACCAGGCACATCAGCCTCACTGGGCAATAGAGTGAGACTCTGTGTCAAAAAAAAAAAAAAGTAAAAATAAATAAAATACATTAGGTGCCTTAGAGTAACGCTTAGTAAATAGTAAGTGCTCAGTGAATGGTAATTATTATTTATGGAACATCATCTACATGCCAGGCAGAGAGCCTGCATAAGAATACTTTGTATCCTTTTAAACTTTGCAAAACCCCTGCATATTTTTTCATCTCATTCCTCTTTTCAATGCCCCTTGAGATACGTAGGGAAAGTTTAATTGTGTTCACCTAACAGGAGAAAAAGACACCCAGCCTCTTATTAAGACAGTGTGAGAGCTAGCCCTAGAATTCAAGTATTCCACACTCCCAAAGTGTGCTTTTTCCTTCTATGTAAATAATTAAATGAACAAAAATAAAACAAAAGCAAAAAAAGTTTGAAGAACTGAGGCATTTGTCCAGATAATTTTCTAACACCCCCTCCATGTCTCCCACCCCCATCCCTTAAGAATCCAAATAACCTTCCTTCTATCATTCCCTGATTATCTATAATGGGGATGTCTAATTTGTGGATAACTTATACTCTGCTTGGAGTTATATTTCTTCCTCAGCCATAGTTCTAGTCGAAAATTGTCAGGTTTTATCTTCATTTACTGGAGAGACCCTGTATTTAGAAGAGATTCTTTCCTTCTCTCAAGGATTATCCAGAAAGTGATTGAGCCATGTTTAGCCTTAAATCCTACCCTCATATTTTTGTGAAAAAGCCCATATTTGTATAAATCAACTCTAATTGGGTTTTCCATTGTTGGGAGCTAAAAATAATTTCTAACAGTTACTGTTAAAATGCACAAAAATCTTGTACCTGTCATAGTATCTTCATTTATACTTCTTCCTTTAAAATAGCTCATTAACTCTTATTAGGTCAAATTGAGGATGTCAAGTATAAACTGCTAGTAGTAAAGTAGTATTAATAGTAGTAAGGATACTCATAGTACTGTTTTGGTTCTGTGTGCTCCGACCTACTATATATTAGACTTTAACATTCATTTTTTAAAATTCTACACTTGAAAAATAACTACACACTTACATTATTTCTGGAGACCTCGGGATGTATATAATTCCCCTTGGTCCTTTAAGCATTAACTGATGAGACATTTTAGTGTCTCACTATAACTATTACTGGATCAAAGTAGCTTTTTTTTTTTTTTTTGAGACAGAGTCTCACTCTGTCGCCGAGGCTGGAGTATAGTGGTGCCATTTCCACTCACTGCAACCTCCAGTTTACCTCTGCCTCCCGGGTTCAAGCAATTCTCCTGCTTCAGCCTCCTGAGTAGCTGGGATTACAGGTGCACACCACCAGGTCCAGCTGATTTTTTTTTTTTTTTTTTGTATTTTAGTAGAGATGGGGTTTCCACCATGTTGCCCAGGCTGGTCTTGAACTCCTGAGTTCAGGCAATCCACCCACCTCAGCATCCCAAAGTGCTAGGATTACAGATGTGAGCCATTGTGCCCGGCCTTTATTTTCTCTTTTTTCTTTTCTTTCTTTTTTTTTTTTTTTTTTGGGAAACAGGGTCTCACTGTCACCTAGGCTGGAGGGCAGGGATGCGATCTCAGCTCAGTGCAACCTCCGCCTGCTGGGCTCAAGTGATCCTCCCACCTCAGCCTCTCAAGTAGCTAAAACTACAGGCATGCACCATCAGGCCTGGCTAATTGTGTGTGTGTGTGTGTGTGTGTGTGTGTGTGTGTGTGTGTGTAAAGATGAGGTTTCGTCATCTTGCCCAGGCTGGTCTCAAACTCCTGTGCTCAAGCAATCCGCCCATCTCGGCCTCCTAAAGTGCTGGGATTATAGGAGTGAGCCACCTCACCCAGCCCAAAATATCACCATTTAAAGATGAAATAGCTCAATTCAAGCAAGAATGCTGGACAGATAGGGGATAAAAGGTAAATGCAAGAAAGCACAGTATTTTTCAAAGCTTAAGATGAGTATTGTGTTTAAAGTATGTGAATGACTTTCCGCACATCTGTTTTCAATCACGCAGAAAATTCACAACCGGTTGCAGGGTAATGACCACTTTATTTAACCCAGGAGTTATATCTGCCAGTGTAATTCTTGCCTGTAGAAACCAGCAGAGGGAAATTTCAGAAGGTTTTAGACATTATGTTTCTACTAATGATTACTCATGTTTTCCAATTACATGTGTCTTTTTCCTGCCTTTTCACTGCTCAGATCCTAATACATGTAGTATGTCACTCAGCAGCTGTTACACAAAAGGAACGTGTTAGGTTGCTATATTAACTTTTCCCGTATGCATGTGTGTGCACTGAGGAGAAGAACCCGGGCTCTTCTACTCCTCTGACATCCTTAGACTGCAGGCCTTCATTCTCTTGTTTGTCATCCTATGGCCCAATGATGGGTGCCATGCAACTAAACATCTCTGGCAAAAAGTGAGATGAAGCAAAAAAGCCAAAGACACATGCTAGTTGAATCTGTTCTTTTTTTAAAAAAAAAGCCTTTCCAGAAGCCCCAGCCATCAGCTTCCTTGTATGTGTTTCTAACAGGGTCACCTTAGACCAGCATTGTCCAACTGAAATACAGAGCAAGCCACAAATGGAAACTACGTATATAAGTTTAAATTTTCTGTAGCCACATTTAAAAAGTAAAAGAGATTTAAAAAATAACTTTAATAATACATCGCATGAACCCAAAATATACAGAATATTATTTCAACGTGTGATCAATATTTTAAAAATCAAGTTATTTCCATTATTTACATTGTTTTGCACTGTCTGCAAATCCAGTGCATATCTCAACTTAAAATAGCCACATTGCAAGTACTCAGTAGCCATATGTCACTATACTGGATAGGAAAAGAAGCCTGTGACATTGTGATAGAATAGGAATGTATATTTGGTCTCTGCCATGGTTCCTGAGAAACAGCTTCTAAATCCCTTGGAATTTCCTGAGTGACAGGGGTATCTTTTGTTCTAATGAGGCAACTCTTGGTGGGCTCCTAGATAGCCTCAGGATGGGGGCTGGTTGCCAGGGGAACCAACCATGTGATTAGAGGATTGGAACTTTTAGCTCCATCCCCTGCCCCCTGAACTCCTGGGAAGGAAGAGAAGATAGGGGTTGAATTGATCTCCAATGGTCGATGATGTAATAAATCATATCTATGTAAGGAAGCCTCCATAAAACTCCAGAAGGACAGGGTTCAAAGAGGTTCCTGATTGCTGAACACGTGAAGCATTTGGAGGGTGGGAAGCCAAGAGAGGGCATGGAAACTCCACACCCCTTGCCACATACTGTGCCCCATGCATCTCTTCCATCTGGCTGTCCATCTGTGTCCTTTATGACATCCTTTATAATGTAAGTAAAGCGTTTCCTTGAGTTTTGTGAGCCATCTTAGCAAATTTATACAACCCAGTGACAGGGTAATGGCAACCTGGGACTTGTGACTGGCATCCAAAGTGGGGGACACTCTTGTGAGACTGAGCTCTCAACCTGTGCGATGAGACACTATCTCCTGGTAGATAGTATCAGAATGGAGTTAAATGATAGGACACCCACCAGGTCACAGCTGAAGAACTGGTTGTTGGTGAGGAGCAACCTATACACATTTTGGTGACTAGAGGTGAAGTATTGTATTCTGTGGTGACTGTGTGTGCACAGTAGCAGAAAAAGTTAGTTCTGTTTTCTTTCTTTCTTTCTTTCTTTTTTTGAGACACAGTCTCGCTCTGTCACCCAGGCTGGAGTGCAGTGGCGCGATCTCGGCTCACTGCAAGCTCCACCTCCTAGGTTCACGCCATTCTCCTGCCTCAGTCTCTTAAGTAGCTGGGACTACAGGCGGCCACCACCACGCCCGGCTAATTTTTTGTATTTTGGTAGAGACGGGGTTTCACCGTGTTAGCCAGAATGGAGTTCTGTTTTCATTAGAAAGTCTTTGACCAATCACTGGAAGTGGCTAAGGGGAAATAAATTGTCAGAGCAGACCAGAAAACAGCAGTGTCTACCTCCTTGACAGTAGCAGGTATTTAATAAGGAATGAATTGACTTCAATTTAAGCAAAATAAATTCCCTCCATGATAGCTCTCTACAACCTTCAACCTGGGAGTATTCGAATGTAGAATAAACTGTCCTTAAATTTTTTAAATGGACAAACAATAATTGCATATAATTATGGTCGGGCGCGGGTGATTCATGCCTGTAATCCCAGCACTTTGGGAGGCCGAAGCAGGCAGATCACTTGAGGCCAGGAGTTTGAGACCAGCCTGGGCAACATGGCGAGAAACCCCGTCGCTACTAAAAATAGAAAAATTAGCCGGGCATGGTGGCGGGTGCCTGTAATCCCAGCTACTTGGGAGGCTGAGTCAAAAGAATCGCTTGAACCAGCAAGGCAGAGGTTTTGGTGAGTCAAGATCACATCAGTGCACTCTGCACTCTAGCCTGGGCGACAGAGCGAGACTCCATCTCAAAAGAAAAAAAAAATGTATATACTTTTATGCAATGGGGTACAATGTAATGTTTCAATACGTTGTGGAATGATCAAATTAGGCTAACATATCCATTACCTCACATACTTATTTATTTTTGGTGAGACTATTTAAAATCTACTCTTTTAGCCATTGTGAAATATACATTATGAACTATAGTCACCACGCTGTGCGGTATTTCTAAAACTTACTCCTAACTAAAACGTTTTACCTTTTGACCAATATCTCCCCATTTCCCGTCCACCCTCCCCACCCCCACAACTGTCTTTCAAGGACAAAAGAATTTCACCTCTACTAATGAAGCGTTTATGTAGAAAGATACTTGTAATGTTTCGTTTCCTTCATCCAACCTGCTGCATCTTGTAAGTTCCTGGCAAGCAGGGTTACTTTAGGTCATGCATATTTATAACTTCTCCACGCCTGCGGTGGTTATTATAGCAACCACACCTATGGGTTATCACCTAACTGGAGTTTCCGCCCCACCCTTCAATGTTTAGAGAGGGGCGGCTGCCCCAGATTTTACATAATTATCAGAGTTTAGGAGGGAGAAATTCACTCTTCTCTACTTCCACTCCATCTTCTTAATCCTACATTTCCAACACTTTTAATTTTATTCTGCCTTGCCTCTTTTTTATATTTTACATCTTATTTTTGAAATTAACATTACCTTGCCTTGTTTTAAGAGTACACGAATTCATTACAGTAAAGAGTTTTGGGTGATAACATTTTCTGAATTAAGGGTGAAGAAATATCTCCCATGTCACAACAGTTGCGGGGGCGGGGGTAGGGATGTAGGAAGGCACGGTCCCTGCTGCTTTCAAGGACAAGACAATTAAGTGTTCCGTTGCTTTTCTGAGGCAGAACACTGAACATCTATTTATGGTGACTGTGACAGTGAAGGTGATTGGTAAATTCCCCGCAGGCCAATAATCTTGCCAGCAGCCACGAGGAGTGGCAAAGAATTCTACGGAAGAGCAAGTCCTCCGCACACAAAACAGCTCGGAAAGTGAAAGCGTCGCTGAAGTGCGGAAGCCTCGCATTTCCTGGGTGTTCTTCCTCCTTCCTTTGTTCTTCCTCCTTCCTTTGCAGTGTCCTGCCCTCCCGTCCTCCCCCTTCCTCTGTGGCTCAGGCAGCACGGACCCCAACTCCCAGCTTCCCTGGCCTCGGCGGGTTTGGAGACTAGGACCCCAGGGCCGGGAGTGCTGGGGGCGCGGTCGGCCAGCCCCGGCTTCCTTCAGGGAGCGGCGGAGCTCCTCCTCCTACTCTGCACTGCACTTCTCACACCCGCAGCATGGCGTTCACGAAGGCACCCGCCCCGCCTCAGAACCGTAACCTCCAAGAGCGGAGTTGAGGAAGGCGCTGAGGGCAGGAACCCCGGCGCCTGCAGCTAAGCCTCCAGACGGAGTCCGCCCCTCAGGGCGGTTCCTGCCTCCCATTGGCCCGCGAACCCGTCCGTCTCCGCGGTGGGCCGCGCCTTCCGTGGGCCGCGCCTTCCTGGCCCCGCGCCTGGCCGGCTCCGGTCGCCCTCCTCTCACCCCGCCGCTCTTCGGGCTACCTCGGGGTGTGGGGCCGCCCGCGCCTGTGCGAGCCTGAGCTGGCGGCGGCTCCGGGAGGCTCGCAGAAGGGGACGGCCGGGCTGCGCGGGAGCTGAGCATCGCCAGGGCGGGCGGCAGGGCGCAGCCTCTCCGCCGGCAGCACCACCTGTCGCGGCGCGAGACCTCTGGTAAGGCCCGGCGAGGTGGGGTCCGGGCGGGGTTCCGGGAGAGGAGCGGGCGGCGCCGGCCTCCCTTGGCCCAGCCCCGAGAGCCCAGCGCTGCCGCGCCTCCGGCCTCCGGCCTCCGTGCGTGCGGCCCCAGCCGGTCCCGGCCTGGCGGTGGGGGCTGGGGGAAGGGAGGCGGCCCGCGGAGTCCGCGCTGAGGGCGAGAGACCGGCTGCGTTGCGGCGACCCGGGTTCCAGCGACCGCGGCTCATCCGTGCGCGCGATTTCCAGGTTCCTCCGCACGCTGATGCCGGGGCGCCCCCGTCTCGCCCGGGAGCGAGGCCCTGGGCCTCCCAAACGCCAGCATCTCTTTCTGGCTCTTTCTGCACCCCTCCGCAGAAGGACTTTTGTGGCTGGAAACCCCTTTGGCAAGTCTATCTCTTATTCAGTCGGGCCGAGTTAACGGCAGGAGTTAGGCTGTGTGTGTGGCTCCTCCCTTTAAAAAAAAAGACTTGCTGCGGGCTGGAGAGTTATAAGATTGGACTGATTTCGTCTATTCTTATGAAATGCCATCTGTGGATCGGGATTGGCACGTGTTTCTTCCACGCTGGAGATAACTATCTCTGCATATGGTGTTATCTAGGTGGTCCTAGGTTTCGACTTTCTTTTTTGGTTCCAGAGATAATTCTAGAAAATTTATGTTGCTTGTGGTGAGAAGCGTGATCAAATTAACATGTGCTTTCTTACAAAACGTTTTAATGTCTTCTGTCTGTGGATTTACCTTCCTGATGCTTGTGGCTATCACCTCTAAGCAAAGCGGTTAATAGCATTGCTATTTCTGTTAGTGTTGCAGTTGATAACGATAACAATAGTAGCATGTGTTAATCGCTGGTGACAGGCAGAGCGCTAGTTTCTACACGGATTGTCTCAAAATAACCCTTTTGAGGTTGATACTGTTACTGTCTCCAGTTTACAAACCAGGAAACTAAGGTTTATGTAGGTTGAGTAACTTGCCCAAGACCACAGTTTTAACGTGACAAAGCCTAGATTCAAACTCAAGTGGTATAACTTCATAGCTGCATCCTTCACCCCCACTCCCATAAACGTGCATGTTCCTTAAGCATTGCTCATGTTGTTAAGCTAATTGCGATATTGTACCCATGATTTTGATTTTCAATTTGCAAATATTCTGTTAGATGAGAGAAACGGTTGTTTTTAAAAACATACATATAGGTCGTTCGCGGTGGCTCACGCCTGTAATCCAGCACTTTGGGAAGCCGACGTGGGTGGATCACCTGAGGGCAGCTAATTTTTGTAATTATAATAGAGACGGGGTTTCACCATATTGGCCAGGCTGGTCTCGAGTTCCTGACCTCAAGTAATCTACCCACCTTGACCTTCCAAAGTGCTTGGATTACAGGCGTGAGCGACTGCGCCTGGCTCCCAGTATGACTTTTATCGGGCATTAATAGCAAATGTTGGGCTATGCTTCTGTAGAAATATTCTCTTGAGAATAATATATTTATGCTTAATAGCTATTCCTGAGAACTGCTTATGGGTGACACCCTTAGAGGGTGTTTGTATGTTTTTGTCTTTTAATATATTTATGAAAACAAAATATTCATAAAGGAAAAAACCCATTTACCATTTGGGAACTTAGTTTGTAAAATTTAAAACTTCTAGTTATGTATGTATAATTTGTATATTAAGTTAAAAACTCTAATTGATTTTGGTGAATTTCAGACAAACTAGACATATTTTATTTTCTTTAAGACGGAGTTTCGCTCTTGTTGCCCAGGCTGGAGTGCAGTGTTGGTGATTTCCGCTCACTGCAACCTCCGCCTTCTGCGTTCAAGCACTTCTGCATCAGCCTCCCTAGTTGCTGGGACTACAGGCATGCGCCACCACGCCCGGCTAATTGTGCGTGTGTGTGTGTGTGTGTGTGTGTGTGTGTGTGTGTGTGTATTTTTAGTAGAGACGGGGTTTCACCATGTTTTTCAGGCTGGTCTCGAACTGCTGACCTCAACTGATCCACCTCCTTCGGCCTCGCACAGTCCTGGGATTACAGGCGTGAGCCATATTTTGAAACACAAATAACATTAAAACTTATATTTACTAGGGATTAATGTTAGAGGACAAAATTCACACTAAAAATTACATTGACTTTATAAAAAGATAACTTTTATTAGAAATTATTTTATTTGAAAGTTACCATTTTGATTTTATGGCAGCATATTATACCTCCTTTGATCAATATGTACAGATTTCAAAAGTGATAAAAAATATATTGATTCTGTATATACTTGTTTAGGATGACATTTAATGTTGCCTGTATCTGTATGCCATCCAAATTCTCATTCTTGACTTAGAGATTTGATTTGAAATATTTTAAATAAATGTTAATCATGATTATCCTTTCAGTCTCTTATATTAATTTCATCATTAAAAGATGTTGATGCAGAAACTAGCAGGCATTTAGAAGGCACCTTGCAACCACCTTAGTCTATAACTGCTAATAGTAATGCTTATAACTAGCTTCTAGAGCACCTAGAGGGTGTTGTGATAAGCATCTTAAATAGATTATCTAATTTAAATCTTAAAACAGCCTATTAAATAGGTCTTGTGGTTTAATGTTCCCATTTTACTCATGAGAAAATGCGAATCGGGAAGGTTGTGCCTTACTCAGCATCACAGAGCTAGTAAATGGCAAAGCCAGGATTTATTTTGTTTTGCTTTGTTTTGTTTTGTTTTCGTTTTGGAGACAGGGTCTCACTCTAACCCAGGCTGAAGTGCCCTGGTGCTATTATGGCTCACGGCAACCTCAACCTCCCATGCTCAAGCCATCCTCCTGCCTCAGCGTCTGAAGTAGCCGGGACTACAGGCGCATGCCACTACCCCCAGTTAATTTTTGAATTTTTCGTAGAAATGAGGTTTTGTCATGTTGCCCAAGCTGACCCGGAACTCTTCAGCTCAAGCAGCCCACCCTCCTTGGCCTCCCAAAGTGCTGGGGATTACAGGTGTTAGCCACAGGATTTAAATCCAGGCAGTTTGACTCCAGAACTCGCCCTTTGACCACTCTGCTAGACTATTTGGTATGGGTTTTATTAAGCAAACTTTCAAGTCAAGTAGTCAAGCTCTTTATACTGATACTATTGTAAAACTCTAAGGAGTATATTAATAATACGTATATCAACATTACTACACAGAATTCTGCAAGTTTCCCCTCCCCCACTTTATTGATGAGAAAAATGAGACATCTAAGTCAATGGCTTCCAGACTTTTGGACTTAGTGGACAAGTGAAAAACTGTATGTGTGGGGGACAGTTGGGACCAGACGTAAGATCTCCAACTTTTAGTTATGTCAAGGTTAAGAACCTTCTTAAAAACTACTGCAATCTGGTTGGGCGCAGTGGTTCATGTCTGTAATCCCAGCACTTTGGGAGCCAGAGGTGGGTGGATCACTTGACGTCAGGAGTTCGAGATCAGCCTGACCAACGTGGTGAAACCCCGTCTCTACTAAAAACACAAAAATTGGCTGGATATGTTAGCACACACCTGTAATCCCAGCTACTCAGTAGGCTGAAGCAGGAGAATCACTTGAACCTGAGAGCCTGAGGTTGCAGTGAGCCGAGATCATACCACTGTACTCCAGCCTGGGCGACAGTGATTTTTGAGACTCTGTCTCAAAAAAACAAACAAAAAACCTACTGCAATCTACTGTCCTGATCCTTTCCTTTAAAAAGGGACATTTTTACCACCACAAAGGTAGGAAGGTCATAATTACAACATAAAAACAGAATAATATTATGAAAAACTGTATTACGTTGTGTTAGTTTTTCCTGATTTGGTCATAGACCAGTCAAAAACATGTCCTAAACTAACACCAATTCAGAGACCATTTGGGAATGCCTGGGTGACACAACTGATTCTGAACTGGTAATTAGCTGAGTCCAGTCCAGATTCACTCTCCACTCTGTCTGACCGCAAGGCCTGTGCTTGTTGCCCTGTCTTGAGCTCTTTCTAGTGAACAGTGTCTAGGGTTTTGGTCTCCTGTGAACAGTCTTTCTCAGGTGTTGACTGTTTCCTTCTCCCCCCAGGTAGGGGGCCAGGGAGAGTAGTCTCCAACAGCCAATGTTTTCACAGCTTTAGTCCCAGTGCAGTTTATAAATACCACCCAGAGGGTGAGTTCCACTGCCTCCCTGTTTGAAGTAGTTCTTTTGTCCATGCTTACTCATGGAAAGAGCAAGGCAGTGGCCATACCAGGGCAGGAAACCACAGGCATATGCCAGTATTCAAGAAACTCTCCGGCCAAGTGTAGTGGCTCACACCTGTAATTCCAGCACTTTGGGAGGCCGAGGCAGATGGATCACCTGAGCTCAGGAGTTCGAGACCAGCCTGGCCAACATGGTGAAACCCCGTCTCTACTAAAAATACAAAAAATTAGCCAGGCATGGTGGCGGTTGCCTGTAATCTCAGCTACTCGGGAGGCTGAGGCAGGAGAATTGCTTGACCCGGGAGGTGGAGGTTGCAGTGAACCAAGATCGTGCCATTACACTCCAGCCTGGGTGACAGAGGAAGACTCTGTCTAAAAAACAAAAGAAAGAAACTCCGGTGAATAGCTTGATTTTACTTAGTTATTCAAAATTAGAATCCCCACCTTCTTTTATTTGCTGTTTTTACTTCCCTCGCTCCTGTAGTTCTCCTTCTGTCATCTTTGTGTAACATAAGGAGTTAGGTGTGTGTTTTCCGTGTTCTGTCTTGTCTCCAGCAGATATTAAGCCCACCTGTCTGTTTCTCTCTGTAAGTGTTCTGAGTGCTGATTTCTGCAAAGATTGGTTTTTTCCTTAAGTTGTTTTTTTGCTTATGCCTACTAAAGACACTGTTAAAATTACTTTTATATTTTATTTTACTCTATCACTTGCTAATAAAATTAAATTCTCTAATACTTTGAATAATATGTTTTATCTTTATAATACTCTTTTGCATATATTCTCTTATTTGATCATCACAGTTTTCTGTGAGGTAGATTTGAGAGGTGATGTTGTCTTTATATACAAGCCAAATTCATTATTTTATTTATTTATTTTGAGACAGAGTCTCACTCTGTCACCAGGCTGGAGTGCAGTGGCGCAATCTCTGCTCACTGCAACCTCCAC
This sequence comes from Papio anubis, assembly GCF_008728515.1. NCBI lineage: Eukaryota > Metazoa > Chordata > Mammalia > Primates > Cercopithecidae > Papio > Papio anubis. The sequence continues at coordinate 42,926,083 of NC_044994.1, forward strand.
CTCCTGGGTTCAAGCAATTCTCCTGCCTCAGCCTCCCAAGTCACTGGGATTACAGGCACGCACCACCTCGCCTGGCTAATTTTTGTACTTTTAGTAGAGATGGGGTTTCACCATGTTGGCCAGGATGGCCTCAATCTCTTGATGTCGTAATCTGTCCGCCTTGGCCTCCCAAAGTGCTGGGATTACAGGCATGAGCCACTGTGCTGGGCCCAAATTCATTATTTGATAGGAACAAGATTTTAACTAGGAGTTGAAAATAGAATATTTCATATATCAGAAACCTGATCTTAACTGATGATTCCAAAATGCATTTTTTGGGGGATTGCCTTTGATTCAAAATAAAATGTATTCCATACCATTTTAGATTTACCTAGTTTGCAGTACTAATCACCAAAGTGTGCGTGTGTGTGTTTGAAATGGAGTTGCGCTCTTGTTGCCCAGGCTGGAGTGCAGTGGCATGATCTCCACTCACTGCAGCCTCCGCCTCTCAGGTTCAAGCGATTCTCCCACCTCAACCTCCCGAGCAGCAAGGATTACAGGTGCCTGTCACCACACCCAGCTAATTTTTTTGTATTTTTAGTAGAGACAGGGTTTTGCCGTGGTTTGGCCAGTCTGGTCCCGAACTCCTGGTCTCAGGCAATCTGCCTGCCTCAGCCTCCCAAAGTGCTGGGATTTCAGGCTTGAGCCACGACGCCAGGCCCAAAGTTGTAACTGTAGTAAATAATGCTGTCTCTCCCGGAAGAGCCACACAAACATATGATGAATTACTTTAGAACTTCTTTTTAGCTGGATGTGATGGCTCATGCCTGTAATCCTAGCAACTCACGGGCTGAGGTGGGAAGATTGCTTGAGGCCAAGAGTTCAAGACCAGCCTGGGCAACATAGTGAGATGCCAGCTCTACAAAATATTAAAATCAGCCAGGTACAGTGGCTTATGCCTATAGTCCCAACTACTTGGGAGACTAAAGCAGGTGAATCATTTGAGCCAGGAGTTCAAGACTGCAGTGAGCTATGATTATACAACTGTACGCCAGCCTGAGTGACAGAGTGAGATACTATCTCTAAAAATAATAATAATAATAAAACTTTTTTTAAATGACAATTTTTAAAATTTAAATAGGTTTTTTTCACCACTTAGCAGAGTATCAACCATCCCAATTTTGTTAATAATACTTTTGTCGCCATGTTGGGGATTCTGGGGAGAAAGCTACTTGGTGTGCATATTTTTAACACTGTGCTGATATAATTAACATTAGTAATTTGATACTGATTAATTTTAAAAGTGTAGAAACATGATGTATATAGAATTTGTACTTGTAGAACCAACTGCCGGTACTTTCTGGAGTACGCTAATAGACGGAAATAAAGTGATATGGACCTTTCATGCAGCATAATCCTGAAACGATGTATAAAAGTCAAATTTGAGTAACTTGAAATTTAAAAATAGCCTGAAAAATCTTGCTATTTAAAGAAATCCAGTGAAGAATTCTCTTATATAGCAAATTCTCTCTCTTAAAAGTAAAATCAACGGAGTTTGTTCGAAGCAGGCTCTACCACTGTTTCTTCTTCTAGATTGTACGTATTTAATAGATATCAATTATTAGATTCAGATAGCGAAGATATTTTGTAAGTACACAATGGTGGTTCTATGTGTGTGTGTGTGTGTATACCCATACAAATTTAAAATTTTTAAAAAAGAACACTTGGGAAGCCTATACAGATATATGTCTATTTTTTAATTTAAAACTGAGAAAGGGTGAGTTAGATTTTGTTCTGAGATGGAGTCTCACTCTGTTGCCTAGGCTGGAGTGCAGTGGCATGATCTCGGCTTACTATAACCTCCACCTCCCTGGTTCAAGCGATTCTGATGCCTCAGCCTCCTGAGTAGCTGGGATTATAAGAATGCACCACCCTGCCTGGCTAATTTTTGAATTTTTAGTAGAAGTGAGTTTTCACCACGTTGGCCAGGCTGGTCTTGAACTCCTGACCTCAAGTGATGCGCTCGCCTCAGCCTCCCAAAGTGCTGGGATTACAGGTATGAGCCACTGTACCTGGCCAAGTTCTTTTTCTTGGTTTTGTTCATGTTTATAGTTCTTTTAAAAAGCACAAAGGTGAGCTTTATATAGGACTTTATAACTTACTGGTAATAGAACATTAACAGAATATATTGCATGGTGGTGATTTAATAGATTCTGTTGAATGCTTTTGATGTTTACCTAAAGAAAACCAAATCTGGCTGGATGCAGTGGCTCACACCTGTAATCTTGGCACTTTGGGAGGGCAAGGCTGGCAGATTGCTTGAGGCCAGGAGTTTGAGACCAGCCTGGGCAACATAAAGAGACCCTATCTCTACCAAAAATACAAAAAAATTAGCCAGGCATGGTTGTGTGTGCCTATAGTCCCAGCTACTTGGGAGGCTGAGGCAGGAGAATCACTTGAATCCAGGAGACAGAGGCTGCAGTGAGCCAAGATCGTGCCACTGCACTCCAGCCTGGGTGACAGTGACAGCGAGACTCTGTCTCAAAAAGAAAAAGGAAAACCAAATCTGATGGTGTACGTTTCATAGAGGCTAAAAAGACATGGATTCCTGTAGTGTTAAGTAGGATTATGAGAGCAATACTAACCGTAGGCCTCATTCCGGCCCTGGCGTGTGGTAGGTGCTCAATAGATGAGTAAATAATTATGATATAGGTTTAAACTGAATCAACTTCCAGTTTAAAGTGATCAATTAGTCACATGCCGGAATCTCCCTTTCTTGCTCTAAAAACACAGAGATGGTAAGTAAAATTGAAACAACACAGAGCCAAGTTTGAAAGCAAGAGAGAAATCTCCACATGCAGGAAGGAAGAAAGAACCTATAGCAGTGAGCTTGATTGAAGACAAATGTTCCATGGGTAGACAGGGAAGAAATACAGTACATAAATACTACTTAGGGTCTGAAGTGCTTATTGCTTGCCAGGAGATGGAAACTGAGTTCCCAAGGCCTGTTCAACATTCAGAACCAAAATTAGACATATATTGGGAAGCTGAGAATGGGGAAACACTTTTCTCTCCATGAATGAAGACTGTATCCTCACTGGGGTTGAGACAAGAGTTAAACCATCCATCCCACACCATAAGTAGAATCCTAAGCCTCAACTTGTTTGAATTTGACTTTGGAATTCTACCCGAGGTATGTAACCATCTAACACAGAAACTAACGTAGAAACTAGTTTTAGCCTGTAGACCCTCTAGATCTCATATAGAGGCAAACTTAAAACTGCCCCCAAGGGTTGATTTCCACAACATACAACATGTATGGGACCACCGTGAAAGATTGCTCTTATTTTTTTTAAAAGTGAGCTTACAGACAAAAATTATGCCATTGAAAGAGACTGAAAATTTATATTCAGGCACTAAAGACATTAGAAAATGTCTTTAAAGTAAATATTTAGGCCAGGTGCGGTGGCTCAAGTCTGTAGTCCCAGCACTTTGGGAGGCCGAGACGGGCGGATCACGAGGTCAGGAGATTGAGACCATGCTGGCTAACCCGATGAAACCCCGTCTCTACTGAAAAAAAAAATACAAAAAACTAGCCAGGCGAGGTGGCGGGTGCCTGTAGTCCCAGCTACTCGGGAGGCTGAGGCAGGAGAATGGCGTAAACCCGGGAGGCAGAGCTTAGATCTGGCCACTGCACTCCAGCCTGGGCGACAGAGTGAGACTCCGTCTCAAAAAAATAAAAAATAAAAATAAATAAATAAATAAATATCTATTTAATGAGGTCAGAATTTAAAGTTATGAAGCATGAACTGGTGACTGTAAAACAGAACCAAATAGAAATATAGACATAAAATAATTGAAGTGAAAAAACGGAATATCAGAAATAGATAACTAAAGAGCTGTATAAGAAGTTAGATGGTGGATAAATTGCTTAATCAAGAAATGAGGCCGGGTTCAGTGGCTCACGCCTGTAACCATAATACTTTGGGAGGTTGAGGCTGGCAGATCACTTGAGCCCAGGAGTTGGAAACCAGCCTGGGCAAAATGGTGAAACTCTTTCTCTGCCAAAAAAAAAAAAAAAAAAAAAAACCTACAAAAATTAGCTGCGCATGGTGGCACATGCCTGTCATCCCAGCTACTTGACAGGCTGAGGTGGGAGGATTGCTTGAGTCCCTGAAGTCAAGGCTGCAGTGAGCTGTGATCATGCCACTGCACTCTAGTCTGGGGAACAGAGCAAGATCCTGTCTCAAAATAAAAGAAAATAAATGAAATGAAATTTTGTCTTTAAAAATGGAATTTAGAAAGGAATGGGAGGGAATACGTTTATGAAACAAAAACAATATAACCAAAGGCTCAGAAGCTGAAAAATTTGGAAGAGGAAGGGAAAGCAAATAAAAACCCTGGACTACCACTAATAAGCTGAGTGATACTGGACTGTCCATTTCTATCTCTGGGCTTTAGGGTTTTTTTCATTTAAATTAAGATATTTAAACTAGGTGATATCTAAGACTCGTGATAACTATAATTATGATTCAAGAAAAATCTATGTAAATCTAATTAGAATAAAGCACTATTTAGTTTAAGGTTTATGTACTTGGTAATAGATACTGTTTTAGGAAGGAAGCTCTATAAAGGGTATCAGGGTCATAAAGATGCATTAAATAGTGTGGTATTGTACTGAATATATTGATCTTCCCAATTCTGTCACAGAGCTCCTCCAACCCTTGGATTTCCTGAATGATAGGAGTGTCTTTAAAAAAATGTTTTTAACTGATGCATAATAGATGTACATAGTTCAGGGTACATGTGATAATTTAATATATTCATATAATTTGTAAAGATCAAGTCAGTGTATTTTGGTTAGCCATCACTTTCAATATTTGTATTTATGCTAGAAACATTCTTTTAACTATTTTAAAATGTACAGTAGATTATTATAAACTATAGTCACCTTACTAATCTAACACTAGGTCTTATTCCTTCTGTCAAGCTGTATATTTGTATCCATTAATCCCCTCCCCCCCCCATGATAGGCATGTTTTTTGTCATAATGATCCCCTTTTGATCACACCTGAGTGTATGCTAGTCACATGAGGTGACTCTAGTCTGCCTAGGTAGAGCCCCTAGGCAGCCTCAGGATAGGGCTGATCACTAGAAAGACCAAGTGATTAGAGGGTTAGAACTTTCAGCCCTATCCATGAGCTTTGGGGTGCTGAACATTAAGCTCTGTAAAACTCTTGAACAACAAGATTTGATGAGCTTCTGGGTTGCTGAACACATGGCGCTGGGAGAGTGGCCTGTCCATAGAGGGCATGGAAGCCCTGCATCCCCTTGCCCCCAATACCTTGCCATCTACATCTCTTTATCTGGCTCTTCATCTGTATCCTTTGTAATAAAGGGGGATCTTTTTGAAGATGTATTAGGAAAAAGCAATTTACCACAGATAATAAGACTTAAAAATGGGCCATGGTTAAAGACTTGATAAGAGTTCGTAATAATAATGATACAATTGACAAGGAAATTTAGTTATTTCTGTGACATACAACAGTTTAGCATTAGAATTATGACTGACAACATTTCCTAAGACGTATCAGATTTCCAGGAATCTCATGCAGTTTTGGAACACATATTGACCTGTTCATGTTAATGTGACTGTAGGAAATGGTTAAACATTATTCTTTTTTTTTTTTTTTTTTTTTTTGAGACGGAGTCTCACTCTGTCACCCAGGGTTGGAGTGCAGTGGGCTTGATCTCAGCTCACTGCAAAGCTCCGCCTCCCGGTTTACGCCATTCTCCGGCCTCAGCCTCCCAGTAGCTGGGACTACAGGCGCCACCTCGCCTCGCTAGTTTTTGTATTTCTTAATAGAGACGGGGTTTCACTGCGTTAGCCAGGATGGTCTCGACTCTGACCTCGGATCCGGCCTTGCCTCGGCCTCCCAAAGTGCTGGGATTACAGGCTTGAGCCACTGCGCCCAGCAACATTATTCTTATTTGATAATGCTTCCCATATAATTTAACATGCCCAGTAAGCCTAATAGTTTCACTTGGGCTTCTGCGTGCCCTTTTGGAATGTCCAAGAGTTGGTTTAAGGTCAAAAAGATATAATTTGGAATTTGAAATTTGATTTGGTGATAGTTTAGAGATTTCAAAAATCAAGAATCCTCACTCTTTGATAGAAAAGCAACCCCATTTTCCAAAAAAATCAAAAGGCTCAATAAAGACAGTATGATGCAAACAATGTTTCTTCTATTTTGCAGCTTACTCAAAAGGCAAATTATAGTCTTTTGTTATTTTTTTATTAATACTACACAAAAATCTTATTCAGAAGAGAAAACCAAATTCAATATATTATTATTATTATTATTATTCCTTTTTTGTACTTTTTGTGGAGACAAAGTCTTACTATGTTGCCCAGGCTAGTCTCGAACTCCTGAACTCAAGTGATCCACCCATCTCAGCCTCCCAAAGTGCTGGGATTCCAGGCATGCACCACTGTGCAGGGCCTCAATGTAGTACTATTAAAGTGAATTTTAATAAAGCCTTATAAATAAATTCAATCTCAGTCAACTTTGACCACACAAGATAAGATTTCTGTAAATTTTTTACAACTACTTACAAAATTATTTCAGGTTTTTTTCTTCTCTAACTTATTTTATCAATTTAGTTTTATCTATATCATTTTTTTCCTTCATTATAAAACTTTTAAATAACCTCTAAACTAGACGGAATTACTTTTTTAAACAAAAAACACATCTTTTGTCTGTCTTATAACTTTCCTCACCAAAAAGCATCCTGCCTTTCTTGTAAAATAATTTTCTTTATATCTAGTTGTTTTAATTACATATATTGCAATTTTGACTCTTACTAATTTCCAGTATAAAACCTAGCAGGAAGCAATTTTAATTGCTATGTACCAGGTACAGAGTCCTGGACAGAGCTATGAAGACTACGTCTGTCTGGGGGACCCAGCCCCTTCTAGCATGGCCAGGAGGCACTGCTGGACCAGGAGGGCAGGACCATATAGGGCCTGGCTCTGCCCTGCAGCTGGTGGCCCAGGTACTGAAGATAAATGTATGTACCTGGGCCTCACCATGGTCACCTGTGTAGACTGCAGAATTTAAAGGCTCAAAACCAAAAACATAAGTTCAGACAAATCAAACAAATATTAAAAATATCTCAGGAGCAACAGTTTGATGACCTTAAAATAAGGAAGAAGAAACTGTAAATCTGACCAGTGGACCCAAGGCAAAAATGTCTGAATTATATTTAATACTGACAATTTTGAGACATTCTTATTTTACCAACAATTTTTAAACTAGCTTTATTTCAAATAGAATTTAAGCTTTTTCAAGAAGGAGTTTGGCTAGGTCAGAGGAGACACTGAGGAAGGTTAATCTGAACTACCAGACTACAAGGTGGAGTGGTCTTCTTTATAAATCCCACAGGGGATCCAAAGCAGACAGTTTGAGCATACAAAGGAGTTTTACTTTGTTGTAAATCTGAATTCTGCTTGTGATTTTCCTTTTGTATCTTTTCATAGATCTCTGAAAAGATAAGAGGTCTCTGAAAAATTTTCTCATAAATACAGCCAATTAATTTATTTCATAAGCACCTAAGCCAATGAGCCTTTTTCATGGAAAGTCCCAGAGGTAACTCTGCAGGTTTAGAATACCATAGACATGAGTGACATTTTTTAAATGGCACAGATGTGTTTCCGCATGATCCCCAAAAGAATTCACTCCCACAAATAGGCTAAGATAGCAGAAGACTCTTGTTGCCATAGACAGTGATGGTGTTTGTTCATGGTGTCTCCAGTATCACACAAATTTGTGGGGGGCACTAGTCACAGACCCGTTTCTCCATGACACCAGGAGGCCTACCTGGACCACCTGGAATTGGACTTACAATTTTTTTTTTTTTTTTTTTTTTGAGATGGGGTCTCACTCTGTCATCAGGGCTGGAGTGCAATGGCATAATCTTGGCTCACTGCAACCTCTGCCTCCCAGACTCATACAATCTTCCCACCTTAGCTGGTACCACAGGTGTACACCACACCCAGCTTAATTTTATTTGTGTGTGTGTGTGTGTGTGTGTGTGTTTTGGTGGAGACGGGGTTTCACCATATTGACCATGCTGGTCTCGAACTGCTGAACTCAAACAATCTGCCTGCCTTGCCCTCCCAAAGTGCTGGGATTACAGGGGTGAGCCACTGCACCCGGCCTGGACTTGTAATTCTTTATAGTTTCTTTACTTTCTGAAAAAATGTTAACATCTTTAATCTGTTTGAAAGGTTTTGCTAACTGTAATGGCAAATCCTTCTACCTCTTCTTTTTCAAAATTTCTTGGATTTTCTCACATTTGCTCTTTCAAATATACGTTCAAGCTGAGTCTAAAGCTCCCTAAAGTTCAAGGATGCAGTGAGCTATGATTGGGCCACTGCACTCCAGCCTGAGCTCAGAATGAGATCTTGTCTCTAAAAAAATAAAAAACAAAGCTCTATAAATATTCTTGGAATTTTTGTTGGAATTGCCTTAGAACTGTGTGGATTGTTTCAGGGGAAACTGATATTTTTACTGTTGACTATTCCCATCCAGAAATGGGTATTTCTATCCATGTATTTAGGACTTCTTTATGTCTATTAGTTTCTCTGTTGGTGTACTTCCTAGGTATTTTATAATTTGTATTAGTATTATAAATAGAATCTTTTATCCTATTAAAGATCTTATTGCTGATATAATCAGCCACTTTGCTGAAGTCTTCTTATTAGTTCTAGTATTTTTTTCGGTTGCCTGTCTCAGATTTTCTAGATGGCAGTTATATCATCTGCAGCTTTAGACCTGTGTTGTAAATGGGCCCAAAATAATGCTGCTTTTTTATTCTAAGAAAAACAATTCAGTGGAGTCATGAAGTGAAAAGTATAGTAAAAAAATTACTCTTTAAGGCCAGGCGCGGTGGCTGACACCTGTAATCCCAACACTTTGGGAGGTTGAGGTAGGAGGATCACAAGGTCAGGAGTTCGAAACCAGCCTGGCCAACATGGTGAAACCCCATCTCTACTAAAGATACAAAAAGTCAGCTGGGCATGGTGGCACATGCCTGTAATCCCAGGTACTTGGGAGGCTGGGGCTGGAGAATTGCTTGAACCCGGGAGGCGGAGGTTGCAGTGAACCGAGATCATGCCATTGCTCTCCAGCCTGGGCGATAGGGTGAGACTCCATCTCAAAAAAAAAAAAAAAAACCCTTTAAATTTGCTTGAATACTTGAGTTATTATAAAATAATAAGCATAAATATACAGAATAATAGTAATAGTGTATATGCAAAATCGTAATTTTATAGTATTTTGAACTTAAAGCATCAAGATGGTAGCATAAATTAATTTCTAAAAAGATAACCTGAACACTTATTTTTCATCATGGTTATTTTTGCTACTCTATTATGACTATAATAGAAATGCAGCAATGAAAAAGGATGAGGATAATGATGTAGCACCTGCTTAATGAATAAGACCAGTCAGATGAGTAAAATACATAATTTCAATAATTTGTGTTACCTTTCCCCTGAAAAGGCTATCAGGAAGTTGTTAGAGTTTGATGCCTCCCCAATAGTCAGCCTTGGTAATTGAGAAAGTAATTTGCTTGTGTTTGACTCAAAAGGTTTGTGTAGGCTCAGCTACTGGTTATTTTTCTGTCTTACTGTCTTTTGAACAGCTCAAATATTTCTTAAAAGGGTCTCAAATCTCCTATGTGTGATTTTGTAGTTTTATTCTACTAACAACATATTCAGAAATTAAATCATTTTTTTAACAGTACATTGAAGATTTTCTATTACTGCCTTTTCCTCTTACTCTTTCTGCTCTTCCCATTTTCTACATTCTTTGTCAGTGTTTTGTTAAGGCTCATAATTAATTCTTAAATTTCTTCTTTGAAGCTGTGAACAAAACCATCCCTACTATCTTGGCCTGGCTACCTGTACAGTGTTTTTCACTTTTTTGACAAAGAACAGGAAATCTTTTAAATCATTCACACATTCTTTTCATTCATGTCCTTAATGCTTTGATTATTTAGTTTAATTGCATCAATGACTATTTAATGTGAGTGAAACATTCTTGGCAATGTTGAAGGACTTCTCACTCTGACTGCGTCATATTTAATATCAGGCTTACCATCCATACATGGATGTGTTGATGAAACGCTAAGCCTCGTGCAGGTGGTCTTGAAACATCAAATCGCACTTCATTTCAAAGGTTGGTGGATGGAAGTGGTATGGGAGGCAGAAAACAACTTCAGCATAGTTACTTGCAAACTGGAGTGTTTCAGTGTCCAGGAATAAGTGATCATGCAACACCTTTAAAACATCCCTTTTTGGCCAGGCGCAGTGGCTCACGCCTGTAATCCCAGCACTTTAGGAGGCTGAGGCAGGTGGATCACCTGAGGTCAGGAGTTCAAGACCGGCCTGGCCAACATAGTAAAAATGTTGTCTCTACAAAAATACAGAAAAAAAAAAAATTAGCCGGGCATGATGGCGGGTTCCTGTAATCCTAGCTACTCGGGAGGCTAAGGCAGGAGAATAGCTTGAATCCAAGAGGCAGAGGTTGTAGTGAGCTGTGATCGCGCTGTTGCACTACAGCCTGGGCGACAGAGAGAGACTCCATCTCAAAAAAAAAAAAAATCCCTTTTTTGGTTGGGCACGGTGGCTCATGCATATAATCCCAGCACTTTGGGAGGCTGAGGCAGGTGGATCATGAGGTCAGGAGTTCCAGACCAGCCTGGCCAATATGGTGAAACCCCATCTCTAATAAAAATATAAAAAATTAGCTGGGCGCGGTGGCATGTGCGTATTGTCCCAGTTACCCAGGAGTCTGAGGCAGGATGGCAGGATAATCACTTGAACCTGGGAGGCGGAGGTTGCAGTGAGCCGAGATGGCGCCACTGCACTCCAGCCTGGATAACAGAGCCAGACTCTTTCTCAAAAATAAATAAATAAATAAATTCCCTTTTTTGAAGTTCTCGCTGACCTCTGGATTGAAATATGCGTAAAAGTAATCCAGAAATCATGCTGCCACTGAACAACCCCCCCCCACCTCGTGTGTGTGTGTGTGTGTACAACACAGGCAGGATAGTTTCCTTCCTGCCTTTCGGGTCACAGGGATTTGTAACCCTTATAGTAGAGCTTGGCAAAACTTCTGTTGTAAAGCATAAATATACAGAATAATAGTAATAAAGAGTTTATGTTGTAACAGACCAAAAGGAGGAATGGGGAATAACTGCTTAATGGGTATAGTGTTTCTTTCTGGGGTAAAAAGTTATTTTGGAATAAATAGAGGTGGTGGTTGTACAACTATAAGAATTTTCTGGCCGGGCTCGGTGGCTCATGCCTGTAATCCCAGCACTTTGGGAGGCCGAGGCAGGCGGATCACGAGGTCAGGAAATCGAGACCATCCTGACCAACACAGTGAAACCCCTTCTCTACTAAAACTACAAAAAAATTAGCCAGGCATGGTGGTGGGCGCCTGTAGTCCCAGCTACTCAGGAGGCTGAGGCAGGAGAATGCCGTGAACCCGGGAGGTGGAGCTTGCAGTGAGCTGAGATCGTGCCACTACACTTCCGCCTGGGCGATAGAGCGAGACTCCATCTCAAAAACAAAAACAAAAAAAGAATTTCTGAAATGCCTCTGAATTGTTCAGTTTAAAATGGTTACTTTTATGGTATATGAGCTTGAAAAAGAAAAAAAAAATCCTTATGTAAATGGTTTTGCTGCCCCCTCACACAGATCATGGATTTCTCCACAAATAGAAATTCCATTTAAAAAAACTTAACAGCATAATCATTGCAATGATTTGTAATGTTTAAAGAAATAAATAGGCATTTCAAATTCTGATTTTTGGTGAGGTAATTGGTAAGCAGAAGAATCTATTGTCACTAAATATTTTACATTTAATGTATAGTTTTCTCTTTAAAAATGTCCATGTTTATGATGGATGCAATTATTTTATACATTATTTCATATAAAGTAATTATACACAATTTGTATGTTTTCTAGCCAATTTATATTATTTATTTATATTAAATAACAGGTTTGCTAAGACAAAAAATTCTAGTATATTAAATTTAAACATTAAACATAGTACATTGAAATTCTAGGTCTAGATTAAGAATCAGGATAGTTTTTCTTCCTCTGTGTGTGTCTCCACTTTCCTATTATTTACTTTTCTACCTTCAAGCTAAACTCTCACTCACTAAAATGAAACTCACTTTGCTATTTACTATGTTACCTTGTTTCTTAACCTCTTAATTTGTTTCTCTCACAAGTGGGAGATGCATACCTTGCCACACTTGTGTGTCTAGAAAGAGGTTAAATGTTTTTTGCAGTGTCTGATACATAGTAGGTGGTACATAAAGAGTAGCAGTGATTATTTCCCAAGAACATAAGAGTGTTATCAGAAAAAGTTAAGTTTTCACCTTCGCCTATTGTTACCTTTTTAAAACAGTTGCAGCCTATGGAAACATGAATGTGTTTTGAAAACTGATACCCAGTGGACATGGAGGCCTATAATATGATTCTCAACAGTGGTTTATTTGGTTTGTTTTTTTCAGGTGAAAGAAAAGATGTTGTCCCGGTTAAGAGTAGTTTCTACCACTTGTACTTTGGCATGTCGACGTTTGCATATAAAAGAAAAAGGCAAGCCACTTATGCTGAACCCGAGAACCAACAAGGTGGTAACATTAATACCAATGTACATTTTCTCTCTTCCTGTTAAAGGTTTGATATATTTAAGACTGATAAGGTGTGACATATTTTTGTAGCTTTATGCTAAGGCTGTTCAGAGATAGTTGTTTACATGAACTTTTTACGCTTCTCTACATGGCAAAATCGTGGTTGCTTTATACCCCCTAAATTTCATCCTCATGACTTTTACCATCAGAAAAGGATTGACTTTGATTCCTAGTTCTAGCTTTAAAAAATAAAAACTTGGAAGAGTGCTTTGGCCAGGACGTTGGGCCACATGTGAGATATTTACATTTCCCCAGCTCACATCAGGTACTCACCCTGAGCTAATCAGTTAGGTCCTTGGAAGGTAGGGTCAAAATTGTGAAATGAACCTTTATGTAAAGTCCACATCACCCCACCTCCACCTGTCTTTTTGGACACAAACCATTGCACACAAAAAATTTTCCCCGTTAGAATGATTAGATGACTGCTTCAAAAGAGAGAGACTCTTGACTCTTTATTATACTCTTGGGACAAAAGTGACGTGCAGTATTGAGATCCAGTCATGACTTCGTCCTTCATCTATGTTTAGTTCAGTGGACAAGTGCCTGTCTGTTTTTTAGTGGCAATATTAAATGGTAAGTAAAAGTTCTGGGAAGAGATTTTTTTACAAGAAGCTTGCAAGAGGATACATTGCAATATATGAAATTTACCTTTTGGGGAAAGGTAAATTCAAATGAAAGGTGTGACTTATTTTAAAAGAGCAGTCATAAAAAACTTGTCAGTCCCATTTGTTTCCCACTATCAGGGAAAATAGTTTATTGTTATCATATGATAAGTAATGAGGGGTTTCAGGCCTACAAAGGGGAATTTGACCATGGGTAACACAGAGCACCTCACCTTTGTATTCTTGTGTGTGACACAGAATGAGTTCGGCAAGCAGTTAGTGCGTTAAATGAAGCTTAATGAAGGATATTCTAATCCTCTCTTCTTTGTGCTTGACCTCTCCACATCACATTTGCTCTTTAAGATGCACTTCATTTCAAATCCAGTTCTCCTGTAGAACCTTTTTACACCACCATGGAGGAGTAATTACTCCCTTCTCTGAAACCCCATAGCAGTTTCTTCCTGTACCTGTGGCAGGTAATCAGTATGTGTTGCTTTGTGTTTCTTTTCATGGTTTTAAGCTGTTATTGAAGTAATTTATGGTAGTTACATTTTCATGAATTTGTATCTTCTTGACTATATTTCTGGTTCCTTTTGGGCAGTGACCATTCAAATACTTCTGTGTATCTTTTACAGTGCTATGGGTGCATTTGATAAATATATTGGTTTTATTTTATCTTTTATCCTTATGGAAATAATTTATGTAAAACCTACTCTGGGGATTTAGAGATTATAAGAAATTTATAAAGTACATTGAGTGGCAAACAAGTTTGCAGATGGAGCATAGTTTAAGTGCATTACTATACTTCTCTAAAGAAAATAATGTCAGCCAGACTCAGTGTCTCATGCCTGTAATCCCAGCACTTTGGGAGGCCGGGGCGGGTCGATCACCTGAGGTTGGGAGTTCGAGACCAGCCTGACCAACATGGAGAAACCCTGTCTCTACTGAAAATACAAAATTAGCTGGGCATGGTGGTGCATGCCTGTAATCCCAGCTACTCAGGAGGCTGAGGCAGAATTGTTTGAACCCGGAAGTGGAGGGTGCGGTGAACCTAGGTTGTGCCATTGCACATCAACCTGGGCAAGAAGAGTGAAACTCTATCTCAAAAAAAAAAAAAAGAAAAGAAAAAGAAAAAAGAAGATAATGTCTAACATCTGGCCTTCTGAAATCTCTAAGATTGAATAGCATCTGTATGGTCACATCGTTGAAGGACCACTTCTGGAAACCCCTTAAACATCAGGAAGAGTTTAATTTTTGTTTGAAGAACATAGACCAGTGATTCCCAAGTCATAGGTTATAGACTCCTCAGGAACTTACCATGTAAAGAAATCAAGTTTGCACTTCAAACATTGTAGACTTAATAACTTTTCAGATTTTTGTAAATATTATTTTAAGGATATGTTGCTGCTATAATTAATAAAATAGTAATTAAAGGCAGTATTGAATTCTGAATCTTTTTAAATGTATGTCTGTAATCACTGTATACTCAAGGTATACCTGCTCTTTGTTTATAAAACTTTTTTATTGTGGTAAAGGAAGCATATTATAAAATTGACAATTTTAACCATTTAAAAGTATACAATTCAGTGACATTAAATTCATTTAGTGTTGTGCAACCATCATCACTATCTAGTTCCAGAACTTTTTTATTATCCCAAGTAGAAACCTAGTATTATTTCATTTTATTTTATTTATTTATTTATTTATTTATTTTGAGACGGAGTCTCGCTCTGTCACCCAGGCTAGAGCCAGTGGCACAATCTCGGCTCACTGCAAGCTCCGCCTCCCTGGTTCACACCATTCTACTGCCTCAGCCTCCTGAGTAGCTGGAACTACAGGCGCCCGCCACCATGCCCGGCTAATTTTTTGTATTTTTAGTAGAGACGGGGTTTCACCGTGTTAGCCAGGATGGTCTCAATCTCCCAACCTCGTGATCTGCCTGCCTCGGTCTCCCAAAGTGCTGGGATTACAGGTGTGAGCCACTGCGCCGGGCCTATGTTATTTTTTTGAGACAGGTTCTCACTCTGTTGCCCAGGCTGGAGTGCAGTGACACTATCACGGCTCACTGCAGCCTTGACCTCCCTGGGCTCAGGTGATTCTCCCATCTCAGCTTCCCGAGTACCTGAGACTACAGGCACGTGCCACCGCGCCTGGCTACTTTTTGTATTTTTTTGTAGAGACGAGGTCTTGCCATGTTGCCTACGCTGGTTTTGAACTCCTAGGCTCAAGCGATCCACCTGCCTTGGCCTCCTAAACTGTTGGGATTACAGGCATGAGCCACCACACCTGGCCAAAATTTCTTATACTTTAAAAGGTGGGACACCATTATGCTAGGTTATAAGCAGGAGTTTAGGTGCTAATTTGAGCTTTACCATTTACTAGCCATAAAACTTTGGCAAACCCTTCAACTTCTCTAGGCCTTAGTTTTTTCATGTAAATAATATAGGTAATAGCATTTGGAAACATTTAAAGTGCTATACAAGTATAAAATTGTATTTCTCCTTTTCTCTGCATGCTCATTTGGCTAACTTTTCTAATAATTTTCTGAAATTTAGCTCTGCATCCTTTCCTATACAGCAGAAGGTGAGCAGTGGTTGAGCAAGTGAAGCTTCATCTGTATTTACAGCCACTCCCCATGACTTGCATTACCACCTGTGCTCTGCCTCCTGTCAGAGGAGCACAAACCGTATTGTGAACTGTGCATGCAAGGGATCTAGGTTGTGCACTAATTATGAGAATCTAATGCCTGATGATTTGAGGTGGCACAGTTTCATCCTGAAACCATTCCCCACCCCCTGAAATATAGTCAACAAGATAAAAACTCATGAAAATATAACTATCATCAATGACTTCAATAACAGCTAAGACATGAAAAGATAAATTGTCTTCGGCCAGGTGCAGTGGCTCACACCTGTAGTCCCAGCACTTTGGGAGGCTGAGGTGGATTGCTTGGGCTCAGGAGTTTGAGACTAGCCTGGCCTGGTCTCTACCAGCCTGACCTCGTCTCTACCAAAAATACAGAAAAATTAGCCAAGCATTGTGGTGCATGCCTATAGTTTAAGCTACTCAGGAGGCTGAGGTGGGAGGATCACTTGAGCCCAGGAGGTGGAGGTTGCAATGAAATCGTGCCACTTGCACTGCAGCTTGGGTGACAGAGTGAGCCCCTGTCTCAAAAAAAAAAAAAAAAGAAAAGAAAAATTGTCTTCCATGAAACTGGTCACTGGTGCCAAAGAGGTTGGGGACCACTGCTCTAGGAAGTTTTCACTGACCCTTTTTTATACTTCCTCACCACACTGGATGAGTTACTTCCCTGTTTGTTCTTTGAGCATTCTTGTGCTCACTTCTGTCAATACCATTTATCATACTCAGTTGGAATTATCTCATTCCTCCCTTGAGGACAAGGACCATATCTTAGTCTGTATCCTCAATATCTTACCCCAGAGTACTTAGCACACACAGAGCCTCAGTACATGCTGGATAGATGGGTGAATGCATGAACAAATGAACACATAGGAAAACAAAATCTGACATGATTGGTGCTCAGAGTTTCACAGATAATTAAACATGGGTTTTGTTTTCAGAAAAGAAGTTTGGATTAGGTAGGAATTTTGTTACCTACTTCTTGTAAAACAAGTTAGGAAATACCCCATTCACACCTTTTTTTCCCAATGTACTGATTTATATGTCTTCTTGTCATTTTTTGTGTTTTTCTTAAGCCCACTTCATCTTACAAAGTCTTAAAAATTGAGTGATACAGTTTTTTTTAAAAATAAGAATAGGAGGAAGAAGAAGGAAAAAAGTAAGAATAATTTTAAATTATGTTAAAAAGTTTTCAGTTGATGAGTGATATGATTTGGCTCTGCGTCACCACCTACATCTCATCTTGAATTTTAATAATTCCCACGTGTCAAAGGTAGGACCCGGTGGAGGTAATTGAATCATGAGGGTGGTTTCCCCCATGCTTTTCTCGCAAGATCTGATGGTTTTATAAGGGACTTCCCCCTTCGCTCAGCACTCATTCTGTCTCCTGCCACTCTGGGAAGAGGGACCTTCCACCATAATTGAAAGTTTCCTGAGGTCTCCCCAGCCATGTGGAACTGTGAGTCAATTAAACTTCTTTTCTTATAAATTACCCAGTCTCAGTATTTCATCATAGCAGCATAAGAATGGGCTGACACAATGAGTATATTTTATTTCAAATTTATGTATTAAGACCTAATTCCTATACCAAAACAACATAAGCAATAGAACATGCAATGTGAGTAATTGTGGATTTGTGATGAACAGAGCTTTCCACTTAGTTATAATTTGCCCTTTTTAGTGCAAGTTCATCTCAGTTAACACATTTTCAGAAATGTAAACATGCATTTGAATGCTAGTGAGGCACTGGCTATGTGGTGCCTATCCGTATTGAGGTTAAGGGAATGCATTTTATCTCCTGCATATAAATGTATATAAATGGATTCTATCTCCTGAATCATTTGCTTTCTTACATTTCTCAGTACAAACCCAAATCAGTATTAAAGAGTCTGAAAAGTTGTTTTAGTCTTAGATTATTTCTGTTACACTCATGATATGTCTTATATTAGATTGTAAAAGGCTTAAAGATATAGATAAAATGTGCTTTACAGTATGAAATGAGTACCAGTAAACAAATATTTGGTTGAATCATAGATGATAAAATATATAATAAATGAATTGGCTATTCATTTTTAGTGTGGATTTAAAGCCTTTAGAGGTAGATAAAAGTGATACTTTCTTTTACACTTTAATAATGCTTCCATAGAGTAGAATTCTCAAACAAGAAATCTGGGGAGGATTCAGGCTGAAGTTTATTATGATTACAACTGTAAAAGTGTACAATTGTTTGATTACAAGATGAGCCAACTCTAAACTATGTACATAGCCTCCTGCCCTCAATTTTTTTTTCACTTTTGTTCTTCCTGCCTCTGTGTTGGCTGCCTTAGCAAGAGAGACGCCAGATTTTTATTGATGACCCAGTGATTTAAAGGTATAGGAGTCCTTCTGAAATTTTTTTTAAAAACACCTGAACACTATTGATAGAAGCTAGTAATTCTCAAATCACTCCTTCTATCTACATTTTTTTCTTTTTCCAGTTCCTCCCGTAATAGTACTGAGAATCTCTTTTAAACCAAATATTCTCTTCAAGATGTAAGATTGTAAAGAGATTTTACTACAGATTTTTAATTTATTTCAGCCAAATTAAAATATCCTAATGGACTCTATTTAGAATAATGAACCATAGATTGCCAGAACTAAAAGAGCTAAGTACATAGTAAATACCTATGCAAACCATTAACTTAATTCAAGAAGGAGTGTTGAAGAAGAGAATCAATAACTACAAAATTTATTTTGTAGATTCCATCCCGAAGATTTAAGGACATGCTCAAGCTTTGTATCTGGAACTCTGGTTTTCTGGTTATTAGTTCTCTGAGGGTTTTGTTAATTTATTTGTTTTTATTTTAACTTCTCCTGGCTAGTTCTTTAATGAATTTAGAATTTTCTTCTGGTTCTTATTTACACAAATAATATGACTAATAAAAGATAAAAAAAACTATCATCTATTTTTATTTGGCCATGATTCTCTTGAAAGTATACTTACTTTTAAGATTATAGCATATACTTTTCTATGCAATTTTACCACTGAGAAAAGTATATTATAAATATATCCCCAAAATGTTTCATAAGCCATATAATAAATACATGGGTGCATAATAGCGTAATAGTCATTGGATTTGGAATTCCAATGGCTGATGAGACTCCCACTTTACACCCTTACTGGCTCCCTAGCATGTTTACCTGAATATTCAAGTGTCTGTTTAAGAGATTTGTGTCAGCATTGACTCCTGTGGAGAAACAGCATGTGCCTAATGGAAAATAGTTCAGGATCTTTCAGGATCAGCTGGAAGAAGTACACCTCTGCTATGTAAATTGGGAGGGAGGGAATTGCTGTTGCATAGATGAGAAAAAGGGAGACTTGGGAGAAGTGGCAAAGGGAGATGGAGAAGAGTAGGTGAGAGGATGATCATTTCAGCTTAATATTAAACAAATAATTTGATATGTTTCTTCTTTTTCTTTTCTTTTTTTTTTTTTTATTGAGGCAGAGTCTTGCTCTGTCACCCAGGCTGGAGTGCAGTGGTGCAATCTCGGCTCACTGCAAGCTCTGCCTCCCGGATTCATACCATTCTCCTGCCTCAGCCTCCCCTGCAGCTGGGACTACAGGCGCACGCCGCCACGCCTGGCTAATTTTTTTGTATTTTTAGTGGAGACGGGGTTTCACCATGTTAACCAGGATGGTCTCAATCTCCTGACCTCATGATCTGCCCACCTCGGCCTCCCACAGTGCTGGGATTACAGGCGTGAGCCACCGCACCTGGCTGATACATTATGTTTTAATGCAAAGTATCTTCTAATTTCCCTTGTGATTTCATCTTTAGCTAGTTGGTTATTTAGGAGTATATTATTTATTCAAATATTTGTGAATTCCTCAAATTTCCTCATATTATTGGTTTCTTATCTCCTTGCATTGTAGTCTGAGATCACACATCGAATGACTTAAATTATTTTACATTTTCTGAAACTTGTTTTATGGTCTAACACGTGATCTGTCCTGGGCTGTTCTGTGAGCACCTGAGAAGAATATGTATTCTGCAGTTGTTGAGTGTTCTGTGTATCTGTCAGGACTCATTAATTGATGCTGTTGTTCAAGTCTGCTGTTTTCTTATTTTGTCTAGTGTCTCCTCCATTATTGAAAGTGGGTATTAAAGTCTCCAACTTGTTGAATTGCCTTTCTGTCTTCAATTCTGTTAGCTTTGCTTCATGTATTCTGAACCTCTGTTGTTAGGTATATCTATATTTATAACTGTTATATCTTCATAATAGATTCACCCTTTCATCGTTGTAAAATGTCCTCTGTAGTAGCAGCGTTCATTTTAAAGTGTGTTTTGTCTGTTGTTAGTATAGCCACTGTAGCTCTCTTTTGGTTACAATTTGTGTGGTATATATTTTTCCATCCTTTTACTTTCCACTTAATTGTGTCCCTTGCAGAAAGCATATAATTGGATTATGTTTTGTTTTTTCTGGTTTTTTGTTTTTTTGAGACAGAGTCTCGCTCTGTCACCCAGGCTGGAGTGCAGTGGTGCAATCTCGGCTCACTGCAACCTCCACCTCCTGGGTTCAAGCTCTTCTCCTGCCTCAGCCTCCCAAGTAGCTGGGCCTACAGATACCCGCCACCAGACCTGGCTTATTTTTTTTTTTTTTTTTTTTTGTATTTTTAGTAGAGACAGGGTTTCACCACATTGGCCAGGCTGGTCTTAGAACTCCTGACCTTGTGATCCGCCTGCCTTGGCCTCCCACAGTGCTGGGATTACAGGCATGAGCCACCGCGCCCGGCCTAATTTTGTATTTTTAGTAGAGACAGAGTTTCTCCATGTTAGTCAGGCTGGTCTCAAACTCCTGACCTCAAGTGATCCGCCTGCCTCAGCCTCCCAAAGTGCTGGGATTATAGACTTGAGCCACTGCTCCTGGCCGACGTTATTTTCTTTAGAGAAGTATGGTAATGCATTTAACTATGCTCCATCTGCAAACTTGTTTTTGTCTTTGTCTAGGTGTAGATCTCTTTGAGTTTATCATACTTGGAGTTGTTGAGCTTGTTGGATTAATGTTTCTCATATTTGGGAAGTTTTGGGGCATTATCTCTTGAAATATTCTTCTGCTTCTTTCTCTTCTTTCCTCAGACTTCATTATGCATATGTTGGCATACTTGATGGTATCTCACAGGTCTCAGAGATTCTGTTCATATTTCTTTTTTTTGAGACGGAGTCTCCCTCTGTCCCCAGACTGGAGTGCAGTGGCACAATCTCGGCTCACTGCAACCTCCGCCTCCCAGGTTCAAGCAATTCTCCTGCCTCAGCCTCCTGAGTAGCTGGGACTGCAGGCACATGCCACCACACCCAGCTAATTTTTGTTTTTTTTAGTAGAGATGGGGTTTTATCATGTTGGCCAGGATGGTCTCGATCTTTTGACCTCGTGAACCGCCCAACTAAGCCTCCCAAAGTGCTGGGATTAGAGAGAGGCATGAACCACCAGGCCCGGCAATTCATATTTCTTTATTCTTTTTTCTTTCTGTCTTAGACTAGATAATCTTGGGTGACCTATTTTTAAGTTTGCTGGTTCTTTGTCCCACTTGCTCAAATCTACTGTTGAACCCCTCGGGTAAATTTTTTATTTTCATTTATTGTACTGTTGATGAAAAGATTAAAAGTCTGTAAAACATTTGAAGAGATTTATTCTGAGCCACATAATGAGTGACCATGGCCTGTGACACAGCCCTCAGGAGATCCTGAGAATACGTGCCCAAGGTTGTGGGGGCACAGCTTCGTTTTGTACATTTTAAGGAGACATGAGACATCAAATACATTTAAGATACACATTGGTTCAGTCCAGAAAGGTGGGATAACTCGAAGCGGGGGCTTCCAGGTTATAGGTAGATTTAAATGTTTTCTTATTGGCAGTTGGTTGAAAGAGTTATTATCAATAAAAATAAATGTCTGGATTATGATAGGAGGTTTTGGAGACCAAAGTTTCTTCATGCAGATGAAGCCTCCAGGTAGCAGGCTTCAGAGAATAGATGTAAGTGTTTCTTATCAGGCTTAAGGTCTGTGTTGATGTTAATGCTGTAGGAGTACAGTGAGGCATGTCCGACCCCCCACTTGCTATCATAACCTAAACCAGTCTTTTCAGGTTAAATGTTAGAGTGCCCTGGCCAAGGAGGAAGTCCATTCAGGTGGTTGGGGGACCTTATAATTTTATTTTTGGTTTGCAGTACTTTCATCCCCAGAATTTCCATTTAATTTCTTTGTTGATAGTCTCAATTTGGTGGGACATTATTCTCACACTTTCCTTTAGTTCTTTAGACATAGACATCTTTTAGGTCTTTGAATGTATTCAAAGATGTGAATTTAAAGTCTTTATCTAGTAAGTACAATGTTTAGGCTTCCTCAAAGACAGTTTAATGATTTTTGTTGAAAACTGGACATTTTAAATAGGGTAACAGCTCAGGAAATCAAATACTCCTCCCAGGGTTTGTTGTATTGCTGCTCCTTTTGCTTGTTTAGTGATATTTCCAAACTAATTCTTTTCTTTTTTTGAGACGGAGTATCGCTCTTTTGTGCAGGCTGGAGTACAGTGGCATAATCTTGGCTCACTGCAACCTCCACCTCCCAGGTTCAAGCGACTCTTCTGCCTCAGCCCCCCAAGTAGCTGAGACCACAGGCACGTGCCACCATGCCCAGCTAATTTTTGTATTTTTAGTAGAGACGGGGGTTTCACCATGTTGGCCAAGCTGGTCTCGAACTCCTGACCTCAGGTGATCTGCCCTCCTTGGCCTCCCAAAGTGCTGGGATTACAGGCATGAGCCACTGTGCCCGGCCTCCAAACTAATTCTTTATAAAGTCTGTATTCTTGTACATGCCCACTGAAGTCTCTGATTGGTTAGTTTTGTGGTCAGCTGATAATTAGACAAAGACTTAAATGCTTGGAACTAGTAAATTTCCCATTTTTTGCCAAGCGGCTCTGTGTGCATGTTGCAGCATACCTCCAGGCAGTTTACAACTACCCAAAAGCCTTCACTTCCTGCTTGCACAGAGCCTCAAGGTTAGCCAGAGGTGTGAGCTAGGGTCTTTTCCAGGTGTTTCCTGGATGTGTCCATAGCTCATGTATGTAACCTTCTAGAGTCCCAGTAATACCTCATGGCTTTTCAAAGCTCCAATCCCATGGTCATCTCATTCTTTAGCTTTTCCTTGTCAGCTTTTTGGTTACCCTGTTGTTTTCCTCAACTGTTATCCACTGTCTTGGGCAGCTGCTATGCTAAATTATTGCCTCTTGATTATTTCCAACAAGCACTTCTGGGGAAATGGCTTTTCACACTGGGTGAGCACCAAGTTAGGTCAAATGAAGACAGCCTTGCAAGTGGGGTCTTCCAGGAAACCACCTGACAGGTCAAATAATGACATTTTCCTGGAATGGGGTTTTAGAAGAATCTCCAGCCCCTTCTCCCTGCTCCAGTGGCTTCCAGGCTGCTGATTTTCACAGCAATTGTGAGGTGTTAGTTTTCAATTTAAAACTGGCACAAAACTTGCTGCCTACTGAAATCCAGCCATTTTTCCTGAATAACTGCTCACTGGTTGCTACATTCCTTTGGTAGATTTCCAGAATGTTGAAGAAGTTGTTTCTGGTTATTTGTCCAGTGTTCTTGTTGCTTTTATGGAGGAAAAGATTTTCCAAAGGCCTTGCTCCAGCATTTTCACTGACATTGTTTTGATATGAAGAATTTAACCCATAGTCAAATACCAGAAATTGAAAAAGATTTTCTTACGATATAGATTAATTTTTTCTAAAGCATCATTTCTTCTATCCCCTTTTTTATGGTATTTCATGGTATGAATATACTATAGGATGCTTAACTCTTTCATAGTTAATGGGCTTTTGTTAGCTTGTAATAGCCAAGAGAACTAGAAACAACATTACAACTAAATTTTTGTATATGCCTCTGTATGCCATTAAGAATGTTTTTCTAGAATGGCTACCTGGAAGTCAGATTGCTTGATGAATAATATGTGCATTAAAAAAATTTAAGAATACTTTAAAACTGTCTTCCAAAGGCCTAAACTGGTTTATATTTCCAGCAGTGGTTTGTGAGAATATCTCTTTTCCACACCCTGACCAATACTGGACATCAGTCTTACAAAGTTTTGAAAGCCTGGGCAAAAATAATATGTCATTGATTTTTCAAATTTGCATTTAAATTATATTTTGAAGAACAATGTCATTGCTACCCCAGTAAGTAATAATTTTTAATCCTTTTATTTCTCCTCTTTAGGGAATGGCATTTACTTTACAAGAACGACAAATGCTTGGTCTTCAAGGACTTCTACCTCCCAAAATAGAGACACAAGATATTCAAGCCTTACGATTCCATAGAAACTTAAAGAAAATGACTAGCCCTTTGGAAAAGTAAGAATTGGTTAGATGTTTCATTTTTTTATTGGTATTCTGATTAGAAAACTTGTGAGCATTATGGTTCTTATGGCATGAGAAATATACAATCTCATATAAGTTTGTGTTTTGTCAGTTAACTACTTTTATAATGATTGTGTTTTACTTCAGTGAATACTTCACAAGTATTCACTGTTGTAAAACTTAACAAATTAGTTTTTATGCTTACAGTTAGAGCAATTCAGATTTCAGTGGAATATTAGAAGCAAAGGATACCATCTAATTTGCAATCATTTTATTCAACAACTTTTATTGATCACCTACTTTGTGTTGACACTGTACCAGCCACTGAGGCTATAAAGTGGGTAATAGATAGGGTGACCATATGCTATATCACCTAATCCAGGATACTTTGGAGAATAAAAAAGAGGTGTACCTAAAGCTATCCCTGGCAAACTTTTTTTTTTCTTTTTTTTGGACGGAATCTCGCTCTGTTGCCCAGGCTGGAATGCAGTGGCGCGATCTCAGCTTACTGCAGTCTCTGCCTCCCGTGTTCAAGCAGTTCTCCTGCCTCAGCCTCCTGAGTAGTTGGAATTACAGGCACCCATCACCATGCCTGGCTCATTTTTGTATTTTTAGTAGAGATGGAGTTCACCATGTTGGCCAGGCTGGTGTCGAACTCCTGACCTCAGGTGATTTGCCCGCCTCGGCCTCCCAAAGTGCTGGGATTACAGGCGTGAGCCACCACGCCTGGCCTTTTTCTTTTTCTTTCTTTCTTTCTTTTTTTTTTTTTTTGATACAAGGTCTCACTCTGTTGCCCAGGCTGGAGTGCAGTGGCACAGTTTCGGCTCACTGTAACCTCCACCTCCCAGGCTCAAGCAATTCGCCCACCTCAGCCTCCCAAGTAGCTGGGATTACAGGAGTGCACCACCATACCCGGCTAGTTTTTGTAGTTTTTAGTAGAGACAGGGTTTCACCGTGTTGCCCAGGCTGGTCTCGAACTCCTGGACTCAAGCAGTTTACTCGCCTTGGCCTCCCAAAGTGCTGGGGTTAAAGCTTGAGCCACTGCACCAGGCAGCAAACTTAATATATATGACCAACCCAGTAACTCACAGCCCTGTCTTCTAAAAGGTCATCAACAGATAGTTATGCTATGATTGTTATTGGTCTCTAGACCACAATGTACAGTACAATGAGAAAAGGGTACATGCAGATATATTCTGAGAGCCTGCAGAGGGCATCTAGCTCAACTTGGGGGAATCAGATAAAAGCTTCCTGAAGGGAATGACGCCTAAGCTGAATTGTAAATGGTATGTTACAGGTAGCAGGCCAAGTATTCTGGGTAGAGGGATAAGTCTGCGTGTAGAGCTAAGCGTATCAATTGAGTTTGTTAAGTATAGGAGATTATTGGTGACTGGTAAGAGTGGTTTCTTTGGTGTGATGGAGCAAAAGAGATACTGTGATAGACTGAAAAATGAATGGAAGGGGAGGAAATGTAAACTACCCTCTCAAGAAGTTCAGATAAGGAGGGAAGGAAGACATTGAATAATAAGTAAAGCAAGACTTGGGATTAAGTATGTTTCAAGCTGGGAGAAAGTTTAATGTTTCATCGTAGTTATGAGGAATGAGCCCAGGAGAAAGGATAATTGATAGAGCAAGGTCTCAGGGAAAGGAAGAAGGCATAGGGTCAAATGCAGAGATAGAGTGGCTGGCCTTGAGCAGGAACAAAGAACAGCTCATTCTCCAAAGCTGGAGGAAAGATAAATACAGATATTAGTAAGGATAAGTATGGAGATGATTGAGCAGAAGTAATGAACTCTCAGTTTAGCTGATGACCTTGCTTTCCTTTATGACATAGAATATGAAAGTCATTACTCAAATGTAGAAGGGCCAAGGTTGAGTAGAGTTGGTGAAGAGAGTGATAAATGCTTGGAAGAGCCACGTAGCTATAAGATAAAGCTGAACAAAAGCTAGGCTTGGTGGCTCATGCCTGTAATCCCAGCACTTTGGGAGGTCAAGGTGGGAGGATCACTTGAGCCCAAGAGTTCCAGACCAGCCTGGGCAACACAGTGGGACCCTGTTTCTACAAAATTAAAAAAAAAAAAAATTAACCAGGCATGCTGTTACACACCTATAGTTCCAGCAACTCAGAAGACTGAGGCGAGAGGATTACTTAAGCCCAGGAGGTCAAGGCTTCAGTGAGCCATGATTGCACCACTGCACTCCAGCCTGGGTGATAGAGTGAGAGCCTGTCTCAAAAAAAAAAGAAAAGAAAAAGGCCGAACAAGAGCAGGTTAAAGGGATGAGAGCAGACCCTGATGGCCTGGTGGCAAGATCTTATTTATATTGGTGCCATTCTGCACAGCAATGTTATTTTTCCACAGAAAAGATGAAATGTAACATTCATTCAGGCTTGGAGTTTGCTGGGCTG
Source organism: Papio anubis (assembly GCF_008728515.1). NCBI lineage: Eukaryota > Metazoa > Chordata > Mammalia > Primates > Cercopithecidae > Papio > Papio anubis. Next base: position 42,952,885 of record NC_044994.1, read on the forward strand.
GCAAAGGTTACTTCAATTCATTCAGTTAATATTCAGGACTGCTATGTGCCTGGCACTGTTCTAAGTTTTGGAACTCCAAAAATGAAAACACTCAGCCCTTCTCTTCAGAGAGTTCACTGTCTCTGGTGGAAAGGCAGACACTGTGGAAGGGGAGTACAGTGAAAAATCATGTGGGGATTCCTAAACAGGAATGACAGGGAGATATTTGCTCAGAGTGAGAGATTTGATCCTGGGATTCAGAGGAGGAAACAAAGAGAATCCCCAAGGGAGCCCATAGAATTGGGAGAGAATGAAGCAGTCAGAGCTAGAGATCCCTCTGAAGGATGACGAAGTGAGGGCATCATATGGTTACCCAAAGTGGTAGAGGATTATGATCCGAGAGTGGATAAGGGCATTCACCATTACTGAGCTATAGCGATCCTAGGTGAGTGCTGCCCATCACTGAGGTACACAGAAGAGTGACTAAAGTGAAATAAAGAAAATGGTAACGTTGAAGAGATCCATGACTTGCACAGCTTCCTTCTATCACATGCCTCGTAGGTCATCTGTTCTTTCCTTAACATTACTTCCATCTCACAAAGCCATCCATTCCATTTTAGCAGCCCAGTTTGTTTACTTCCCTATACTGCAGAGAAATCTTCTCCCCTTTAATTTCTATCTATTGATACCATTTCTTCCGCTATTAGCTATGTAGAAAATATAATTGAAGGGATCACTTCTCCCCATTTATTCACCAAATATTTGCACACCAGTTGTATGCCACATATTGCTATTAATAGTTCCTGGACCTATAGAAGTATATGAGGTGATCGTTTCTAACTTACGGTATTGTCTAGACTGGAGGAATCCAGAAAGTCAAGAAGTGGAGTGAGAGTTACAGAGGGAAGTAGCGTATCATGGGACCTGAAAACAGGAAAGTCTAAAACGTGTATGTATACATGATAGGGGAGGGGAGTGGATAGAAAAGGGCCCCCAGAGAGCACGCCACCTGAGCTGCATTTGGAGTGCACGTGTATAGGACTATGCCTGGAGAGAGAGTACAGGCAAAGGGTGCATCAAACGCAGCAAGTCCAGGTTGAGTTGTGATCCTTTTGAGGAGCTAAGTAAGTCAGCATGAAGAAGATGAGACTGAAAAGTAGGCAGAGGTCTTGTTAACTATTTTAGGAGCTTGAGCCTTATTTTACGACAATGTATTTGGAAGCGAAATGATCACAGTTAGGTTTTTAAGAGAAGAATGAATTGGAGCATAGGAGGAAAATTGTATTTATAAAGACTGGTAAGAAGGCTTTTGAGGTAGCCCAGCTGAGAAATGGTGGTAGCTTGTACTGTGTGAGGGTGGAAGGAGCAAATGGATATATTTGAAAGCTATTTAGCAGGTAGACTCTGTAGGACTTGGTGATTTATAGGATTGGTGTTGGGGAGGGTAGGAGAGGAAGAAATCAAGAATGGAATCTGGGTTTCACATTTGGTCATATGATAGCAGAAGAAACAAGGTCAGGGAAAGATAAGTCTGCTTTAGACATATTTAATTCAAGATGATTACTGACTTTCAAGCTTTCAAGCCGATAGTTCCCTGTTCTCTAAATTTAAAAAGAAGTTATTTATATATTTATTGACATCAATTGACAATTGCCTTTTTTGTGCTGCTTCTGCACTCTGTGTAGACCTTATAATGCTTCTAACCCTCCTGGGTTATAAACTCCTTGAAAACAGGGGTCACTTCTTATATCTCTGGAAAATAGTGCCAAGCAGATAGTGTTAAGCAAATGTTTGAATTAATGCCACTTTATTTTGCTTCCTTGTTTATATGTCAGTGTCCTTGAAGAATGATTCTTTAAGGATAGGGACCTCATAGTGATCTTTGCATTTCCAGTGCCTTCTACAGAGCCTGACCCACAGTAAGGGTTCAGTAAACATTGTTTCTATTGTTACTTCATTGTCATCATCATCATCTACCATTTAAGTACCCTCATATTTTTGTTAATTTTTAGTCCTGGGTGTTAAATAGTGATAATCTGAGGTTTTGGGTTTTTTTAGAATGTGATGTGAGCGGGGCTCAATTTCAATTTTAGGTTTAACTTTCATAAGCCAAGACTTTTAATGTAATGCAGGCTGACTGAGACATTATTTACTGTGCTTAATTTCAGATATATCTACATAATGGGAATACAAGAAAGAAATGAGAAATTGTTTTATAGAATACTGCAAGATGACATTGAGAGTTTAATGCCAATTGTATATACACCAACGGTTGGTCTTGCCTGCTCCCAGTATGGACACATCTTTAGAAGACCTAAGTAAGGCTTATTTAAAAAAGAAAACTTGTAAATGGTTATTGAATAAGGAAAACATCATTCCATAACAGCTATTACATTTCTATTTTATATATCTTAGCCGAATCACATTTCCTACCTCACAAAAATGTAATTTTTATTAAAAGTGATTAACAAAAACCCAACATTTTATCTTTGTAAAAATAGCATCATTCATTTCTAATCTTCTTTAAATTATTGTGATTGTTAGAGTAATTATATACTTTTAGAACCTGCCCCCCCACCAAAAAAAGTCTTAATTCTGGTGGGAGAGAATCCAGAATTATTAAAATTTTTGTCAATAAAGCCAAATTAAGAGATTTTTTTTCTCATTTTTTGATCGGTTTTAATTTGTTTTTTGTTTTTGAAAGAGTCTCACTTGGTCACCCAGGCTGGAGTGGAGCGCAGCGGTATGATCTTGGCTCACTGCAACCTCCGCCTCCCAGGTTCAAGTGATTCTCGTACCTCAGCCTCCCTAGTAGGTGGAATTACAGGTGCACACCACCACGCCTGCTAATTTTTGGATTTTTAGTAGAAATGGGATTTCGCCATGTTGGCTGGGCTGGTCATGAACTTCTTACATCAGGTGATCAGCCTGCCTCAGCCTCCCAAAGTGCTGGGATTTACAGGCACGAGCCACTGCAGCCTGTTCTTTTTTTTTTTTTTTAATGAATTTTCATTTCAAATAGTTCTAGCACCTACAAACATTGTAAATGGGAAGAGTACTGAAATGGCAAGAACTGACTGTATTCCTTGAATGAGTCACATGATCCCCATGAATGTGTTTCCTTGTGACAGTTCTTTGGAAAATTATAAGCGCTCTCTCTCTATATATATATACACACACACACACGTACATACATGCGCACACACACACACACGCATGCTGTTTTTACTTAATCTGAGTTTTCTTGTCTTATTCCTCTAATCTATTATTACTTTTCTCAATCCTTATAATATTTTCCCCATGCCCAATTAACACATTCTTCCACGTGTGGAAATTCAAACAATGTATGACAGCTTTTATATTCAGTCTCCTGTCATCTAGTCTAGTGGCTTTCAAACTTTAATGTGTATAAGAAATACCTGTGGGAGTTACTCAAAATGTTGATCTCTGCCAACTTTCCTCTCCTCCCCATCCCCAAGATTTCTGATGAAAAAGAAAAAAGGTCTGGAGGTCCGGATTTTAGTGAGCACCCTCAGTGATTGTGTTGCAGGTATTCCCTGGAAGACACTGAGAAACAGATTGTTCTAACCTATATGCTGCCAACAATTACTGTAACTAAAACATTTCTGTGACATAACCATGCTGTTCAGCTATTTTATAGTTTCCTTATTAGAATGATTAAAAGATAGAGAGAAACTTGGAAATACTGATGCCTGAGCCCCACCCCCAGAGATTCAGATTCAGTTAGTCTAGACTTAGGAGTTTCACAAAAGAGCCTGGTGTGATTCTGATGTGTACCCAGAGTTGAGAACTGACTTGAAACATGAAGAGCATGGCTTATGTGTGAGGGCAAATACTGTTTATTATTTATGCAATGTATTGTGCTATGGGTTTTTTTTTTGTTGTTTGTTTTGTTTTTGTAGATGGTCATTAAATCTTGGTTGGTTGATTGATCTAAACTTTAAGCCAATTAAATCAGAATCTTTGGAGATGGGACCCTGGCATTTTACAGCGTACCAGATGATTCCATTGTATAGCCATGATTGAGATATTGCTGAACTAAACTGATTTGAACTGTAATAGTGGTGCTAAATTTAAGATACCGATGAGACAGTTAAACATAAGATCAGTTTGACAGCAATGAGGATCCGTTGGCCCTCATGTCTGCCTGAACTGTGTTCTTGAACCTGCATTTCTTCTTTTTTTCCTCCTTCTCTTCCTTCTTTGCTTTCTCTTTTGAAATCTGGATTGATTATCTGAATTAGGTAACAACATACTGTGTTTAAAATGACTTTTTTGTTAGCCATTCCACAATTTATACAGATTTCAAAACATGTTTTACATGATAAATATAGTTGACCCTTGAACAACACAGGCGTGAAGGTCCATTTTTACTCAGGTTTTCTTGTCCTTTTGCCACCCTTGAGACAGCAAGACCAACCCTTCCTCTTCCTCCTCTTTTTGATTTTGTTAATAACATTTTCTTTTTTCTAGATTACTTTATTGTAAGAATACAGTGTATAATTCATATGGCATACAAAATAGTGTTAGTTGGCTGGGCACGGTGACTCATTCCTTTAATCCTAGCACTTTGGGAAGCTGAGGTGGGTGGATCACTTGAGGTCAGGAGTTCGAGACCAGCCTGGCCAACCTGGTGAAACCCTGTCTCTACTAAAAATACAAAACTAGCCAGGCGTGGTGGTGGGCATGTAAAATCCCAGCTACTCTGGAGGCTAAGGCAGGAGAATTGCTTGAACCCTCCGTGGGGGGCAGAGGTTGCAGTGAGCCGAGATCATGCCACTTCACTCCAGCCTGGGTGAAAGAGCAAAACTCCAAGTCAAAAAAAAAAAAAATTCTTAGTCAACCTATGTGTTACTGGTTAGGCTTCTGGCCAGTGGTAGGCAACATTAGTAGTTAAGTTTTTGGAAAATCATACAATTTTTGTACGTAAATTTTTATCATGTAAATTTTTGACTTGATTTTCTAACACCCACATTGTTCAAGGGTCAACCGTATATCCAATTTTTGTCAAAAAAATAATATTAAATAAGTAAAAGTAACTTTTCACTTTTTCCTTATGCTTCAGGTAGCTCATCTTTTGTGTGAATTTATTGTAATTTTCTTCTTTCCCTTCCTGCTCCTTCAAATTTCAAATTTTCAGTTTCAGTAAGTTTTAACAGTAGTTTAGTTGGCCTTGTAATGCTCTCCTGCATTGGTGGCTTGCTTCAGATTTTTTTTGTTTTTTTTTCCTGTTGGTGTATTGAGTTTATTTGAACATGAGATGTGGATATATTTCTTCTTGGGTAAAATGATTGTATCATGTAACAATAATCTTTGTTGCATCTGCTATGAACATTGTAATTACAGTTTGAAGTACTTGAAAATGTTTGAAAATAAACCAATGTGACTTAGGTAAATCTGCTTGGAAATTATACCATGTCTTGATATTTTATTAAAATATCAAAATATTTCAATTATGAACAAAAACTTAGAAACAAAGCTGTTGTGAAATGCAAAGGTGTTTTTGTTCTGTTGCAGGGGATTATTTATTTCGATCTCAGACAGAGGTCATGTTAGATCAATTGTGGATAACTGGCCAGAAAATCATGTTAAGGTACTAATAGTACAACCCTCCTTTTCACAATGTTTTCTCTTTTCTTGTAAATTACCTCTAAATCTCCAAGAACAGTTTTTCATTGTTGCTCTGATTTATTTTGCACTTATATACATGCAGATTTAGTGCTTTGCAGCTGAGGCGATGATAATAGTAGTAGTTATAAAATGGGCTACCGGTATAGAGTTTGACTCTGAGAAAGAAATTGGAGCTAGAATACAAGGTGAGCCCTGTCGGTATCGGCACCACTGGTGTCTCTTGCCCTCTCAATATCCTTTCCTATTTCACTAATATTATTCTAGGTAAAGAAAATACTTTAAAATACCATAAAAACTTTTGTTTATAATGGTGTTAGAAAAGTTTGATTATGCCTTTTTTTCTTTTAAATCTAAGATTGAGAACCTTAGCAAATATGAAAGTGTTAAATATAAGCCCTGGCCTATTTAGTTATCTTTCATAAAGTGAAATGTAATAACTTATTTCAAGATCTTTGGGTAGGCTTTTGTAAATTTTATTATAGGCAACAATCTTACCTGCCTTTATACTCCTTTCCAAAATAAACGTTGATGAATGATCATTGGTTTGAATAATCTAGCAAAAATTTGGTCAAATAATTAAACTGACAGTATCATCTTAAGACCTTCCTTATAAGTAGGTATTTTTTTTTTGTTGTTCTAGACTTTTTCTTTTCCACAGTTGCTAAGGTTTTTCTTGTTTGGCCTAGGTTATTGTGTTGGAGTACCATACTGTTTATTTCTAAACTCTTATTTTTCTCTTATGGTAATCTCTCCATCTTGTTCATCTCTGCCATATTTAATCTTTCTGAAGATATTTAAGTTGGTCCTTTAGTCAGAAGAATTCTATTCCTAAACCGAAGTCAGAGGGAAATCAAATCTAGTTAATGTCTCATAATAGTCAGAAATCCTAGAATTTTAAGTATGGTTGATTGGTTTATATTGGAAATTAGCCAAGAAACAATTTTGTTTTTAAGAGCAAAGAGTAAATATATGTGAAGTGACTCAATCTTTTTAAAAATGCTTTTCTTTAGTGCCCCATTTTTGACAACTTTTAATTTGCATTTTTTTGTGTTTAAGGCTGTTGTAGTGACTGATGGAGAGAGAATTCTGGGTCTTGGAGATCTGGGTGTCTATGGAATGGGAATTCCAGTAGGAAAACTTTGTTTGTATACAGCTTGTGCAGGAATACAGCCTGATAGATGCCTGCCAGTGTGTATTGATGTGGGAACTGATAATATCGTGAGTAACATCATTTTCCCCCTTTATCTTCCTCCTGTATTTTTAAAAATTTGTATAGTATCCCTCTTTTGAAAATGATAATTTAAGAAGGGAAAGTTTTATGATTAAATGTTAGTTTTTTTCTTAAACTCCACTTTTAATGTTTATATAAATAATAGTAAATTAAGTCTATTAAAAGTTTCTTGGGCTGGGCATGGTGGCTTCTGCCTGTAATCCCAGCACTTTGGAAGGCCGAGGCGGGCAGATCACTGGAGGTCAGGAGTTTGAGACCAGCCCGGCCAACATGGTGAAACCCTGTCTCTACTAAAAATACAAAAAAAATTAGCCATACGTGGTGGCACAAGCCTGTAATCCCAGCTACTTGGGAGGCTGAGGCAAGAGAATCGCTTGAGCCCAAAAGACGGAGGTTTCAGTGAGCCAGGATCATGCCATTGCACTCTAGCCTGGGTGACAAGAGTGAGACTGTCTCAAAAAAGAAAAAATAAAGTTTCTTGAAGGGCAATACATTTAAAAAATTGTATTAGTAATTTTTTATTTTGCAATTTTTATTGTATGTGTTTAAACTGATTATATAATATAAATTATTTTATTTTTACATTTGTTTTGTTTTGTAGGCACTCTTAAAAGACCCATTTTATATGGGCTTGTACCAGAAACGAGATCGCACACAACAGTATGATGACCTGATTGATGAGTTTATGAAAGCTATTACTGACAGGTATTTTTTTAAAAGTTTGAGTATATGAAAGCACTTTTAATGGGGGTGGGGGCGGGGTAAAAACTAAAGTTTTGTTTTGTTTTCCTTTATTTCTTGTGAAGATAAGCAGGAAGCGATTAAATTTTTGAGAACTTTGTTCTACTGGCTGTCTCTGCCTGATTAGATGTGCTGATTTGAGGTGGTACCCATGGTCTGCCTTACTTTCTTGAGTTACCTGACATTTTGAGGGAAGTCTGCCCTCACTGCTCCTGTCAAACCCTTACTGCTCAGTACCTTTTTCAGCCTTGACCTTCCGGCTCACGCCGACCATTCCACTGAAGCTGTTGTGCAGCTTTCATATTTTAAGTTCTCTGACCATTTGGTCCTCCCACCTCTCTACCTCTTTGCAACATCGACTACGGTTTTCCCACTTCTATGTCCTTGAAACTCTCTCTTCTCTTGATTGCTAAACAGCTTCCTCCTAACTTGGTCTTCCTCCCACCTTTCTCTCTCTCTCTCTCTTTTTTTTTTTTTTTGGTCATCTTCACAGGTTCGTGCTGTCTTATTAAATGTGGATAACCACCTAGTCCTCTTCTCTTTCAGCCATGTCAACTATGACCTTTATGCATGTTACTACTAAACCCATAAAAACCCATCTGTAGTCCCCCTGCTCTTCTGAGGCCTGCATTTCTAATAATCAGAATATTCCATCTGGATATTCTGTTGTGTGTGCATATTCATATCCCACACTGAACTCCTTTCCTTTCCAAACAACCTATCTTCTGTATTCCCACCTTCTATTATTGGCAGTAACATTCATCCTATTGCCAAAACTTTGATCTTGGTGTTATGTTTGACCCTTCTGCCTTCTCCATCAGTCTCCCGTGCAGTCAGATATTCCTCAGATTCAGTGGGTACTACCACTTAAATGTCTCTTGTTTTCCATTACCACAATCTTGCTCTCTCCTTATGTCTCTTCTGAAGTTTTCTAATTCTTCCTCTAGTTTCTCTCCTCTCCAGTTCATCTCCACCTTAATACCAGATTAATTGTTTTGAAACATGTACTTCATTATGTCATTCTTTTGCTTGAAATCTCTCATTGGTTTCTTATTGCCATAGGATAAAGTCAAACTCTTTACCTTAATGATCTAACCCTGGCCTACCTTTAAAATTGCTGGCATGTAGAAGGTACTTAAAAATTAATTCCTTTTCAGAGTCGAAGTCAACAAGTCTAAAACTGAACTTTATATCTTCCCAGAAATTGTCATTTCTCCTTCTTCCTCTCACTTTCCTACCTTAGACAACCAAATAGTATCTTCTTAGTTATCCCAGTTACCTTGACATTGTAACAGCTTCTTCCTCATTTCCCAGGTGATCCTTATCAATTTCTATTCATCCTAATAGCTCATAATTACTCCTTTTACTTCCTGCACCTTCTGCTTCAGATCTCTTGTCTTCGTATCACAGTAGCCTCCTAGTTGCTTCTGCCACTAACATCTCTCCCCACACCAATATGTGCTACGTATCACTGGCAGGTTTATCCTTTCTAAAGGGAATCATATGTGAATTTTTTCCTTTCTTGGCAGCCTTCACTGTTTCTACATGGGATGCAGAAGAAAGTCCCTTTTCTCTAATTTAGTATTAGAGATTCTCCCTTATTTGGTCCCAACCTGCATTAACCAACTTCTCCCTTATCTGTTAATGTAAACCATGAAATGTATAGCCAGACTGTTGAAAATTCAGGGTCACCCTAATAATAGCCTGCTTTTCTTTCTACCTCTTTACTTTTTGTTCTTTCAGGGCCAACCTCCTTTTCAAGCCTTCCCTTACTACTTTAGCTCACCTAAACGATTGGCATCTTTTGCTGAATGTCAGTGAACTCAAATAGCAATTATTTTTCAGTTACTTATTTAATATATACTTTCTTGTGTTGCTGTTTAACTATTAATGTAATGAGAATATGCATATCAAATATATATTTTTTGAGTTCAGAGTCAAAGGAAGTATCTCCTGGACACTTGAAAATAGTTTACATAGATTGATATCCCATGGGTTTATCATGGTGCCACGTTCTTTTTAAACACCTCATACTTTTTTTATTGAATAATTTCTACATTTTGGATCTAGTCTTTTACAGGCTCTGAAATTTTTCAGATGGCCTTAATTGAACTAACATAATACATTATTTTTGAATGCTATTATAGGGAATATTAGGTGGAAAGCTGTTTAATAGTATTATTTTCATCACAACTATTGTGGGTTTTGCTGTTTTTAGATATGGCCGGAACACACTCATTCAGTTCGAAGACTTTGGAAATCATAATGCGTTCAGATTTTTGAGAAAGTACCGAGAAAAATATTGTACTTTCAATGATGATATTCAAGGTAAAGCAAAAAAAAAAAAAAAAAAAAAACAAACTTTAGGGTTTGGATTCCTACTTTTTAAACATTTTTAATGTGCCCATTTTTTATTTGTAAAACTCTTTGTTTTTCTGATAGGGACAGCTGCAGTAGCTCTAGCAGGTCTTCTTGCAGCACAAAAAGTTATTAGTAAACCAATCTCCGAACACAAAATCTTATTCCTTGGAGCAGGAGAGGTAAGTTTTGTAGGCTTTTTAAAACTTAAGCCCATCCTCTCTTCTAGAATTGGAAAATGGGCAGAATATTGATATTTATAAAAGAGCATAATGACCCTGTAATTTTGTTGAGATAGAGGGTATGAAATCAAGACTTCTTCTGTAAAACAGGTAATTTAAAATATGTTTAGAGAGAATATCACAAAGAATTTTTGTTTGATTCGTAAGGGAAAAATAAACCAAATAGTTTTTATTATAGCATATAATTTTGCTATTTAGAAGGCTATTGGGGGATGTATGTTTTGACTAGTACACAGTTTGGTACTTTTTGTAATGTTGGTTTTCATCAAATATGTTGTGATTCTTTAGCATATAGCATATATATAAGATTATATGCTATATAATCTTCATATATAAAGTAATTCAAGCATTGCATCATACTCTAGTATATATTGAAATTTATGTTTTGTTGAACAGGCTGCTCTTGGAATTGCAAATCTCATAGTTATGTCTATGGTAGAAAATGGCCTGTCAGAACAAGAGGCACAAAAGAAAATCTGGATGTTTGACAAGTATGGTTTATTAGTTAAGGTAAGGTATTTAAAATTTGGAGAAGCAAAAGAGTGTATTATATTTTTAGTTGGATTTTAAAAATATTATTCCTTAAAATCTTGTTTCTCATTGGAGTCTCCAAATTATACCAATTGGGACCTTCCGTTCTCTTTTTAACAAATGTCCCCAGTCTTGTTGTCTTTTACAAAGACTCCTGCTTCATATTTAATTAATCTGTATGTTGGCATCAGACTTACTCTTTCTTGCTTTGTTCTCTTGCTCTTAAGAGATCAAATGGCCACTGTACAAGTATGATTGTGTTTGACACTCTTAAAACTAGGTTTTTAATAGGAACTGAGAATTTCCTGATGAAATTACAGTATTGCAGAACTTTTGATATTTGAGCAGAATTTTTTTTTTTTAATTTTCTTAATTTTTTTTGGGGGGGGAAGGGGGATGAAGTCTCTCTCTGTCACCCAGGCTGGAGTGCAGTGGTGCGATCTCACCTCACTGCAACTTCTGCCTCCTGGGTTCAAGTGATTCTCCTGCCTGAGCCTCCTGAGGCCACTGTGCCTAGCCATGAGCAGAAATTCTTAACCCTTTGGAGATGATAAGCCCCTGAAGCAATCTAATAAAAATCTATGGACCCTTTCCCCAGGAAAAAAGCATGTGCTCCTGAAACCAATTTATGGATAATAAAGAGCTTATCTCCCAGATTAACTTAGTACCTTTGGGCCTGACTATCTGTTGGCATTGATTACCATTTTCACTAGCTTAAGAATGTCATATATCTTCTACTGTGTAACACATTGAAATATAAGTAAACTGTTTCATAGTTAAACCAATCCAGTACACAATGCTATTATATTTTTGTACGTATACATTAAAATATAATGGTATAGCTGTTGCTTGGCATTTATGTCTGTGGAGCAAGCTATCTAAATGTACTTTACTCCAGTTCTAAAATCTTTTCTTCTTAATTAGAACCAGTATTCTATTAGTACAAAAAATAAAATGAAAAATTGACATATGTGAATGAAAAATCTTGAGTGCTTAAACTACATGTAATTTAAAATGTAATAGTAGTTATATACCAGACATTGTTATAAGACTTTACATGTATTATCTCCTTTAATCATCTCAAAAACCCCTGTGAAGTTTTACAAATTAAGAAACCGTTTAAAAGGTCAAGGGAGTTATCCAAAGTCATCAGCTTATAAGTGACGGAGGCAGGATTCGAAACCAAGTATCCTGACTGTGAAGTCTGTGCTCTGAATAATTAAACTGTGCTGCCTCCCAAAGAGGCTGTAACTACCATATTTAACTACCATATTTACTAGTATGTAAGGCACAAGGATAAAACATCACATATTTAGAAGGCTATTGGGGGATGTATGTTTTGATTAGTACACAGTTTAGTTTAGTACTTTTTGTAATGTTGGTTTTCATCAAATATGTTGTGATTCTTTAGCATATTGGTAGGTCAGGTCTAACACGGTATTGGTAGCTACAATGTGTTTACTTAGCACAAAGTGAGAACCCTGTCCATCTCCATATTCATTATCAGATTATATATTTCTTTTCCAGTGTGCAGGTAGCTTGGCCTATGGGCATTAGGCTTCCAGTGTCTCCTGGTGACCCTAAACACTGCCCTTCATTTTGAAACTTTGAAAACAGTGACTTCTTATGTCACTGTTTGCTCAGCCTGGTTTTCTGAGCTGACTGATGATAGTGTGCTGCTTTTCTAGCCCCTGCAGGTTCTTATCTGGGGTTATCTTGGAGTTCTGATGGAAACACACTTTTTCAGGAGAAGTCTTCTTTTTTACCAAAATAAGAATATGAACTTCTCAGGTGGTTTTTGCATTCAGTATGTTTTTGTCTGCCTCAGATCTTTGAGAAACTCTTCATTGTTCTAGTCTGTCAGTGGTATCTCTTCTGGCTTTGTGGCACTACTAAGAATTTAACGTTTATGGTTTTTGACCTGGGACTTGGAAAAGAAAACATGTCTCTTCATTCAGCCATCTTTAACCAGAATTCCCTGTTCCTCTTGTTTCTGAACTCTTGGTAGTACAAGTCCGTGGTGGCTGTCTGCAATTCTGAAATCCTAAAGGCTTTGAAATTCCAAAATTTTTTCCGAAATTTATTTTGGTGACCAATCTGATTGCCCTGAACTTACCTAGTAGCAAAACCTGACTCAAACTACAAAGAAGCTCTTGGTAATCTTAACCTTTTGTACTTGATGTGACTATTCGTAAGTTTGTTCAGTTGTGGAGTATCTGTTGGGAGGGAGAATATGTAATATTTGATATATGCCATATTGTATTTCTAAAATATGAAAAATTCTCAGCCAGGAGTGGTGGCTCATGCCTGTGGTGGCTCAGCTTCCCACTTTGGGAAGCTGAGGTGGACGGATAGCTTGAGCCCAGGAGTTTGAGACCAGCCTGGGCAACATGGCAAAACCCCATCTCTACAAAAAAAATTAGCCAGGCATGGTGGTGTGCGCCTATAGTTCCTAAACTATAAGTAGTTTAGTGTACCTAAACGACTCTGGAGGTTGAGGTGTGAGGATCACCTGAGCCCAGGGAGGTAGAAGCTGCTACTGCACTCAAGTCTGGGTGACAGAGTGGTACCCCATCTCAAACCAACCAAATTAAATTAAATATGAAAAATTCCTAATTCCAAAACTCATCTACCTCAGATAAAGGATTGTAGGCTTTTGTGCCATAGTGAACTTAGGAAGACCTCATAGAGTAAATGCATTTTTTAGAGGAACTAGAAAGTTTCTAGGAATAATGGGAGATTGGATTTTTGTTTTATATTTGAGTTTATGGACATGATGAAGATAGAATTGGAAGATACAGGTTGAAGAGGAAAGTAAATGAAAATGAAAAGACATTTCTATTGTGGAAACAATGTGTAACTCATAATGATGTCTTTTTATTTCATCCTTAACATGCGTTGACTAAAAAAATACTGTATTTTATCTCAAAATTTAGGGGCGGAAAGCAAAAATAGATAGTTATCAGGAACCATTTACTCACCCAGTCCCAGAGAGCATACCTGATACTTTTGAAGATGCAGTGAATATACTGAAGCCTTCAACTATAATCGGTAGGTAAAGTTATTCTGATAAATAATTTTACTTCCTAACTGTATGTTGCCAGTCATAATTACCATGTAGGATTACTAAAAATGAGTTGGCAGTTTTATGTTTTACCTAGATTTCAGCTTGTACAATGTTTTTCTGTGATAACTTTTTGGTTACCGTGCATGAAATTCAGTTACCAGATGTTGCTTTATACTTTTAGGTCCTAGACACTGTGCAGTCGATCATGCTTTGCTTTTAGAGTTGGTATGACTGTTGGACTCAAAACATGAAAAAGACCAAAGCCGTTTGCAGATTTTACCAGGGAAATTCTGTGCAGACTCAAAGTTTTCTTGGGCAACAAAGCTGAAAACTTTGAGTGTGACATTACATAGCTGCCATCAGACTGTGCCATCATGGCATTACCTTCTCAGCAGAAAATGTAAAAATGTTTAAAAGAGGAGCTATTTAATTTTCTATATAGCTGTAAGTTGTTTTGTTTTCTTTTCTTTTTTTTTTTTTCTGAGGTGGAGTCTCGCTCTGTCGCTCAGGCTGGAGTTGGCTCACTGTAACCTCCGCCTCCCAGGTTCAAGTGATTCTCTTGCCCCAGCCTCACAAGTAGCTGGGATTACAGGTGCCTGCCACCACGCCCAGCTAATTTTTGTAATTTTAGTAGAGATGGGGTTTCACCATGTTGACCAGGCTGGTCTCGAACTCCTGACCTCAGGTGATCCACCTGCCTCGGTGGGTGAGACTCCATCTCAAAAAATAAATAAATAAAAATAAACAACTCCCCATTTTCCCCACCCCCCACCCCCTAACAGCCACCATTCTACTTTTCGTCTCTATGAATTTAACTACCTCATATAAGTGGAATAACATGGCATTTTTCTCTTTGTGACTGGCTTATTTTATTTAGCATAATGTCAAGTTTCATCCATGTGGTAGGTAGCAAGTGTTATCCTCCCAATTAGAGTGATGAAGATAGTCGTATACTCTTTTTAAAAATTGGCTGGGCATGGTGCCTTACGTAATTCCAGCACTTTGGGAGGCCGAGGCAGGCAGATCACCTGAGGTCAGGAGTTTGAGACTAGCCTGGCCAACGTGGCGAAACCCCGTCTCTGCTGAAAATATAAAAATTAGCCAGGTGTTGTAGCACACACCTTTAATCCCAGCTACCTGGGAAGGTGAGGCATGAGAATCACTTGAACCCAGGAGGGGGAGGTTGCAGTGAGCTGAGATTGTGCCACTACACTCCAGTCTGGGTGACAGAGCGAGACTCTGTCTCAAAAAACAAAAAGTTAAAAGAATAAAATTTCCCATAATTTACTATGTGTATAGTAGACAATAAATATTTAAGTGAGAACTTTCAGCATCTTGTTTTTTCTTTTCAGATTTGAGATTGCGTTCTCATAGATTTTGCATTGCTGAGATAGTGCTGTCTTTGTGATGAGATATTACCTGTGTTTTTGTTATTGCAGGCCTATTGTAGAAATGCTATTGATAAGCATTGCTTTTATACCTGTAATGAAGTTGCTGTTTTTCCCTCTTACTACAGGAGTTGCAGGTGCTGGCCGTCTTTTCACTCCTGATGTAATCAGAGCCATGGCCTCTATCAATGAAAGGCCTGTAATATTTGCATTAAGTAATCCTACAGCACAGGCAGAGTGCACGGCTGAAGAAGCATATACACTTACAGAGGTATTACTAATCACATGAATTGATATGTGTATTATTTTCCCTCCACTAGCTTATTAATTATACATTCTTACACAGTTGTTCTAGTGGTTTCCCTAGAGATTACAGCATGCATCTATGGGTGATCAAAGTCTGATATAAATCATTGCTTATGCCAATTATGGGAAACAGGTACTTTATAACTCCATTGAAATGCCCTCACACTGTTTGCATTATTGTTGCAAATTTTAATTTTCTATGTATTTTAAACCCAAAATACATGATTGTTATATTTTACAAAAATTATTCAGATTTACCTACGTTTTAATTTATCACTATTCTTCCTGCAAGTCTGCTTCTACCTAGGATCATTTTCCTTCTACCAGAAGAATTCCTTTATTTAAGTGTAGATCTAATGAATTCTCTTGGTAATTTATTTTGCCTTCATTTTGAAGGATATTTTCACCGTGCATAGAAGTAAAAGTTGGTAAATACTTGAGCATTTTGAAGCTATTTTACTGTTTTCTGACTTTTGTTTTGTTTTTGATGACATATCATTGTCTTAGGTTTTTTTTTTTTTTTTTTTTTGAGACGGAGTCTCGCTGTGCTCCCAGGCTGGAGTGCAGTGGCCGGATCTCAGCTCACTGCAAGCTCCGCCTCCCGGGTTCACGCCATTCTCCCGCCTCAGCCTCCTGAGTAGCTGAGACTACAGGCGCCCGCCACCATGCCCGGCTAGTTTTTTGTATTTTTAGTAGAGACAGGGTTTCACCATCTTAGTCAGGATAGTCTCGATCTCCTGACCTCGTGATCCGCCCGCCTCGGCCTCCCAAAGTGCTGGGATTACAGGCTTGAGCCACCGCGCCCGGCCCATTGTCTTAGGTTTTTAACAGTTTGACTACGGCAGACCTTTGGGTGGCTTTCTTTGTATTTATTCCACATGGGGATTATACTGCTCCTGAATCTGTGGCTTGATGTCTGTTTTTGGTTTTTGTTTTTTCTGTTTTGAAAAAATACCAGCCAGTATCTCTGCTTTGGCCACATTCTCTTTCTCCTCTTATGGGACTCTAATTATATGGTCAGAGATATATCTCACATATCTTTTACACTGTTTTCTATATATATTATCCCTCTTGCTCTCTGTGTTTCAGTCTGGTGATTTCCTTTGGCCCTATCTTCCAGTTTGCAGATTCTGCGTTCAGCTGTGCTCATCTGTTGTTAGGTTCTTAATTTTAGTTACTGTGTTTTTTTCATTTGTAGAATTTCTGTTTTATCTGCATAGTAATTTATTAATTTAGTAACAGACTTAAAATCATGTACTGTAGAAACAATCAATTTCTAAATATTGCCTTTTTGTACTGACATTTCATGAAACATTTCTTTTTACTCTCTTCAAATGCGTCATCACCATCAGTGTTTGTCTTTTCTAGGGCTGTTTTTTTTGAGTCATCTGACAGCTGTGGAGAACAAATTTTTATTTACATCCAAACTGTTTAAGATTGACTACTTTTAGATCTTTGACACTAGCATGGGTTATAGCCCAATTAGAAATATCAGCCTATAAATCACTTGACATTTGGGTTTTTTTCCTACCAGTCTGTAAGGATGTAGTTGTAATCTCCACAATTACTTTCTATATTGTTCTGGTAAGTGATCTAACTGGCTCTAGGAAGTGATTTTTAAAGGCTTGTTTACAATGATGTCTAGCAACTGTAATTGCTAGATTACATCCTTGAGATTAAGTAATAAATCTGTGATACATTTTTTAATCTTCACTCCTTTAAAAAAAAGATTTTTATAATAGAAAAATATTATAGTTTATGTCTTAAAAGCTAAGGATTCTTTTAAAAATATAACCACAGGGCCGGGCATGGTGGCTCACGCCTGTAATCCCAGCACTTTGGGAGGCCGAAGCAGGCGGATCACGAGGTCAGGAGATTGAGACCATCCTGGCTAACACGGTGAAACCCCGTCTCTACTAAAAATACAAAAAAAATTAGCCGGACGTGGTGGTGGGTTCCTGTAGTCCTAGCTACTCGGGAGGCTGAGGCAGATGAATGGCATGAACCCAGGAGGCGGAGCGTGCAGTGACCTGAGATCGCGCCACTGCACTACAGCCTGGGCGACAGAGCAAGACTCTATCTCTAAAAAATATATATATACACACACACACATATATGTGTATGTATATATGTGTGTGTGTATATATATGTATAACCACAGTACTGTTATACCTCATAATTTGAACAATAATTATATCTTGTCATTTAATTTTTTTTTTTTTTTTTTTTTTTTTTTGAGACAGGGTCTCCCTTGGTCGCCCAGGCTGGAGTGTAGTGGCACAGTCATAGCTCACTGCAGACTCCAATTCCCGGCTCAAGTAATCCTCTTGCCTCAACTTCCTCAGTAGCTGGGACTACAGGCAAGCACCACCATACCCAGCTAATTTTTTAATTTTTATTTTTGTAGAAACAAGGTCTTGCTTTGTTGGCCAGGCTGGTCTCAAATTGCTGACCTCAAGTGATCCCCCTGCCTCAGCCTCCCACAGTGCTGGGATTACAGACATGAGCCACTGTGTCCCACCTAATTTCTTGAATATATGAATTACAATTAAAATTTTCTGATGGTAACAAATATCTCACCCATTTTTATTATCTATCTTTTGTTCTGTCTTGGTTATCAGGTTTGTTTATAAGGCTAATTTGTACTTTGTTTTTTGTTTTGTTCATTTTTTTGTTTGTTTGTTTTGTTTTTCACCTGCCTCAGCCCCCCGAGTAGCTGGGCCCCTGCCACCATGCCCAGCTAATTTTTTTGTATTTTTAGTAGAGACAGGGTTTTACCGTGTTAGCCAGGATGGTCTCGATCTCCTGACGTCATGATCTGCCTGCCTTGGCCTCCCAAAGTGCTGGGATTACAGGCGTGAGCCCCTGCACCTAGCCTGTTTTTGGTTTTTTTAATTGAGTGATGGATAGTGTAGAAAAAGAACTACAGCAATAATTTAAGGCTGTGGTTAAAGTTATCTTTGGAGAAAGGGACTTTACTTTTTCGAGTAGATCACCATAATCCAGTCAGGATGTGGTCCACATGAGACCTGGGGTATTTCCAGTTTGCCCTTTCTCCTGGTATCCACTGCTTTGGGTATCAATCATCAAAAGTCCTGAGGTATTTATCAGCACCTCTCATCTTTAATGGTCCCTGAACATCCATTTTCCTCTCTGTCATCATGAGACTTTGGGTAGCTTTGCTGTTCAGGGTCTCAGCCACAGCTTTTGATTTGGAAGTCAGCAGTCATCTTGAGGGGAAGAGCTTCAAATGCTAGGCTCCTATATCTTGCTTCCCTCTTCTCTTGGATCTTGGAAACCACTCTTCCCCAACACCAAACTCTCACTATCTTGTTAGGTCTCTACTTCCTTACAAAAATTTTTAAAAATGTATTTTATCTGGTTTTTAAAATTGTAACCAGAGGAAAAATTGGTATGAAATAACCCAGAAAATCATTGCCAAAGCAGAACTCTCAGAACTTCTTGAACTTAATATTCATACTCTTGCTATATTTGGCATTCTTTTTTTCCCATTGTTGAACACTGTGTAGGCCAGGCACAGTGGTTCATGCCTATAATCCCAGCACTTTGGGAGGCCGAGGTAGGCAGATCTCTTGAGGCCAGGAGTTCAAGATCAGCCTGGCCAACATGGTGAAACCCTGTCTCTACTAAAAATACAAAAAAATTAGCCAGATGTGGTGGCTCACGTCTGTAGTCCCAGCTACCTAGGAGGCTGAGGCTGGAGAATAGCCTGAACCCAGGAGGCAGAGGCTGTGTGAGCCAAGATCATGCCACTGCACTCCTGCCTGGGCAACAGAGCAAGAGTGTCTCAAAAAAAAAAAAAAAAATTTATGTTGACACATGTATTCTCTCAAAATTCTTTTGCTTCCATATGGCCACTCTGTTAGTCAAAATAAATTCTCGTGACGTGACTGTTGGTTTCCAACTGATATAATAATTATTGAAGTCTCTTCTTCTAAATAAATCACAGAATCATCATACAGATACTTAAAAATTAGTCTCTTTAGTATACGGTCTTATCTTTTTATTACTTTTAGTTTGATTGCCTGTCCTCTTCACCAGGCTTTACTACTTAAAACTAATGATTATTGCTCCCCAAATTAAATCTTAGTCATCTACAATGACTATTTGGTAAGGATATTAAATGCATCATGGATCGTTGACATTTCCAAAATATAAAAAATTTAAGTATTTCGAGCAGTAGTAGTGTATCACCAGAAGACTGCTCATTTAAGAATTTTATTTTTTTAATAAATATTGTAATAAATGTACATTATTGGAATACATAAAAATTCCCCAAGGAGACTAGTTTGATATACTGTATTTCATCAGTTTTAAGATCAAGGATCACTTGAGCCCATGAGTTTGAGACCAGCCTGGGCAACATAGCGAAACCCTGTCTGTATAAAAAATTTCAAAATTAGCTGGGCATGGTGTTGCACACCTGTGGTCTTAGCTACGTGGGAGGCTGAGGTGGGAGGATTGCTTGAGTCCAGGAGGTTGAGGCTGCAGTGAGCTGTGATTGTGCCACTGCACTCCAGCCTGGGCAACAGAATGAGACACTGTCTCAAAAAAAGTAATAATAAAAAGAGCATTGTGTCATAGTTTACTTTTACATAAATTATTTGTTAGTGTTACATGAAATAATGGCATAGAATTTTGAGTAGTCATCACCTGTTAAATTTTTAGTCCCCTTTTGTTTTCACTGTGGAGATGTTACTCCAACACCCTTTGCTGCTCAGCGAGAAAAATACTGACAAAAAAAAATCTTCATAGTTGAATTGTCAGCTGCTTACGTAGGGCAACTTGGACTTCAGAATAAGAATATACTATTATTAAAACCTGGCCACGTTTAAGCCCTGGATTAATTATTGGGTTAAATGGGCAGGGGAGGCAGGGATAATGACCTGGAGAACATGAACTGCTATAGAATGTTGTCATTATTGAAGAGATTCCCAAGATCTGTCTTTTTTTTTTCTTTTTTTTTTTTTTTTTTTTTGAGACAGAGTCTCGCTCTGTTGCCTAGGCTGGAGTGCAGTGGCATGATCTCATCTCAGCTCATTGCAAGCTCCGCCTCCTGGGTTCATGACATTCTCCTGCCTCAGCTTCCTGAGTAGCTGGGACTACAGGCACCCGCCACCAGGCCTGGCTAATTTTTTGTATTTTTAGTAGAGACGGGGTTTCACCGTGTTAAGCAGGATGGTCTCAATCTCCTGACGTCATGATCCGCCCACCTCAGCCTCCCAAAGTACAGGGATTACAGGTGTGAGCCACTGTGCCCGGCCAACCAAAATCTTTCTAAATTTCCAAACTTAACTGATATCATGAGAACATTTTTTCCATGACGTGCTATATTGTATAATCTACCTTATAAGACTATTAAAATTAATGGTGCCAGAAAAATAAGTATGTGCTTATTGTGATAACATGTATGATATTAACCATGAACTAACCTTAATCGTCAAAGAAACAAAATTTTTAGTCATAAGTAATGTTTGGAACAGATAGAGAATTGTAATAGCTATCCATAGAATAGGTGGAAAATGATAAAACAATATAGAGTTGCAAGTCTAAGATAGACAGCTGTGCCCTAGTAGCATAGTTAGCTTGCTTCTACTCTTAAACCTTGTATCATTTTGAAATGGAAAGTATTTCCTGTAAAAGTAATGCTTACTCTGCATTGTTGACCTTCAGATTACCTGGAGTCAAATTCTTGAATGTTAAATCCACTAAAGCCAAGGGTCTACAATACTATAAAGAATAATAATACAATTAATTATCTTAGAAATACTGAATATGCCAGTAACATTTATTATATGCCATTATAGAGCATAGTATCAAAATTGGATAGATGTGACAAATTTGGAGAAGTATTCTGCTTTAACAAGGCATCAGGCCATTTGTTTTCCTGGAGTGATACTATGGTCATGCCATATGCCTGTGTTATAAACTGCCTACTGCTGGGTATTACAGCATCATTGAAAACCTGTGGCTGTGGAGTTACAAAAAAATCTAGATTAAGATTTAACTACTACAGTTTTGATGTGTGACTTTTGACAAAGTATTTGAAAATAGCCTTAGTTTTCTGATTTTTTAAAATTAGTGAAATGGGGATGATGATGAAGTTTTCATGATGGCAAATTAACTGAGTTAACACATATAAAGTACTTGGTTATTAGTTTTAGCAGTTATACAGTAAATGACGGCCATTTGTTTTGGTATTTCCCCTTCATTCATAGGTGTTTATATTGGTCTTTATAATATGGAATGATATTTATTGGCTATCTACATTTTAAATTTCTTTTCTTTTTTTTTTTTTTTTTGAGATGGAGTCTTGATCTGTTGCCCAGACTGGAGTGCAGTGGCATGATATCGGCTCACTGCAACCTCTTCCTCCCAGGTTCAAGTGATTCTCCTCCTGAGTAGCTGAGATCACAATAGGCATGGGCCAACACACCCAGCTAATTTTTTGTATTTTTAGTAGAGATAGGGTTTCACTATGTTGGCCAGGCAGTCTCAAACTCCTGGCCTCCAGTGAGCTGCCCACCTCAGCCTCCCAAAGTGCTGGGACTGCAGGTGTAAGCCGCTGTGCCTGGCCTTAAATTTCTTAAAAATAAGTGTCTGGTTTTTAAATTTTTAGTAATAAATGATGTTTAACTTTATTAATTATTTATTGAATGTATACTACACATAAAACAAACCTCATTCTAACAAAGGATTGTAATGAAAAGATTGTTATATAGTATATTATGCTTTGTTTCCAAGTAATATATTGGTCTACTTTACTCCAGGACTTGATTTTGTATGAATTCACCCCAATTTTCTCATCCACAGAAAATAACAAAATTGAAGTTATTCCATCTTCTTAACAGGGCAGGTGTTTGTTTGCCAGTGGCAGTCCATTTGGGCCAGTGAAACTCACAGATGGGCGAGTCTTTACACCAGGTCAAGGAAACAATGTATATATTTTTCCAGGTAATAAATGCTGTCATTATTTATGTTATAGAGCAATAGTTAATTATGTAAAAATACTTAATGGAATTCTTTGGAATGGAAGATTAAAATGAGCAACAGTATTAGAGATTTTGGTATAAATGTACAAGGAAACTCAAGGAATTCATTGAATTCAGCATGCTCCATTTTCTCTGAAAATTTATTCATATTGTTAATTAAATGTTTTTATTATAGAAATAATGTATTCCATGATTTGTGAAAGTTCAGAGGAACAGAATGGCACAAAATTCTGTAACCCTCTCTATCTTCCCTTGGTGTACCTCCTTAATCATACTTCCCAGAACCGTTGTCAGTAATTTGCTGGGAGTTTTTCTGGTGGTTACCATCGTGACTGATAGCTTTGTCTCCCAGGTTCAAGCAATTCCCCTGCCTCAGCCTTCTGAGTATCTGGGACTACAGGCATGCACCACCACACCTGGCTAATTTTTGTATTTTTAGTAGAGATGGTGTTTCACCGTGTTGGCCAGACTGGTCTAGAAATCCTGACCTCAGATGTTCCGCGCATCCCAAAGTGCTGGGATTACAGGTGTGAGCCACCACGCCCGGCCAGGTGTTCTCATTTTTTAAGATACAACCACTATACTGGTATCACACCAAAGGAAATTAATAATAACTGCTTAATATCATTTATTATTAACTCAGTTCAACAACTTATTTTTATTCCCAATACCTTTTTTTTAATTTTAGAATTGCTCTTTCTAAATAACTACTTTAAAAATAAAAACGGCTACAGTATTCTTTCAGCTTTTTCTGGAGAATTATTAGGATACCTTTTAATATTTCTTCCTTTGTGCTGTATTTTCCATAAATTTCTGGTAATCCTCAGTTGTCTCTTTCTTTTAAGCAAGACTATATTGAGTAAAACAGGAATTTTGTATGATTTTCTTTTGCACTTGTGTCTTTTTTCTTCTGGTAGGTCTTTCCCTGACTAGCTGACAGCAGGCTCTAATTAAGATATGACAAGTAGTCTTATAGTTTATATAGGCTGGCATCAGGCAAGCATGTATAACTATTGTCAGAGTAAAGAAGGTATTTAGTCTGTGAATATCCTAGTGCTTTTCTATATTTTTCTTTTTTTTGCCCCTCATGTTTTCCTGTTATCTTGAGACCTAACTTCTATAATAGAAACTGTCCCGTCATCCATGATCTCTTTCTAGAACTTGATAATGTTCAAAATCAATATGTTCTATTCAGTAACATTTCTATGGCCTAAAAGGCATGAGGGCAGGAAAGGCAATACTTTTCTGCTGATTTTAACAAAGCTATTTTTTTTAACTTTTTTTTTTAGTTTCAGGGGTACATATGAAGGTTTGTTGGGTAAATTGTATGTTGCAGGGGAGTTCATGTATAGATTATTTCATCGCCTGGGTAATAAGCATGGTACCCGATAGGTAGTTTTTTGATCCTTACCCTCTTCCCGCCCTCTACCCTTAAGTAGGCCCCAGTGTCTGTTGTTTCCTTCTTTGTGTCCATGAGTTCTTATCACTTAGCTCCACATATAAGTGAGAACATATGGTATTTGGTTTTCTGTTCCTGTGTTAGTTCACTTAGGATAATAGCCTCCAGCTCCGTGCATGTTACTGCAAAGGACGTGATCTCATTCATCTTTATGGCTGCATAGGATTTTTTTTTATTTATATACATGGTGTGTATGTGCCACATTTTCTTTATCCATTTTACCATTGATGGGCATTTAGGTTAATTCTGTGTCTTTGCTATTGTGAATAGTGCTACAGTGAACATACACATGCATGTGTCTTTATGGTAGAATGATTTATATTCCTTTGGGTAATACCCAATAATAGGGTTGCTGAGTCGAATGGTTGTTCTAAGTTCAGCAAAACCGTTTTTTATATCATATCTGAGTATTAAGGAATTTAGCAGTTGATTATTTTTATGTAACCCTTTAAAGTCCTAACTTTAATAACAGGGATACCATAAATATGGACATTAAAAATGACCTGGCCAGGCATGGTGGCTCTCACCTGTAATCCCAACATTTTGGGAGGCTGAGGCAGGAGGATTGCTTGAGGCCAGGAGCTTGAGACCAGCCTGGGCAACATAGTGAGACCTTGTTTCTTCCAAAAATTAAAAAAATTAGCCAGGTGTGGTGGTGCACGCCACTAATCCCAGCTAGGCAGGAGGCTGAGGTGGAAGGATCACATGAGCCTGGGAGGTCCAGGCTGCAGTGAGCCATCATCATGCCAGTGCACTCCAGGCTGGGCAACAAAGTGAGACTGTCTCAAAAAAATAAAATAAAATGACCTGGCATTTGAGGTAGAAATGAGCCTAAAAATAGGAGGATTGGCTGAAAGTCTGTTTATAAAGCAACTTAAAAAAAACTTAATATTTGAATGACCTAGTTCAGCAACTGTAACAACTGGATGAAATTTTTTTTTAAGACCATAAAAGGGTCAAAGGGATAAGATACTGACTCTAATGGAATATTGGGGAATTCTGGACCAAGGTTAGGGAGGGAACTAAGGCACAGAGCCAGCTCTTGAAGCCAGTTTTACAGTGGAAGCACAGACCAGGAAGAAAGTGGCTAAGAGGTACAGCTGTGCTTTTCATGGAAGGTGGACAAGATCGGCACCGTGTCCAAGTCTGGCACCACCTCCCACTCTGGACTGAAACCCTAAAGTGCTGTACCTTGGATTGGGGGTATAGTTTGCAGCAGCAATGGGTGATTTAGAAAACCTCAGGCCTCTGTTCGGGACTGCCAGTGCCCACAAGCGCCCAGCAGAAGCAAATAAAAATTTCTCTGAAATAAGATAATACTATCCTAGTCCTCAAATTATTTTTATAAATTTTCAAGTACAACCTAAGTGGAAAAATAAAAAAAGATAATGAGGCACATAAAGAGACATAACAACAGAAGCCAAAACCAATGAAAACAAGAAAAACAGACATACTGAAACCCTAGATATAACACAAACGCTATGAAACAAATATGCTTATTATATTTATAGAGATAAAAGCCAATCTTGAAAACTTAGACAAGTACCATTAAATTCTAAAATTGAAAAATGTAGTAATCTGTAAGAATTGAGTGGGCTGGGCGTAGTGGCTCATGCCTGTAATCCTAGCACTTTGCGAGGCCAAGGTAGAAGAACTGCTTGAGCCCAGGAGTTTGAGACCAGCCCTGGCAACGTAGAGAGACCCCCATCTCTACAAGTTTAAAAATATATATATATATTAGTCAGGCATGCTGGCATATGCCTGTAGTCCTAGCTACTCAGGAGGCTGAGATGGGAGGATCACTTGAGCTTGGGAGGTCAAGGCTGGAGTGAGTCATGATTGGTCCCCTGTGCTCTAGCCTAGGTGACAAAGCAAGACCCTGTCTCAAAAAAAAAAAACACTGAGTGAATGAGGCTTATGGCAGATTAGACCAGAGAGAATTAATCAACTGGAAAATATCTCTGAAGAAACAATCCAGAATGCAGCACAGAGAGACCAAAAAAAAAAAAAAAAAAAAATAGGTAAGGGACAGACATTTCATTGATAGATGTTTAATTGAAGTCCTAGAATAAATGAGAATGAAGCAGAGGCAACATGTGCTGGCCTCATGGCTGAGTTATTTTTAGAACTGATGATTGACAATCAATATTCAAAAAGCTTGCAGAAACCCATGTGGGATGCATAAAAAGAAATCTACATCTAGGCACATTACTGTGAGGCTTCAGAATCACCACAAAGAGAAGAATATGAAAGCAGCCAGAACAAAAAGATTTCCTTCGAAGAAGCGACCAACAGACTGACAGCAGGCTCCTCAGTGACAATAAGATCCCAAGGCTGTGGAATGACCTATGAAAGTTGCTTATGGGAAATACTTGCCACCTAGAATTCATTACACAGTGAAAATATCCTTCAAGAATTAAGGCAAAGTGAAGACATTTTTCAGAAAAACAAAAAAACCGGGGATTCACCACCTGGCAGACTGTTTTTATATTAAAGGAAAGGAAATTTTGTTCCTTAGGGAAAAAGAAAATAATCCCACATAGGAACTCTAAGGTGTAGGAAGGAATGAAGAGCAAAGAAAGTCTATGAATAAGTGGGTGGGTACAACAAAATGAATGTTGTTTATATAGAATGAAACAAACATGGGATTTTGAAAAATACATATAGAAAGAATTAAAATGCACAATAACAGTAGCTCTGTGAAATAGAGTTAAGCTGTTATGAGGGACTTACATTGATTGGCAGGAAGGTAAATTAAAAATTAATGTGGAGCGGGGGACATTGGCTCATACCCATAATCCCAGCACTTTGGGATGTCAAAACAGGAGGATCACTTGAGGCCGAGAGTTTGAGACTAGCCCTGGCAACATAGGGAGGCTCTGTCTCTACAAAAAAAAAAAAAAAAAAAAATTAGCCAGGTGTGGTGACATGTGCCTGTAGTCCCAGCTACTGCAGACACAGAGGACGGAGGATCACTTGAGCCCAGGAGTTTGAGGTGGCAAACTTTGGTCGTGCCACTGCACTCTAGCCTAGGCAATAGAGTGAGACCCTATCTCAAAAAAAAAATTTAATGTGGAATGTTGGTAGTTAAAGATGCATGATATAAATTTTAGGATAACCATTAGAACACTACAAAGACTTCCTGTTTATGGTAAGGTTGGGATGAAATGAAGCAACAAAAATCCGAAAAGCAAGAAAGAAGAGGAAAAGGAACATAAAATAAGCAAGGCAAGGTGAGATGAGAGTGATGAGACTAAGTGTTTGGGGGCTAAATCTGTCCCAATCACTTAAAAAAAAAAAAAAGGTAAAAACTACATTAAATGTAGATGGACCAAATTATCTACTTAAAAAAAATGCTATTAACCATGTGATCTTCTCAGCTATGAGGTAATTGGATGACTACCCTTCCTCAAAGCCAGTTGGGATATTCTTTGAATAGAATAAAACAGTGTTTCTAGGCTGGGAGACACCAGACATAGTTGAGGACAGAGGTGCTAGAAAATAGGAAGTTTAAAGGCTTGTATGGTGATGCTCAGAGGAAGCAAACCCCACTCTCACGCTCATAGCTTCCAATCATTTTCTCTAGTTCTTAAGCCTTAAATGTGAGAAATGCTTGAAGATTACTAGTCATATGAGGAAAGTCTCTTTATGAAAGATTTTCATAAAAGACCAAAGCAGACAAACAGAAAAAGACATATTGGGGAAAAAAACAAGGATAATGGGAAAATTTAAAAATTATCACTATCCTCAGGGTGACAAAATATTATATCCTCTGAACAAGACAGAATTTTATTTAAAAAAAATTAGAAAGCAAAACAAGCTCCTAAAAATAAAGTTTGATAGTAGAAAGATTAGAAGAAAAAGATGAGTAAGTTACCTAAAAAGAGAGCAGAGGACAGGAGAAGGAAAATAAAGAAGAAAATTAGCCAATCCAAGAGGTACAGTATCAGAAAATATAAATGTCAGGGAACAAGAACAGAAAAATGGAGGGAAGTGAATCCTCAAAGCTTCACGAACATTTCCCAAAAGTGAAAGACTCATGTTTTCAGATAGGAAGCGCCTACTCACTGAATGCTAAACATGATGAGTTAAAATAATGCACATCAAGGCACAGTGTTAAGAAATTGCAGACCGTTAGGTATAAAAATAAGGATCTGGCTGGGCACAGTGGCTCATGCCTGTAATCCAAGCACTTTGGGAGGCTGAGGCAAGAAGATTGCATGAGTCCAGAAGTTTGAAACCAGCCTGGGCAGCATAGTAAAACCCTGTCTCTACAAAAAATAAAAAAATTAGCCAAGTGTGATGGTACATGCCTGTAATCCCAGCTACTCAGGAAGCTGAGGTAGGAGGATCGCTTGAGCCCATGGAGGTTGAGGCTGCAGTGAGCTGTGATTGTGCCACTGTACTCCAGCCTGGGTGACACAGCGAGACTGTTGCCAAAAAAAAATTTTTTAAAGGGATCCTACTTGCATCCAGAGATTAAACAAAAACAATCACCTAAACAGGATCTGAACTCAGATTGATGCTTCTTACCAGCACAGGAAGCTAGACAGTATTGGAATAATACCTCACAGTTCTGAAGGAAAAATATTTCCAAGCCAGAATTCTAAACCTAGACAAACTATCAAATGTAAGTAGAAAGAAGTAAACACACACGTTTTCAGAAATGCAAGTTTTCAAAAAATGTGTATCTCCCATGCACTGTTCTTCGGAAAGCTATGGGAGAATGTACCCTACCAAAAGAGGGAGTAACAAACTAGGAAAAGTTGAATTTAGGAAATGGAGTCAACTTAGAAGCAAAGAGCCCATGATGATAAAGGGATTTTCTAGGATGACAGCTCCATAGCTGGAATGGGGGACAACCAGACCAGAATGGAGCTTTAGCAGATTTATTCTAGAGCATGAAATTCGAGAATATATAAAGTAACTAAAACAGAAGAAAATTTAGACAATTGAGAGTTCCAGAGTGAAATAACAATGTTAAATACTAAAAAATCAAAGTAAAGGAAAAAGGATAATTATTAACTTCAAGAAAGACAAAATTGTGCAGAAAACAAAAAGTAATTATGATATAAGCATTGAATATTGATTGAACCAAAATTATGCTCTAACTATATCGGGAAGAAGAGAGAAAGCTGAAAATATGAAAGAGCACTACTTACTCTTATAGGAAGGAGTCAGTGATCTCCAAAACAGAAAATGCAAGATCAGCACAGTAAGAGAAGGCAAAAAAAGAAAAAAAAAAAAAAAAAAAGAGAGAGAAAAAAAATCACAAGAAACAAGTTATTTAAGAGTGAGAGAGATAAACAATCAGCTAAAAAAAAAAATTGAAAGTCCTGGTGATCCGCCAGCCTCGGCCTCCCAACCTGCTGGGATTACAGGCGTGAGCCACCGCGCCCTGGCTGACACGGTGAAACCCCGTCTCTACTAAAAATACAAAAGATTAGCCGGGCGTGGTGGTGAGTGCCTGTAGTCCCAGCTACTGGGGAGGCTGAGGCAGGAGAATGGCGTGAACCGGGGAGGCGGAGCTTGCAGTGAGCCGAGATCGCGCCACTGCACTCCAGCCTGGGCGACAGAGCGAGACTCCGCCTCAAAAAAAAAAAAAAAAAAAAAAATTGAAAGTCATTGCCTCTGTAGAGCAATAAATGGAGTGTTAGAGGTGGGCTGGGAACTGGTGTTAAAACAAGCGTTGATGAATTGTGTGTATTTGTCATTTTCATAAATGTAAAAACTAAACTGAGAAAAGCCATTTGATATTTCTGAAATTACTTACAAATAAGAATCATTAAAGATATCGTTTGATTTTGGCCGGGCGCAGTGGCTCAAGCCTGTAATCCCAGCACTTTGGGAGGCCGAGACGGGTGGATCACGAGGTCAGGAGATCGAGACCATCCTGGCTAACACAGTGAAACCACATCTCTACTAAAAACTACAAAAAACTAGCCGGGCGAGGTGGCAGGCACCTGTAGTCCCAGCTACTCGGGAGGCTGAGGCAGGAGAATGGCGTGAACCCGGGAGGCGGGGCTTGCAGTGAGCTGAGATCTGGCCACTGCACTCCAGCCTGGGCGACAGAGCAAGTAATCCCTGCACTTTGGGAGGCCGAGACGGGTGGATGACGAGGTCAGGAGATCGAGACCATCCTGGCTAACACGGTGAAACCCCGTCTCCACTAAAAAAATACAAAAAAACTAGCCGGGCGCGGTGGCGGGCGCCTGTAGTTCCGGCTACTCGGGAGGCTGAGGCAGGAGAATGGCGTAAACCCGGGAGGCGGAGCTTGCAGTGAGCTGAGATCCGGCCACTGCACTCCAGCCTGGGCGACAGAGCGAGACTCCGTCTCAAAAAAAAAAAAAAAAAAAAAAAAGATCGTTTGATTTTAACTCAGATTTCTGTTTTTTCTTGGCTGTTCTGTTTGGGGGGAGTTGTTTGGGATATGGATGGACATTTATTTGCCTGAATATAGAAATTGACTTCTTTCATAATTTGAAAAGTGACCGTACTAAGTAAACTTTAAAATGTATTCTAGGTGTGGCTTTAGCTGTTATTCTCTGTAACACCCGGCATATTAGTGACAGTATTTTCCTAGAAGCTGCAAAGGTAAATGTTTTAAATGTTGCTTATTTTATAAAGGATGAATTATGAAGGTGAATAGATCTGAAAATTAAAAGCAGAGAGAGAATGGGTTAAATCTGCCTTATTAATGAAAAGGAAGTTACTCATACATTACTTTTATGGTTTGCCTATTTATGCATAGAATTGATTTTTTTAATCATGACCTTTCAAATGTTTGTAAACTGAATCCTCTCATTTTAATAACATTTAGACTATACTTGCTTTATATATATCTGGATATATTTTGACAGCATAGATAACTCATTGCATGCTTTTAATGGACAAGTACTGGTATTATTTGGAGTGCTGGCCTATGGGAGCTCCAAACTTTGAAGTATTTCTGAAGAACTCACATTAATACAATTAATGTCTGTTTTCAAAGTAGCCACTGCAATTAAGGCACGCTCTACATGTATAATATAAAGTAGAATATAATCAATAAGTCTTTAAATCTGGTTATTTATTGTTTAATGATAACAGTTTTAATTTCTGCAGTGGTTTAAGTGTATTCCTTCAAGAAATAACGGGAATTATATTACCTGTATTACTCTCTGTTTCCCCAATGCTTTTTCCATTTTCCTGGGTCCTTATTCTGTTATTTAAACAAAGAGCAAAATGCTGTTTTTCTCTTCAGGCACTGACAAGCCAATTGACAGATGAAGAGCTAGCCCAAGGGAGACTTTACCCACCACTTGCTAATATTCAGGAAGTTTCTATTAACATTGCTATTAAAGTAAGTAATAACTTAAACTTCTTCACATTAATTTTCTTATACAAGAAATACAGGTTTACTAGAGATAAATCTGAAACATTTAGAAGGCTGCAAAGAAGAAATTTTAGGCCCGTATTCTTACTACCAGAATATAACACACATGATTATTTTGGGCTTGTTGCCTTCTAGACTTTTTTCTTTGCAAACACATATATGCATATACACATGCATGTAGTCACTTGTGCCTTTTTAAAAAATTATTTTAAAGAATAGAGATGAGGTCTCCCTGTGTTGCCCAGGCTGGTCTCTAACCTCTTGGCCTGAAGTGATCCTCCTGCCTTGGCCTCCCAAAGTGGCCTGTGCCCATTCTTATAATTGGTTTCTTACTGCACTTTTTCCACTTAATATATTGTAAGCCTTTTCCATGTAAGTTAATAATAATTCTCATGTATGTGATCATTAATGCTGCATGGTGTTCTCTTTATATCAAAATGTGTTTCATCATTTCTCTGTTTTTGGACATTTAAGTTTTTAGCTTTTTATTGTTAGAAATAACACTGTAGGCTGGGTGCAGTGGCTCACACCTGTAATCCCAGCACTTTGGGAGGCCGAGTCATCTGAGGTCAGGAGTTTGAGACCAGCCTAGCCAACATGGTGAAACCCCATCTCTACTAAAAATACAAAAAAAGTTAGCCAGGTATGGTGCTGGGTACCTGTAATCCCAGCTACTCTGGAGGCTGAGGCCAGAGAATCACTTGAACCTGGGAGAAGGAGGTTGCAGTGAGCCAAGATCGTGCCATTGCACTCCAGCCTGGGCCACAAGAGTAAAACTCCATCTCAAAAAAATAAATAAAAATAAAGAGTTTTTTAAAAAGAAAGAAAGAAAGAACAGTGTAGTGAACATTTATCCTTACAGCTAAATATTTGTGTGTACTTTGTGTGTATTTGTGATGGTTTCTTTTTTTTTTTTTTTTTTGAGACAGAGTCTCACTCTGTCGCCCAGGCTTGAGTGTAGTGGCGGGATCTCAGCTCACGGCTCACTGCAACCTCTGCCTCCAGGGTTTAAACAATTCTCCTGCCTCAGCCTCCCAAGTAGCTGGGATTACAGGCGCCCACCCCCATGGCCCAGCTAATTTTTTGTATTTTTAGTAGAGACAGGGTTTCACCATGTTGACCAGGCTGGTCTCGAACTCCTGACCTCAGGTGATCCACCCAACCTGGCCTCCCAAAGTGCTGGGATTACAGGTGTGAGCCACCACACCCGTACTGTGATGGTTTTTCTTTGCAATAAATTCTAAGCTTAAGAACAAAGGTTTTTAAGGTGTTTTAAGGCTTCTGATGCATGTTGTCAAATACTCTCTTCAGAAAAAAAAGTACTGATTTACATTGCAGCAATTAGATATGAGTGTATGTTTTTCCACACTTTTGCCAATACTTACAATTATTTTTTTAATCTTGCATATTTACTAGGTAAAATTGTTTCTCATTATTAAGGCATTATTAGTGAGATTGAATAATTTTTTGTTTATTCAACAATTGTATTTCTTCAACGAACTACTTTTTCATGACCTTTGCTCTTTTTTATATTGGATATTTGCTTTCCTACTTTCTGGCATTGATTTCTGAGGGCTTGTTTTTTATATATATATATATATATATATTTATATTTTTATACTTTAAGTTCTAGGGTACATGTGCATAACGTGCAGGTTTGTTACATATGTATACTTGTGCCATGTTGGTGTGCTGCACCCATCAACTCGTCATTTACATCAGGTATAACTCCCAATGCCATCCCTTCCCCCTCCCCCGTCCTGAGCTTTTTATATATTAAGTGTAGTGATCTTCCTGTTCACTGTGGTGCAGATATTTTCCCATTTGTCATTTGTTTTAACTTTATAGAATTGTTTGACATGTCTTTTTAAAGTTTTTTATGGAATTATTTGTTTATTTTGTGGATTCTGTCCTCACCTTTTATGAATATTAATGCCTTCTCTCACCCCAAAATCATAACTGTCTACTTGCATTATCTAAAATAAAACTTTTTTAATCTCTCTGGGATTTATTTTAATGTATGATATGAGAAAGGGAAACATTTTTTCCTGAGTAGTTAACCAGTTGCCCCAGCATTGTTTATTGATTAATGCCATTGTTTATTGATTAATGCCTCCGTTGTTTACAGTTAATTGGCAATTGAATCTGTTCCTGGGATTTCTATTCCTGACCATTTTTGTTTACCATCTGACACTGTTTTAAATTTCGTAATGTGTGTAATGTGGTAACATTTGGTACTTCATCTTTCCCATCATTATACTTTTTCAGTATTTTCTTGACTGTTCTAAATTGTTTTCTTTTGGACAAATTTTTGTATCTGCTTTTTTAATTTTAAAAAACTTTGCAACTTTGTATGAAATTGTTACATTTATAAATTGGTGAAATTGGGTCTTTCAGTATTGAGTATTCTCTAATCACTATCTCTGTTTATTAAGATATTTTTTAAAAAGTCTTTCAGTATAATTTTGTTTTCTTCATCTGAATATGGCTACTTTTTCCTAAATATTTTTAAATTTCTGTTATTCTAATATAATAAAGACTTTTTTTTCTTTCCAAATATTTTTTCATTGATCATTTCTAATTTATAGGAAAAGTTAGGAATACTAATACTAATTTGAAAACATTCATTTTTATGAATTTACTTGATGACCAGTTTTTTGAACAATCTTATTTTAATAGTTTTTCATTTCATTTGGAATTGTTTTAATTGTCTGCAAGTAATTTTTTCTTTTTTTAATATGCATAGTCTGTTTTTCTCTAACTATAAACTAGCTGAAACTGCAGAATAGTCTTAAGCAATTAGGTTAGTAAGGGTATTCTTGTATTTTTTTTTCAATTTAGAGACAGAGTCTATATGGCCGGCCAAGCTGATCTCAAATTCCTAGGCTCAAGTGATCCTTCTGCCACAGCCTCCTGAGTAGCTAGAGGCACATGCCACCACCTGGCTAACATCTTTGTATGTTAATATTAAATGTGATGCTAGCTTTTGATTGAAATAAGTATTTTCGTCTTTTTAAAAGAAGTAGTCTTCTATTTCTAGATTACTAAGATTTTTCTTAAACATGAGGATTGACTATGGAATTTATCAACCACAATTTCACTTCTGTACAGGTGATCATAAAATTTTATCATTTTGACTAATAAATTTATTTATTTATTCTGAGGCAGGGTTTTACCCTGTCACCCAGGTTGGAGTGCAGCAGTGTGGTCTCAGCTCACTGCAAGCTCTGCCTCCCAGGCTCAAGCGATCCTCCCACTTCAGCCTTCCAAGTAGCTGGGACCACAAGCGTGTGCCACCATGTCCAGCTAATTTTTTTTCTTTGCATTTTTGGTCGAGATGGGGGTTTGCAGTGTTGCCCAGACTGGTCTTGAACTCCTGAGCTCAGGAGATCTGCCCACCTTGGCCTCCCAAAGTGCTGGGATTATAGATATGAGCCACTGTGGCCAGCTTTGACTATTAGTTTTATTATTGCATTATTTTGGTGCCTGTCACCTAAGCAAAGATTGGGAATTGGTAAAGGATGGTATGTTTAGGGAATAATAGTTGAGCCTGGAGTCTAAGGAACAGGTAGGGAAATGGCATAAAAGAGAATTTGAAAGTTATATTAAAGACAGCTGTACAGATATACAAATGCCAGCCTAAGGAGTGTGATTACCTTCTACTGCAAAACAATTGAAGATTTTAGAACCCAGAACTAGGATGATAAGAGTCCGACTTTAGAATTTATAGAATGATATTACAGGTAGGGGAGATTTTGGAAGATACTGGTCAGTTAAGAGATTACTGGGCCAGACACAGCGGCTCACTCCTAGAATCATAGCACTTTCAAAAGCCAAGGCAGGAGGATGGCTTGGGGCTGTAAATTTAAGACCATCCCTGGATAACAAAGATCTCACCTCTACCAAAAAAAAAAAAAAAAAAAAAAAATTAGCCAGGCACAGTGGTATGTGCCTGTAGTCCCACCTACTCAGGAGGCTGGGGTGGGAGGATCACTTAAACACAGGAGGCCAAGGCTTCAGTGAGCTATGATCATACCACTGCACTCCAGTGTGGATGACAGAGCAAGACCCTGTCTCTAAGAAAAAAAAAAGAGAGAGAAATAATTGGTATATCCAAATGAGAGGTGGCCGGGCGCGGTGGCTCAAGCCTGTAATCCCAGCACTTTGGGAGGCCGAGACGGGCGGATCATGAGGTCAGGAGATCGAGACCATCCTGGCTAATACGGTGAAACCCCGTCTCTACTAAAAAATACAAAAAACTAGCCGGGCGAAGTGGCGGGTGCCTGTAGTCCCAGCTACTTGGGAGGCTGAGGCAGGAGAATGGCGTGAACCCGAGAGGAGGAGCTTGCAGTGAGCTGAGATCCGGCCACTGCACTCCAGCCTGGGTGACAGAGCAAGACTCCGTCTCAAAAAAAAA
The DNA here is from genome assembly GCF_008728515.1 of Papio anubis. Lineage (NCBI taxonomy): Eukaryota > Metazoa > Chordata > Mammalia > Primates > Cercopithecidae > Papio > Papio anubis. The sequence goes on from NC_044994.1 coordinate 42,988,644, forward strand.
AAAAAAAAAACAAATGAGAGGTAGTACATGAGGTCATAGAAGACCTCTGCTTTGGATTAGTATAGGAACACAGGCCCAGGTTCATGTCTCCCTGCGTTTCCCCAGAGGCAGGAGTAGAGAGAGTGCTGCATCTGCAGTGGCATAGGCTTTTCTTTTTAGAAACAAAGAAGAAAGTGGTGAGTAGAGGAGGCAGAGCTTTGTGTCTGTCCCAACCTCAAACAGCCATTGATTCACCCCTTTGGCTCTATGAGCAGGGCTGTGTGTGTTCCTCTGACAGCCACCAGTCACCTCCTGCATGCCTCCAGGACCAAGGGGAGCTTTCTCCAATCTCATGCCTTGTCCCTAATCTTTTTCTGTGGGTACCAGCAGCCTGTGGGAAAGAGATTTGCAGTGAGTGTGAGCCCCCCTTATGTCTAAAGTTTGCAGTTGTTCCGGAATAAAACACTAACTCTCATTGACCTTTGGCAGTTCCTTAAAATTTTAGCTGACTTTTTATTGTATGCATGGTGGCCACTGTCATTCTCCCTCCCATGCTGTGCCACAAGTGAGAATTTGTATGTCTACTCTGCTGCCTTCTCTCCTTCGTTCATTTGTTTATGAATTTATATTTATTTACTTATGTTAATTATACTGCTTACTGGCTTCAGAACACCTCCCACCACCCCTCACATCAGGCAGGCCACGTGCTCAGCTCTCCAAGGTCGGAAGGAAAAGTGTGTGTATTCCATCTTTCTGGAAGCAAAAATCTCTGCCTGTCTTTTTATATCATTCCGTTTTTCCTGTTTAGTACAAAAACTGAGAAGAGCAGTTTGGTCAACAAACTACTAATGACATGTGTTATGTTTATTTGGCCCTTGGGTTTTTTGTTTGTTTGTTTGTTTTTGAGATGGAGTCTTAACTCTGTCGCCCAGGCTGGAGTGCAGTGGTGCAATCTCAGTTCACTGCAACCTCTGCCTCCCAAATTCAAGTGATTCTCCTGCCTCAGCCTCCTGAGTAGCTGGGATTACAGGTGCCTACCACCACGCCCGACTCATTTTTGTGTTTTTAGTAGAGACAGGGTTTCACCATGTTGGCCAGCCTGGTCTCAAACTCCTGACCTCAGGTGATCCATCCGCCTTGGCCTCCCAGAGTGCTGGGATCACAGGTGTGAGCCACTGCGCCCAGCCAGCCCTTAGGTTTTTAACCTTCTCAGATCTTTATTGCAGTTACCTGCCACTGAGGATCTAGCCCTTCCCTACTTCTTTTTCTTAGTCAATAATAAAATATTAGTAAAATATGTTTTATATAATAGAACAGAAAACAATTGAACACATTTTCTATCACAAAATACACTGAGATGGAGCTCTTGGTACCAAGGATTATTTTTTTAATCACCATCTTATTCTGAGATTTTTCTTTTAGAAAGTTGAAATACGAAACTTTAATAATGGTTACCATTTGGAATGAGAATTAGAGGAGGAGAATGACACCTTATAATTGTTTGAATTTTTTCTGCCATATGTCACTACATTTTTTTAAGTTAAAATAAAACCTGCCAGGCACGGTGGCTCATTCCTGTAATCTTAGCACTTAGGTAGGCCGACGCGGGCGGATCACCTGCAGTCAAGAGTTCAAGAGCAGCCTAGCCAACACGGCAAAACCCCATCTCTACTGAAAATACAAAAATTTACCAGGTGTGGTGGTGCATGCCTGTAGTCCCAGCTACTGGGGAGGCTGAGGCAGGAGAATCGCTTGAACCCAGAAGACGGAGCTTGCAGTGAGCTGAGATCGCGCCACTGCACTCCAGCCTGGGTGACAGAGTAAGGCTCCGTCTCAAATAAATAAATAAATAAATAAATAAATAAAGCCATGACTTGAGAACTTTACTGTGTGAGAGGCACTGTGTTACCCTGTGAGGAAGCGTTTCACATTCCTCATTTTATATCAGAACTGAGGCTCAAAGGCTTATTCTCACCACCAATCATGGTATGTGGCTTGGGTGCAAAATTTGAAATTCAAGCCACCTTTGGTGGGGAGTAATCAAGCTTACTGTTGAGGGTCTAATATCTAGACTCAGAATGCTTTGGGTTTGAAACAGCTCTCACGTAACTACCTTGGGCAAATTACTTAAACTCCTCTCATTCCTCATATGCAGAATGAGAATAAAGATAGTACTTATCTCATGGGGTTCTTGTGGAGAGTAAAGGAGGTATCCTTGTAAAACACACAGAATATGCCTGGCAGTCAGTGATAGTGGTGTCAGTTCCCATGTATAGGTTGTAGCTCTGAATTTACTTGACTTTATAGTTCTAGTGTCTAACTCCTGATTTATAATAATTACTATGCCTCTTAATCCAAATTCTAGAGTAGAAACCTCTCCTCACCTTGGGTTGGGTTTTCATCCTGGTCAAGTTGGCTATGATTAGGAAATAGACTCTGTGGCCCTCTAGAAAGGCCACCCTTTCAGCAAGACTGGGAGGAATGACATAGGCCGGGCAGATTACCTAAATGTATTTACTTGCATCATACACAGTAGAACTTAAATGTGTTTGGTTTTATCTTTTAAACTTTCCATAGTTTCCAAATGTTTTGAAAGAAGTCAAAGTAATGTTACTTTTTATTTTGAAAAAAGAAAACTGCCATTCTTTTAAACTTATTTTCCTGTGTTATAATAGTACGTTGTCTCTCTAATAGGTTAATACTCAGAGCCTACACAATAACCTTATTTATTTTTCAGGTTACAGAATACCTATATGCTAATAAAATGGCTTTCCGATACCCAGAACCTGAAGACAAGGCCAAATATGTTAAAGAAAGAATATGGCGGAGTGAATATGATTCCCTGCTGCCAGATGTGTATGAATGGCCGGAATCTGCATCAAGCCCTCCTGTGATAACAGAATAGAAGCACTCCCCTGATAAATACTTTCTGTGCTCCAGGGAATCCCTTTTTTCAGACAAGAAGAGATAATGTCTTCAGTTTTATGGTGTTTTATGTGTTTTGTTCTGCCCAGCCACTTTGGTTGACGTATTTTTTTCCATGCGTCTCCACATCTGTTGGGGTAGACGTGTTGATTGATTGCATTGCCCACCAGCACCCTACAATCAGATAGTTGTGATGCTTTAATTCTAACATACAGCCCATACCACATCCAGGAGATGTAAAAAGTGTGTTTGTGAATGTCTTCACTTGTATTCTAATTCAGACTTGCCAAAGTATTTGCTATTTACTATTATGGGTAATAATCTTCTCTCGCCTGGTTGTTTTAGAGCTACTAAAATAGAAATTTACTTTTATGGATAGAAGTACAGAATTTTGAGAAGAAACTAAATTTTAAGGAAAAATTGTCAGCATCTAAAAATGTTCTTCTACATCTGCTTCATCTTACCTTCATACTCTGAAATTCCCTTATAGCAGACAGAGCTAGGGAAACATTAAAATTTTACCCTATTTATTTTCTGGAACTAAATCAAGGCTTAACTATAACATTATGAGAGTAATGGGAACTACTGCTGGCTTTAAATAAATAAAAGTCATTGTTTTCAACAGTGTATAAAAATCATAATGTAACCTTTTTATTTAATAAATATCTTAAATTTAATTGTTTCAGTTATGCTATGTTATTGCCCAACTAGAAATTTAGATTTGCTTATGAAAAACACATATTTTTGTTACTTCTAGATGATTCTAGGAGGGAGTATAAGATACCTAACTCATATGGGGAACATCACATGACTTTTAAAATCTAAGTTAGTCATGCTTCACATCAAAATGAGTCATATTTAACTGGAGAAACTATGCCCTTATTCCAGAACTGATGCTCTTTATTACTTGAGATAATTTTGGAATGTTACTATGATACTGTTTCTTTGAATGTCATTACTAGTGACATCTCTTTCTCCATTGAAGGCAGACTTAATTTTTTTAAGCCACCAAAATTAATTTAGAGCTAAGCGGGAATGAATAAGGTTGGTGTTCATCCAGGAAATGCCCTTTTTAATCCCAGTAAAATGGGTAATTATGGCTAATGAGAACAGTTTTCTTGTGTAGCTTGCATATTGAAGAATTCTAAAGGAAAATGTATCTGCCTACCGTGGTTGCTTTGAGGGAAGAAAACTTTTAAATGCTCATTCTAGGATAGAACAACAACAGATATTCATTGATAATATGAGCATGCACAGTATTTTATATTGCTTTGTAGGAAAAAAGAGACTTCACTTTTTTCATCTTCTGCCTATGGGTACAAATTGATTCTTTTTTTTTTTTTTTTTTTTAAACAGAGTCTCGCTCTGTTACCAGGCTGGAGTGCAGTGGGGTGATCTCAACTCACTGCAACCTCTGCCTCCCAGGTTCAAGTGATTCTCCTGCCTTAGCCTCCCAAGTAGCTGGGACTACAGGCACGTGCCAGCACGCCCAGCTCATTTTTGTATTTTTCATAGAGACAGGGTTTCACCACATTGGCCATGAGGGTCTCGATCTCCTGACCTTGTGATCTGCCCATCTCGGCCTTCCAAAGTGCTGGAGTTAACAGGCGTGAGCCATGCGCCCGGCCAATTTTTTTTTTTTTTTTGAGACAGAGTCTTGCTCCTGTCGCCCAGTCTGGAGTGCAGTGGCATTATCTCTGCAACCTCTGCCTCCTCAGTTCAGGCAATTCTCCTGCCTTAGCCTCCCAAGTGGCTGGAATTACAGGCACCTGCCACCACACCCAGCTAATTTTTGTGTTTTTAGTAGAGACAGGGTTTTACCATGTTGGCCAGGCTGGTCTCAAACTCCTGACTTCAGGTGATCCACCCACCTTGGCCTCCCAAAGTGCTGGTATTACACGTATGAGCCACCACACCTGGCCCAATTCATAATAATTTTGAATATAATTTGATAATTTTAAAATGGTTGCAATGACATTGCCATTTGGAGTATGGGAAAGTGCAGTTGGTTAATTCATTGAACAGATGAGTAAAGTCAGAAGTCTTTTTCATAACATATGGTCACAATTCCTTTCTTTTAATTAAAGATGAAAGGTTTGTGGGTTTTGGTTTGTTTGTTTTAGATACGGGGTTTTGCTGTGTCGCCCTTGCTGGAGGGCAGTGGCTGTTCACAGGCATGGGTCATAGAGCACTGCAGCCTGGAACTCCTGGGTTCAGGCTCTCCTCCTGCCTCAGCCTCCTGAGCAGCTTGGACTAAAGGTGTGCACCACTGCACCTGGCTGAGAGGCTTCTGTTTCTCATGTTCCCTCTGTCAAAACAAAATCACGCCTAAAAATACTCTCTGTGTGAAATCTTGATTTTAGTTCAACCTAAGAAGTACAATAAGTATAAACCTGTTTCTTGCTTAATGTTTATTGAAGGCAGGAACATATGCTGAATTAAAGTAATTTTACTAAGAAGTTTGCTTATTAAGTATGTCTGGTACAGTCTTCATGGAAGTTATTAAGTATTTTAAGGAAAAAAATAGGCTAAATGGCATATAGCCTACTTAAATAAAACAATTCTATTTTTTTAAAAGCTCCCTGTTTTCATTGTTATTTACCAGTCAATATTTTAACAAGTATCAATTATTAGATGTAAATAAAGTAAAATTGCTTAATATTAAGCTAAGAATACAGGAAGGATTATTAGCATTGAGGAAGTCGGGGGAGGCCAGAATGGCATCAAGCTGGAAAAGAAATTAAAATGTTACCTTCGATAAGACTTTACCTAGTAAGAAGGTAATTATTTTGAATAACAGCAATAGAGAATCTTCTATTTTGAATTGAGAAGAAATTCTGATGATTAGTGTCAGTAAGAGAAAAAGGTGAGAATACATGTGTTTCTAATCTCCCACGACCACCTGTTGTATGGAACAAATTGGATTACTAGCAAGGGTAAGGTTTATTGACAATAATGAGAAGTTTTAGTCCAAGATTTTAGTTAAAATATTTTTAAAGGATGGATTCATAACCAAGAAGTTGCCTCAGATCACTGTGAAGCTTTAAAATGCAGGTGCCTTTGCTCCTCTTCCCTCCAGGCCCCCAGGGCAGAGTCCTGGCTGGTGTCTCTTCAGGAGGTCCCCTTGACACACCGATTCTGCCTTCACAATCACTGCCTTAAAGCAGGCAGCAGAATCTTTTGGAGAACTAACAAGATTCTGATGCTGATGCAGGGGACCTGGGATAGGGCCTCAGATTCTACAGTTTTGTTTGAGACAGGGTCTCTTCCTCTCTCACCCAGGCCGGAGTGCAGTGGCACACGCTCACTGCAACCTCCACCTCCTGGGCTCAAACGATCCTCCCGCCTCAGCCTCCTGAGTAGCTGGGACTATAGGCGCAAGTCACCACACCCAGCTAATTTTTGTATTTTTAGAAGAGTCGGGTTTTTGCCATGTTGCCTGGGCTGGTCTCGAACTCCTGACCTCAAGTGATTCAACCACCTCAGCCTCCCAAAGTGCTGGAATTACAGGCATGAGCCACTGCACCCAGCCAAGAATGTCCGTTTCTGACAGGCTCCCAGGTGATGCCTATGCTGCTGGTACAGTGAACAACATGCTAAGAGGCATTGCTCCAAGGTACTGCATGTAGTGAGCAGTTCTTTATTGTTTATGTACCATATACTTCAATTTACATGAAAAAGATCAACTGAAATTATGTTCTTACACAAAATAGTTTTCATCTAGTTTTATTATGTTTTTACAGACTGTTTACAAGAACAAAAATTAATAGAGAATTTTTGAACATACTTTTCTGAAAACATAAAAACTAGAATACTCTTTAATTCTAAATTATAGATTTGTAGCATACTTAGTGAACCCAGCAACCAATTTTCATTTGTAAAAGATTAGCTATCAAGTGGACATTTATTTCTCTATTATCAGCTTGCTTAGGACATGACTTACCTTATCCTTTGTCGTTTTTCTATAAATTGTCAGCCTCTGGAGAAACACGATTTTGCATTTTTGCCGATGAGTTGCCAATGAATTAAGACCAAAACATCATTATTAAGGAGTATGAAGCATTATTTACTGGCTCTCAGATAACAGAAAACCCAAAAGGGATGGTGGGGGAGTGAAGAAAGCCTTTCCTTGGGAAAAATACTTCAAGTGCTCCTGCAGCTTTTTTCTCAAACCCAGTCAGTATCCTTCAAGGATAACTTTTTCATACTTTTTTTGGTTTGTTTCTGCTAGCTTTATGGCAGAGGTTATAATACTCTTTTCTCCTCTCTTCTTCTTTGACATGTTACGTTGTCTTTTTTTTTTTTTTTTAACTTCTTCATACTCTTAAAAAGCTCCAGAGTGGCCAGGTATGGTGGCTAACGCCTATAATCCCAGCACTTTGGGAGGCCGAGGCGGGCTGATCACGACGTCAGGAGATCGAGACCATCGTGGCTGACACGGTGAAACCCCCGTCTCTACTAAAAATACTAAAAATTAGCCAGGCGTGGTGGTGAGTGCCTGTAGTTCCAGCTGCTCGGGAGGCTGAGGCAGGAAAATGGCGTGAACCCGGGAGGCGGAGCTTGCAGTGAGCTGAGATCCGGCCACTGCACTCCAGCCTGGGCGACACAGCGAGACTCCGTCTCAAAAAAAAAAAAAAAAAAAGCTCCAGGGCTTTGTTGAATTCACCAAAATGGAGTCCGCTCTGGTGAGCCTACGTAATACTCGAGAGCGTTAATATAAAGCTATAGCTCTTTACTGGGCTTCCATTTAAAAGGAAGTCCTGAGAATGAAATGGCACCAGCATCGTGTTTTCATCCAAGACAAGAGCACACGTGTACAGGTGCCACGCATTCATGTAGCTCTCAACTGATTCGTGGTTTCCACTTTGTGCATCTAATTATTAAAATGAAGCTCTCTACAGGTGAGCTGAAGTAACATACTTCATATTTAAAATGTTCACAGCAATTTGACCATAGAAAACTTTCTCATCTGAAATCAGGATAAGATTTTTTTTTTAATGTAAGCAGAGAAAAAACTCAGTGCTTTATTTCAAATTTCAGTAAGTTCAGGTGGGCCTAATTAAGACATGACTATTACTACAAATCCTATTCTTGCCAGAAGTTACTTAGATAGACTAGCGATTGGATTTTAAAAACATTTTCCTTTCTTGAATAAGGAAAATTGTGCATCACAAAGAGAAAAGTAAATATGGAAATATGTTCATAGTTCAGTTGCATAAAATAGACACATTAAGTCAAGTGATTTGAATGCTTAGTATCTTTTGGTAAACAGCATTTTGTCAACAAACTTTTCATATGGCTATAGGATCTTGTTTTTTCCAAATAAAAACTTTGCAATTGGGAAAGTTATTCCTCCATTCAGCACACTTTTTAATGTTAAGACTAGGGGAAACTTGTGGGTATATATTCATTGGTTTTCAGGATTTTCTTTTATGTTCTAGAAAAGTAATTTTTCCTTTCCTAGTTTTAAGTGTATATTCTAGCAAATCATTGATTCGTATGCAGCCATTGGATTATCACCAACACATTTGGTATATACAATGGGCTAATAATGACAAACTAAAGTTTATGGATAATACCTACTGTATACCAGACGCTGTTCTAAGGATCTGACATAATTTAATCCTCACTCCTAACCTCTGTTTCTGTGCCTGATTTACAGATAGGGACAGAGGCACAGAGAGGTTAAGTGACTTGTCAAAGGTCTTAGGATGTGTGGCAGAGCCTGGGTTTTTAGCTCAGACCCCTCGCAGTGAAGAAAGGCTTCTGTGTAGCCAATTTGATCTAATACCTTCGGGAACTGTTACTTCAGATGAGAACTCTTACCTATTCTTATGAGATTAGTCTTAGGTCCTTTTTAATACATTTTGCCAGTTCATCTGATTTTTACTTTGTTCCCATTTCTAATTCAAATATAATATAAACCGTTTATTCATTTAGTGTTCAGCATTGTAAGTATTGGACACAAACATTAAATATTTGGTTTTGAATTTAATAAATTACACCAAAAATCTCGGTAGCCAATTCACTAACATCTTTTGATTTAGTAATCTTCGCAGAATCAACAACTGTTATCACCTCTGTGCTATTCAGTTTCAGTTGTGCTTATATATTATAATATTCACTTTAGGAATCTACCTGTCAATTTGCAATTCAATTATAAGGTATATTTTAAGTGATATCTATGTATTGTATATATATATTCCATCAAAAGGTGAGAATAATTAGAAAGTAGTAATATTAAAATATGTATGAAATAAGAACTTTCTTAAAAGACCTAGTTTAGCTGAATAAATGACAATATAAAATGTCTGCCCAATGTTTTATTATACTTTGCCTAATGACCTTGAAATTTAACCGAAATTAAAACCGTACTTTTGCAGTTGATATTTGTGTGTTCCCTTTGATAACATCCCAAGCACTAATTATTGACTTAAGGAAGCCACGTATTGCAAGTCATTGCTTAGCCTTTCACATCTTTGTGTTGATAAGATGATGGAATGGGTAGTCTTGTAGTAATTGCTTATGGGAATGCTAGTTTAAGAGGAATGCCTTGTATAGAACATATTATACCAGATTGACTTGTTAAAAATGGTTCCAAGAATCAGTCTTAAAACTTCATAATTACGTGAATTACTTTTTCTCTTTTGTGACATGTTGTAATGAGATGTGTGCTCTTATATTTTCTTAGTAAAATTTTCTTATGCATAAAATGCTTTATGGTCTTGTTTTTAAAGGCTCTATGTATAGGACACTTTTGAAACTTGGTAATATAAACCTTAACACACACACACTCTCTCTCTCTCCAGAATACTTGATCCCCTGGGAATGTGTTGTTGGACTTAAATTCACATATGGAGTACTAGTTTTGCTCCTCAGCTTTTCATTCCCTTTTGTTCAGCTTCCTACCCTATTCCTCTCCTTATTTGATTTAATTATGATACTAAAGGAATTCTCTATCGCCTTTTCTTCTCCCCACTTCTCACACACAAACACCGAGACTCTAATGTTAAAATACTAAATCAGGAGAGATGTATGTTGATTTTGTGATGAAGGGGGGAATTATATAATAACAAATACTGACTGAGACCCTCAGATAAAAGTTCTTTTTTTGCCTCAGGATTCATGAATAGCTTCCGGGAGTCCACAAAGCCCCTGAAATAATACATGATCCTATGCTTGTGTCTCTTGGAGGGAGAGAATCCATCACCTTCTTCAAAGGGCCCTTTCTTTTACCAGAATACGTTGAGAAAAACTAGCCTACACCTCTTTTTTTTTTTTTTTTTTTTTTTCCGAGACAGATTCTCACTCTTGTCACACAGGCTGGAGTGCAGTGGGGTGATCTCAGCTCATTGCAGCCTCTGCCTCCTGAGTTCAGGTGATTCTCACCTCAGCCTCCCAAAGTGCTGGGATTACAGGCGTGAGCCACTATGCCCGGCCGGCCTATACCATTTTTTAACAAGTCCATCATGCTTCTTTATTGGGAGGGTTGGCATGGTGAAATACAGGCCCCAACTTGCATGCCGGCTGAAACAGGTAGCCAGACCAATAAAGGCCTTTCGTTGCCTCTATAGTAAATGACACCCAGATACCTCAGCAAAAGCAGTGGGTCAGCAGCACGTACTTCCCCAAATACAACTGCTCTGTTCTTGAATCCTGAACAGTGTGGACCTCAGATACCACCTGGTCTGTGTCCAAACTGAATAGAATGCAACTTTGAAAACAAATGATTTTCTTTCTCAAGCTGATCTAAAAATTACACTTACAACCTCGCAGATCTCCAACTGCTGGAAATACAAGTAACTACCATCTCCAATTGCAGCGCTCTGAAATTCATCATGGCTTTCATGTGGAAGCCATGCCTCCTGTGGGCTGCTCTTAGCCAGTGATTTCTCACAGCAGGGATGGTATGACAGGCCTATTCCTGGAAGACAGGAGACTCCTCGGATGTGTAGCTTTAGCCCAAGCCCTCCCCCGTAGCCTTGCCAAGCTCAGAACTGTACTTCAACCTAAGGCACTTCTTCACTCAACCTCTCTTCCTTTCCTGTCTCTTTCACTTGGGATCAGATCTGTATGATGCTATGAAGGCTCTTGCATGCTCTTCCTGGCTCCCTCCCCACCTTCACAGACGTTTCTTCTCATATAAATTACTTGCGTATCAGCTGGATACGGTGGCTCATGCCTGTAATCCTAGCACTTTGGGAAGCTGATATGGGAGGATTTCTTGAGCTCAGCAGTTCGAGGCCAGCCTGGGCAACACAGTGAGACCTCATCTCTACAAAAGATACAAACAATTAGCCAGCATGGTAGTGTGCGCCTGTAGTCCCAGCTACTCGGGAGGCTGAGGAGGGTGGATTGCTTCAGCCCAGCAGGTCAAGGCTGCAGTGAGTCCTGATTGTGCCACTGCACTATTTCAAGAGACCAAAAAAAAAAATTACTAGCACGTCTATCCTCATCTTGGATGAGATGTTCCTTCTTGGATGACCCAGACTAACATAGCAAGTGATTCAGGATGTAGGTTTGCCAATTAGAAACACTAAAACTATTAGAGCTATTGGTAAGGTAATTAGACTTTCTAGATTTTCTGATATGATCTTTCTTCCAGATACACTCTCTCAACTCCAGACCATGTCGTGAGCTAACCTAAACCAATTTGGACACATGCTCCCAAAATAGGTACTTTCAGGTGGCTAACAGTACCAAAGAGGTTTTAAAAACGAGCCTCAGACCAAATTCTGCCATGTATGCAAACATTCATTAAGCAAATATTCATTAATAAGCAGGCACAGGCCAAGCATGATGACTCACACCTATAATCCCAGCATTTTGGGAGGCCGAAACAGGGGAATCACTTGAGCCTAGGAGTTAGAGATCAGCCTGGGCAACATAGTGAGACCTTGTCTCTACAAATTAAATTTAAATTTAATTTAAAATTAAATTAGCCAGGTGTGTTTGTATACACCTGTGGACCCAGTTACTTGGGAGGCTGGGTTGGGAGGGTCTTTTGAGGCTGGGATGTCAAGGCTGCAGTGAGCTGAGACTGTGCCACTGCACTCTAGCCTGGGTGGCAGAGTGAGACTCCATCTCAAAAAATAATAAGAATAATAAAAAATAAATAATTTAAAAAGCAGACACAAAACAACTCATATTTCTTAGTCTACTCAGGCTGTCGTAACAAAATATCAGAAACTGAGTGGCTTAAACAACAAAAATTATTTCTTCACAGTTCTGGAGGCTGGAACTCCAGCAGTTTCTGGTGAGGGCTGTCTTCCTGGCTTATAGATGGCCACCTTTTTACTGTGTGCTCACAGGGCCTTTTCTCAATGTGTGCATGTGGAGGGAGGGAGAGAGCAGAGGACAGAGAAAGCGCATGCTCTGGTCTCTCTTTCTTTTTTTTTTTTTTTATTATTATACTTTAAGTTCTAGGGTACATGTGCATAACGTGCAGGTTTGTTACATATGTATACTTGTGCCATGTTGGTGTGCTGCACCCATCAACTCATCAGCACCCATCAACTCGTCATTTACATCAGGTATAACTCCCAATGCAATCCCTCCGCCTTCCCTGCTCCCCATAATAGGCCCCGGTGTGTGATGTTCCCCTTCCCGAGTCCAAGTGATCTCATTGTTCAGTTCCCACCTATGAGTGAGAACATGCGGTGTTTGGTTTTCTGTTCTTGCGATAGTTTGCTGAGAATGATGGTTTCCAGCTGCATCCATGTCCCTACAAAGGACACAAACTCATCCTTTTTTATGGCTGCATAGTATTCCATGGTGTATATGTGCCACATTTTCTTAATCCAGTCTATCACTGATGGACATTTGGGTTGATTCCAAGTCTTTGCTATTGTGAATAGTGCCACGATGAACATCTCTTTCTCTTCTTATAAGGACACAAATCCTCAATCAGGGCCCTACCCGTATAACTTGATTTCACCTTAATTCCTTCTGTAAAGACCTCATCTCCAAATACAGTCACATTGAAGTTTAGGGATTCAACATTTGAAATTTGGGGAGAGATTCAATTTAGTACATAGTATGAACTGTACATTTGATGACATTCTAGCTCTCTGTCCTTTTAGGGCCTCTAACTATACCTTATAGGAAAGGTTCACTCAAGGAGAACAACATCCCAGAGGCAGGATTTTTAATGCCCTCTACTTGGCATCATGAAATTAGAAAAGGCTCTCCCCAAGACAGCCAGGGAATCCAAGCTCAGGTGCCATTCCAAGGGTATAAGTTATAATCTCAATAGATTCTTTAGTTTGTTAATCCAAGGATGGAGAAAATCTCTGAATTATTTCAGCCAATCTACCTATATTGAATACTCTGCATTTTACCAATGATAGCTTATTTCTAACATTCATCATGCTAAATAACAAACCAATAAAACCCAGTTTTTGACATTCGGTATGCTAATTTGCAAATCATTGGTTTTCTATCAAAATGATAATAGCAGAAGGTCTTGTGGTAGCTACTTTTACAGTGCAGCTCTTTCTGATTTAAGGCAATCATTCCAGTATTCTTATTGGCTGACCACCCCCTAAAATTAAAGCTTAAATTAATTGACAAATACTTAATAATACATCAGTAGACTGAAATATTTGAAAGCAAATTACAGGCCGGGCACAGTGGCTCAGCCTATAATCCCAGCACTTCGGGAGGCTGAGGCGGGCGGATCATGAGGTCAGGAGATCAAGACCATTCTGGCTAACATGGTGAAACCCTGTCTCTACTAAAAAATACAAAACATTAGCTGGGCGAGGTGGCGGGCACCTGTAGTCCCAGCAGTCGCAGCTACTCGGGAGGCTGAGGCAGGAGAATGGTGTGAACCCGGGAGGCGGAGCTTGCAGTGAGCCGAGATCGCGCCACTGCATTTCAGCCTGGGTGACAGAGCAAGACTTCGTCTGAAAATAAAATAAAATAAAATAAAATAAAATAAAATAAAATGCAAATTACAGGCGGGGCACAGTGGCTCATGCCTGAAATCCCAGCACTTTGGAAGGCCAAAGCGGTGGATCACTTGAGGTCAGGAATTCAAGACCACCCTGGCCAACATGGTGAAACTTCATCTCTACTAAAAAACACAAAAATTAGGCGGGCGTGGTGGCAGGTGCCTGAAATCTCAGCTACTCGGGAGGGTGAGGCAGGAGAATTGCTTGAACCCAGGAGGCAAAGGTTGCAGTGAGCTGAGATTACACCACTGCACTCCAGCCTGGACAACAGAGTGAGATTCCGACTCAAAAAATAAACAAATTGGCTGGGCATGGTGGCTCATGCCTGTAATCCCAGCACTTTGGGAGGCCAAGGCAGGTGGATCACCTGAGGTCAGGAGTTTGAGACCAGCCTGGCCAACATGGTGAAACCCGGTCTCTACCAAAAATACAAAAACTAGCCTGATTGGTGGCGGGCTCCTGTAATCCCAGCTACTCAGGAGGCTGAGGCAGGAGAACTGCTTGAACCAGGGAGGCGGAAGTTGTAGAGAGCCGAGATCACACCATTGCACTCCAGCCTGGGTGGCAAGAGCGAAACTCCATCTCAAAAAAATAAATAAATAAAATAATAAATAAATAAAATTATAGCTATTGTAACAGATCATCTCTCCCAATTTCACTTAGAAAATAGTTACTATAGATTTGGAAGGATAGTGTTTAAAAATGCTATCAAGAAGGGTATGGAAATAGTTCATTTGAGTGAAATCCAAGTGCCACTATCTTTCTCTCTCTCTCTCTCTCTCTGTCTCTCTCTCACACACACACACACACACACACACACACACACACACACACACACAATGTAGACTGAAGTGAGGAAGAAGCAGGCTTAGATGAAGAAAATAAAAGTTCTGTGGGGGTCAGTTAAGTCTGAGGTGTGTATTAGACACGTTTTGGGTGACAGTCAACATCCACTCTGTTATTTTGGAGGGATTTCTCACTATGTGGGGTGTTGCAGGGGATGAGGTGTGCTGTCTTCCACTATGGAAGCCAAAGCTGGTATGGGGAGGATCTGCCTGCACCCTACCTCATGGCAACCAAGAACAGAGGCCAGTATCTACTGGCGTTGTCCATGGCAATGCCCTAAGAAGACTCTGAGGCAAGACCTTGACTGTGGTTCCTGCTGCCTCCATTAGCTCATGTTTTCTGTCAGTTCTGTGGATTATCCAGTTTCCTTCCAGTCTGCTTAAATTAGCCAAAATTAACTTCTGTTTTAGTAACCAATAATTCTAACTGACATCGAATGAAGAAGATCTCAGCTATTTATAAGAGTGTATATATTAGATCATTCAACCAGACTTTAAGCAAAGTGAGGACAGGAGTTGTGTCTTTTATTTTATATAGTCTCAAAATCTCTTTCTCACCCAGTCCAGGGCTCTTTCTCTTTATTTATTTATTTATTTATTTATTTATTTATTTATTTATTTTTATTTTTATTTTTATTAAGACTAGTCAAGTACAGTAGTGAGAAGGGGGTAAAGAGTAGAAAAAGGAACTGAATCTGTAACTGACTATGAACAATCTATTGAGATTACTCACTACCTTTGGACCAGCACAGGATTCTTTTTCTACTCTATAGGTTTAAGCAGTGCTTGATTTCACATAATCAAATGATCAATTTCTGACTATAATTTGAAAGAGAAAAACAGTGATGAAGCCTGCCATGTTAGCAGTTTGTTGGCTCTAAAACTTGCCTACTACTTTTTAGTAATTTGTAATCAAAGGCATTATTTTCCCCCTTCATTCTAAGTTAGTTTTTTTTGTTTGTTCGTTTGTTTGTTTGTTTGTTTTTTTGAGCAGCAGCAAGATTTATTGTGAAAAGTGAAAGAACAAAGCTTCCACAGCATGGAAGGGGACCAGAGCGGGTTATCTCATTCTAAGTTAGTTACCCATGAGGACAAGGCAGTAGGTAGGTTTATTTACTGATTCTAGAAGACCACTATTATATTACATGTAGATTACCTCTAAGCAGAGAGCAAGGGAGAAAAGGGAAAACAGCTTTCTCTTATCTGTATAAATTGTACTATTAGATGTGCTAAGTATCACTTTGAAATGACTTAAATTTGAATAACTCATTACAAAGCATTTCAACAAGCACCATTTAGTCCTTATAGCAAAAGTTTAAGGCACAATTATTATCCACATTCTACCAATTAAAAAAAGAGGTTCTGAAAAGTTAAATGACCACCTGATCCAGGTCACTCAAACACAATGGGACAAAATCAAGATTTAAATTGTATTTTGATTAAAAAGTTTATATTGTTAAGAAATGAAAAAAGACATATGAAAAATTGGGGAAAAGATTTGCAACTTATTTCATAGTTAAAGAGTTATTATTGGCCAGGCGCGGTGGCTCACACCTTTAGTCCTAGCACTTTGGGAGGTCGAGGTAGGGGGGATTGCTTGAGCTCAAGAGTTTGAGACAAGCCTGGGCAACATGGCAAAACCCTATCTCTACAAAAATACAAAAGTTAGCTGGATGTGGTGGCACACACCCGTGGTCCCAGCTACTTGGGAGGCTGAGGTGGGAGGATTGCTTGAGTCCAGGGAGATCAAGGCTGCAGTGAGCCATGATCACATCACTGCACTCCAGCCTGGGTGACAGAATGAGACCCTGTTACAAAAAAAAAAAAAGAGAGAGATATTATTCCTAATATACAGAAAGCACCAAAAAAAGAGAAGATAAAGGCCACTAATACAATAGAAAACTGACCAAAATATATGCACAAAAAGTTCACAGAAAAAAATGCAAATGAGGCCAGGTGCAGTGGCTCATGCCTGTAATCCTAGCACTTTGGGAGGCTGAGGCAGGCGGATCATTTGAGGTCAGGAGTTCAAGACCAGCCTGGCCAACATGGGGAAACCCGTCTCTATGAAAAACACAAAAATCAGTTGGCCTGGTGGTGTGCACATGTAATCCCAGCTACTTGGGAGGTTGAGGCGGGAGAATCACTTGAACCTGGGAGGCGGAGGTTGCAGTGAGCCAAGATCATGCAACTGCACTCCAGCCTGGGTGACAGAGCAAGACTCCATCTCAAAAAAAAAAAAAAAAAAAAAAAAACACGCAAATGGATCTTAGATTTATGAAAACATACTCAACATAGCGCACTTATCAAAGATAAATGCATTTTTAAACTACATTAAGATATTAGACTGGCAAAAATCCAAAAGTTTGACAACATTATTGGCGATGGAGATCCAAGGAAAAAGGCACTTTCATAAATTGCTTAACGGAAGTCAAAATGGCACAACCCTCATGGAGGGAATTTTAGCAATATATAGCAAAATTATATGTGCATTTACCCTTTAAGCTATTTATCCCATTTGGTAGAAATCCATGCCAAAGATATACTTGCGAAAATAAAAAATTACTTATAAAGAAGACTATTTGTTACCATAATGAGATAACAAAACAAAACAAAAAGCAAAAAGCAAAACTGGAAACAACTCGAAGGACTGACTGAATAAAATGATATAAAATCACTCAGCAAGTACTAGGTAACTGTGAAAAGGAATGAGGAGGAATTTTGTGTATTGACACAGGGTTGTGCTATTTAGAACTTCCTTTAGAAAAAAAACTTGCCATTCAGCTACAAGGAGTGCACCTTTACTAGTGCATTTTGGTTTTTGTTCATGGGAATTTTAATTCTCATCTGGGGGCCACTTGCTTTCAGCCTGAAGATATTCCTTTAGTATTTTTTCTTTTCTTTCTTCTTCTATTTTTTTTTTTTTTTTTTTTTTTGAGATGGAGTCTTGCTCTGTCATATAGGCTGGAGTGCAGTAGTGCGATCTTGGCTTACTGCAACTTCCGCCTCCTGGGTTCAAGCGATTCCCCTGCCTCAGCCTCCTGAGTAGCTCAGACTATAGGCACAAGCCACCACTTTTAAAAATATTTTTAGTAGAGATGGGGTTTCACCGTGTTAGCCAGGATGGTCTCGATCTCCTGACCTCGTGATCCACTTGCCTCGGCCTCCCAAAGTGCTGAGATTAGAAGTGTGAACCACCGCGCCCAGACTCTTTTTATTTTTCTTTCTTCTGACAGGGTTTCACTTTGTCACCCAAGCTGGAGTACAATGGTGTGGTCACAGCTCACTGCAGCCTCAACCTCCCAGGCTCAAGTGATCCTCCTGCCTCAACCTTCCAAGTAGCTGGGACTACAGGTGTGCACAACCATGCCTGGGTAGTTATTTTTTAATTTCATTTTTTAATAGAGAAGAGGTCTCCTTATGTTGCCCAAGCTGGTCTCAAACTCCTCTGTTTAAACGATCCTTCCACGTCAGCTTCCCAAAGTCCTGGGATTAGAGGCATGAGCCACCACACTCAGCCTGGCATTTCTTATAAAGCAGTTCTGCTAGCAACAAATTCTCTCAGGTTTTGTTTATCTGAGAAAGTCTTTATTAATCTTCATTTTTGAAAGGTAGCTTTGCTGGATACAAAATTCTTGGTTGACAGGTTTTTTCTTTGTGTACTTTAAATATGTTATCCTACTGCCTTCTGGCTTTCATTGTTTCTGCTGAGAAGTCATTTCTTAATCTTTTAAGTGATGAGTCATTTTCCACTTACTATGTTCGAGATTTCCTCCTTGTCTTTGCCTTTCAGCATTTATATTATGATGTGTCTGTCTGTAGATCTCTTTGTGTTTATCCTATTTGGAGTTTGTTGAGCTTCAGGATGTGAAGATTATTGCTTTTCAATAAATTTGGAGAAATTTCAGCCATAATTTCTTTTTTTCTGCTCCTTTCCCCCTCTCCTGATATTCTCAATACACTGACATTGGTGTGCCTAACCATGACCCACATTCTTCTGAGTGGGTCACTGAGTTTTACTTATCTTTCTTCATTCTTTTTTCTCTTTATTATTTAGATCGCATAATTTCTGTTGACCTAGCTTCAAATTTGCTAATTCTTTCTTCTGTTAGTTAAAATAAACTATTGGGCCCCTCTAGTGAGTCCTTCTTTTTTTTTTTTTGAGACAGAGTCTCTCTCTGTTGCCCAGGCTGGAGTGCAGTGGCATGATCTTGGCTCACTGCAAGCTCCGCCTCCCAGGTTCATGCCATTCTTCTGCCTCAGCCTCCTGAGTAGTTGGAACTACAGGCGCCCGCCACCACACCCGGCTTACTTTTTGTATTTTTAGTAGAGATGGGGTTTCACCGTGTTAGCTAGGATGGTCTTGATCTCCTGATCTCATGATCCACCTGCCTCGGCCTCCCAAAGTGCTGGGATTACAGGTGTGAGCCACCGTGCCTGGCCTAGTGAGTCCTTCTTTCTTTCCTTCCTTCCTTTAAATGAAAAGAATAACATATAAAAGAACTCCAATATGTCTGGCAAGAGATTTCTCAGTTGAAAACTTATGGACCAGGAGAGAATGGCATGATGTATTTAAAGTGCTGAAGGAAAAATACTTTTATCCTAGAATACTGTATCCAATGAAAATATTCAAAAATGAAGGAGAAATAAAGACTTCTCCAGAAAAACAAAAGCTGAGAGATTTTGTCAACACCGGACCTGTCCTACAAGAAATACTAAAGGGAGTTCTTCAATCTGAAAGAAAAGGATATTAACAACCTATAACATGTCATCTGGCCTGGGCATGGTGGTTCACACCACCGTGGGAGGCTGAGGTGGGAGACTGAGCCCAGGAGTTCGAGACCAGCCTGGGCAACATGGTGAATCCTTGTCTTTACAAAAAATACAAAAATTAGCTGGGCGTGGTGGTGTGCAGCTGTAGTCCCAGTTACTTGGGAAGCTGAGGCAGAGAATCGCTTGAGCCCAGGAGGCAGAGGCTGCAGTGAGCCAAGATGGCACCATTGCACTCCAGCCTGGGCAATGGGAGTGAAACCCTGTCTCAAAAAAGAAAAAAAAAAAAAAAAAAAAGATATCATCTGAAGGTAGGAAACTCACTGGTAACAGTAAGTACACAGACAAATAAAGAATATTATAACACTGAAACTGTGTTCTTAAATTTAAGACCTAAAACTGCTACCGACCTCGATCCCTGGTGGACTGAACAAAGAGAGTGAATGCAGGAATAAAGACAAAGACAAACAAGTATGTTTGGAAGAAGGGGTGAGGGGGCACCTTGACTCTAGTGGACAAGGGCCCAGGCTTTCCACAGCCCTTAGTATTTATTGGTAAAAGAGATAGTGAGAAGTGGGGTGGCAGAAAAAGTCAGCTGCTCGGTCCAGAGTAGGCTTGCAAGACTGTATTCCTCAAACAATAGGCTCTAGATGTCCCAGCAGATAACCTCAGGGAGCCAGGTGCCAGGGAGTGACCGCCCTCAGCAAACCTTCCGGCAGCAGGCGCAGTGTGAGTTTGCCCACATCCTGCATTCATGATAGAAGGTTTTCTGTTTGATCATATAGCCTCCAGTGGAATGCTGAGTTGGTCACGATCCCTTTGGCCTTTTCAGCTCCCAACATAGAACTATGGAAACTACTAAAAGAAAACATTGAGGACACTCTCCAGGACAATGATCTGGACAAAGAGTTCTTGAGTAATATCCAAAAAGCACAGGCGACCAGAGCAAAAATGGACAAATGAGATTACATCAAGTTAAAAAGTTTCTGGCACAGCAAAGGAAACAACTAACAAAGTGAAGAGAAACCCACAGAGTGGGAGAAAATGTTTGCAAACTACCCGTCTGACAAAGTATTAATAACCAGAATATATAAGGAATACAAACAACTCTATAGGAAAAAATCTAATCAATTAAAAATGAGCTGAAGATCTGAATAGGACTTTTCTCAAAAGAAGACATGGTCAAGAGGTCTATAAAAGGTGATCAACATCATTGATCATTAGAGAAATGCAAATCAAAACTACAATAAGATATCATCTAACCCCAGTTCAAATTGCTTCTATCCCCAAGAAAGGCAATAATGAATGCTGGCAAGGATATGCAAAAGAGGAACCCTTATACACTGTTGGTGGGAATGTAAATTATTAGGTTGCTACAAAAGTAATTGTGGTTTTTGACATTAAAAGTAATGACGGCCAGGTGCGGTGGCTCACCCCTGAGAGCCAAGGAGGGTGGCTCCTGCCTCGGAGGCCAAGGCAGGTGGATCACCTGAGGTCAAGAGTTCAAGACCAGCCTGGCCAACACAGTGAAACCTTGTCTCTACTTAAAATACAAAAAAATTAGCTGGGTGTAGTGGTTTGCACCTGTAATCCCAGCTAGTCGGGAGGCTGAGGCAGGAAAATCGCTTGAACCCAGGAGATGGAAGTTGCAGTGAGCCGAGATCGCACCACTGCACTCCAGACTGGGGGACAAGAGTGAGACTTTGTCTCAAAAAAAAAAAAAAAAAAAAAAGAAAAAAAAGAAAAAGGAAAAAAAGAAAGTAATGACAAAACATTACAGAACAGGGTAAAATCCCATTTACCCTGATGTGATTATTACCCAATGTATGCCTGTATCAAAATATCTCATGTACCTCATAAATATATACACTTACTGTGGACCAATAAAAATTAAAAAAAATTTTTAAATTAAAAAAGTTATAAGATGATTAGGAAAATTTGAACAGTCACTGGATATTTGATGATATTAAATAATTATTTTCTTATTTTTACAATATAATGATATTATGGTTCTATTCTTAAAGTTCTTATGTTTTACATATATTTACATACTAAAATGCTCACCATCATTATATAGTGATGAGATTTTTTAAAAGGGTCCTTAAATGCTCATAGAGGTATTTATGAACAAAATGATATTTTGCCTGGAATTTGCCCAAAAAGAATCCAGGGTTTTGTCACTGTTGCTGTTGTTGCCTTTGGAGAGAGAGGGGGATACTGTGGATGGTTGTCCTCTCCAAATCTTATGTTGAAATGTGATCCCCAGTGTTGGAGGTAGGGCTTAGAGGGAGGTGTCAGATCACGGGGGTGCATCCTTCATGAATGGCTTAGTGACATCCCCTTAGTGACGTCTGAGTTCTCACTCTATGAGTTCACTGGGGAGCTGGTTATTTAAAAGAAGCCTGGCCCTTCCTCCTCGCTGTCTTACTATGTGACATGCCTACTCCCTCTTTATCTTGCCATGATTGTAAGCTTCCTGAGGCCCTCACCAGAAGCAGATGCCGGCAGCACACTTCCTGTACAGCCTGCAAAACTGGGGGCCAAAATAAACTTCTTTTCTTTATAAATTACCCAGTCTCAGGTATTTTTTACAGCAATGTAAATGGACTAATACAGAGGAATAATAGGTGAAACAAGACGGATCGGATGTTTCTAACTGTTGAAGCTAAGTGATGATTGTATATAAAGGTTCATTCGTAATTTTCTCAACTTTTATATGTTTGAAATTTCCCACAATAGAAAATTTTTTAAATGAACAAATAGTTCTATCCACTATTCTCTAAAAGTATAATAACCTCCGAGAAGGCAGTAGGAAGCTTTGATGGCTGGGCAGAAATAAGTCCTAGCCAGGTCTATGGAGAATACTGCTCTGGGAGACCCCTAGCTCAGGAGTCTTCAGCCCTGGGCTGCAGACCAGTACAGGTCTGCGGCCTGTTAGGAACTGGTCCACACAGCAGAAGGTGAGCGGCAGGCCAGCAAGCATTACCGCCTGAGCTCTGCCTCCTGTCAGATCAGCCGGGGCATCAGATTCTCACAGAAGCGTGAACCCTATTGTGAATTGTACATGTGAGGGATCTAGGTTGCATGCTCCTTATGAGAATCTAATGCCTGATGATCTGAGATGGAACACTTTCACCCCCAAACTGTATCCCCCACCCCCTGCCCCCAAGGAAAGATTGTCTTCCATGAAACTGGTCTGTGGTGCCAAAAAAGTTGGGGACTGCTGTCCTAGCTGATTGTGATCAAGACCAAGCTGTAGAATGCTATGTGTCTTCTTAAGGAACTTTTAGCTAGGCAAGTGTCAGGATAGATAAGTTCAAGTTCCAGTGTTCAATGCTTTGCTAATTTAGACCCCACTTGACCAAGTCCATTTTATTTTTTTCATTTCCACATTAATTCGAGTGTCATCCATCCTACAAGACCCAGCTCAAATTCTACCTCTTCCTCACTGATCTCTTAGCTAGTGATCTCCCTTTTTCCATATCCTTTTCAGTGGATTGTTTCCTGACAACTTTTGCCAACCTGAGTATAGGCTCCTTAAAACCAGGGACTGGCAGGGCACGGTGGCTCACGCCTGTAATCCCAGCACTTTGGGACACTGAAGCGGGTGGATCGCTTGACTTTAGGAGTTTGAGACCAGCCTGGACAACATAGTGAAACCTCATCTTAAAAAAAAAAAAAAAAAATTAGCTGGGTGTGGTGACTTGCCTTTAGTGCCAGCTACTTGGGAGGTTGTAGTCCTGTAGTCCCAGCTACGAACACTTGGGAAGCCGAGGTGGGAGGATTGGTTGAGCCCAGGAGTCAGAGGTTGCAGTGAGCTGAGATCGCGTCACTGCACTCCAACCGCGGTGATAGAGTGAGACCCTGTCTCAAAAACAAACAAACAAACCCCAAAACCAGGGACCATGACAAATTTTTAAAATCTCTCAGCACCAAAAATAATACTATCCACAAAGTCAGAGCTCCATTAATATTTGAATAAAGGTTGAAAGAGTCCAATAAGTAGATCAATTAATGATTTTTTAAAAAGTGCTGGTCTCTCTGTCCTGGTAGTTTCAAAAAACCCCACTCCGATTCCTATTTTGAAGCCGCTGGATTTTTTTTTGTTTGTTTTTTTGTTTGTTTTTTTTTGTTTTTTAGACAGAGTCTTGCTCTGTCGCCCAGGCTGGAAGGCAGTGGTGCGATCTTGGCTCACCGCAACCTTCACCTCCCAGGTTCAAGCAATTCTCGTGCCTAAGACTCCCGCGTAGCTGGGACTACAGGCGTGTGTCTCCATGCCCGGATAATTTTTTTTTCTTGTTTTGTATTTTTAGTAGAGACGAGGTTTTGCCATGTTGGCCAGGTTGGTCTCGAACTCCTGAGCTCAGGCAATCCGCCCACCTTGGCCTCCCAAAGTGCTGAGACTACAGGCGTGAGCCACGGCGCCCAGCCAGCTGCTGGATATTTTGACCACTTCAGGTATACTGAGCACGAAATCAGTGCATCTGGCAGTACATAGGAGACTGAAATACTTTTTTTAAAGTTGTTATTCAAACTGAAGGAGTTTTTCCCTGTGATCTATAATCGCCACGTGCCCGTTCTGTATACGGCCATCCTGGGCTTTTTCAATCCCATGTCCACTACCTAAGAGAACACGTCTGCAAGGCTTGGAGTGAGTACGGTACAATTAGCTTCAGATGTTAAGCAAATATTCCAACCTGGAGTAGGAAAATGGAATATGGATGGGGCTTTATGAAGGTGAATGGTCAGGCAAAGGATCTTAGTGGATGAAAGACAGTAAAGATTCCTCCCAACCAAAGACCAAAAACGACACATATGAGCAAAACATCAGGAAGAACACTCCTGTGTGGAAAATATTACACGGAAAACAAAAGAAGAGTCACTTTTTCCCTTTTGGTTTAGCCCGCTCTGTTCCTCAGGTCGACCGTCACCACCTGACACACAGCGACCTGGGACGGAGGTAAACGCAGACACTGCCCTCGCTGCCCAGGGGAAGCCCGGAAGCGCGCCCAGAGCCAGGCCCCGGGCGGGTGCCACCGAGCGCGGACATCCCTCGCATCCTAGAGCGGCCGCGCGGGACCCGGCCGGCGGCGCACTTCCGCCAGGGCGCATTGCAGCCCCGCGGACGATTGGGCCAGGGTGTGGGCCTGCGCCTACCTCGGCTTCTGGCGCGGGCCTCGAGGGTGAGTGCGGTGGGCATGCCAGAGGGGGGCGGGCGCGCTTCCTCGGGACTCGCCGGCTCGACCAGGCCCGGCCCGGCGCCGGGGACCTAAGCCTGGGGAGCGCCCGGGAGCGAGGACGCGCCTCGTTCACCGCCCCGGGCCGGAGCCTCGGCCGCCCGGCGCCGCCGCCCACCCTGCCTTTTTCGAGGCTAACACGGTCCCATGGGGGAGCCTGAGCTCTCTAGAGGCGGAAATCTGGCTTCTGGCCCTGCCTGTACCTCGGCCTCTCACTTTCCGCCTCCCGGCCCCGGTTCTTTCAGCTCTAAGATGGAGGACGGCGGTATCTGCCCTCTGCACAACGCAGAGTGATTGCAGGGTTGACACTGCCTGTCTGAAAACGAAGGAGCTCTGGTTCTCAACCCGGCAGCCAGTAGAATCGTTTGGGAAGCCTCCAAATGCTGATGCCCCATCATCACCGGGGAATTGTGATCTGTGGCCAGGACCGAGATCCACGGGCCCAGAGTGAAATGACAGTAGTGTGATCACGACTGGAATATGCACTTCGCCGAATGTGGATCACAGTCTTGAGAAAGCAAGCAGCTGGGTTTTTGTTTTTGTTTTTTGTCCAAGAAGACAGGGACCTAATCTGGTTTGCTCGCATTTAATTCCTAGTGCCTAGAATGGTGCATGTCCCAAAACATGCACCATTGATGAAATAATTTCTAATTATTTCCCGACCTGTTTGGAGGGTTTTCATTATATTTGTTTTAAATTATTATGGAAACCTTCAAGTCATATATGAAAATTGAATAGTATACTGAACTTCCAATTCATGATCAATCCTGTTTCATCTGTTACCCTCTCCCCCACTGTAGTATTTGAAAGCAAATCTGAAATGTAACATTCCATCTGTTATCTTGTTCATGTTTATAAAACACAGTGACACCTTTTAAAACATAAAGCCGTTATCAGTGTGATTAGCACCTCATTTTACCCTCTACTATCCAGTCAGCATTTACATTTTCTTAGTTGTCTTTCTCCTCTTCCCCGGTTTGTCCAAATCAGTATCCAAACAAACTACACACGTTCCATTTGGTTGATGTCTGTTAGATCTCTCTTAATCTTTTCCCCTCTGTGTCTATTTTGTTCCCCGTATTTTACTTGAAGAACAAGTCATTTGTACGGTTCACGTTTTCTACATCCAGGATTTTGCTTTTTCCATCTCCTTTAATAAGCAGATATTTAGACCTGCAGCCTTGTTCAGGTCAGGTTCTATTTTTTGGCAAGCGAGCTTAATGGGGGATTACTGTGTTTATCACATTGTGTCACGCCAGGAGCTAGAGAGCATCTTGCCTCTTTGTGGACCTTTTAGCATCATAGGGTAACAGTTGACCAGGGAATGCCAGCAAATACATACAAAAGAAATGAGACACTATCACCTTTTGGCAACCTCTAATGAAATAATGGATTCTGGCAATGATCACTAGTGGCTGTTAACATCAGAAAGAGAGACAGCTAGACAATGCGTGCTGCCTAATGGGGTGCTTCCATCAGACAGCACACGTTTGTCTTATCAAGTATTCTTGGAGTAATGGGGTTGGTGTGTATAGATGAAACATGATTGCCTATGAGTTAACAATTGTTGAAGTTCGATGATGGGTGTGTGGCATTGCATTATGCTAATTTCTACTTCTATATGTGTCTGAAGTTTTTCAGAATAAAACTTCTTTTAACAAGATTGATTAGTTGGTGAGTTTAGATCAACCTGATCCATCCATTGCAGTTCTCTGTTAGCCTTTTCACTAAGTGGTTCTCAAATCTGACTCCATGTTAGGATCACAGGAGAAGGCTTTTTATTTTTTTATTTTTTATTTTTTAATAAACATGTCTCACTTGCAGAATTTCCTATCTAAATGTTCTGGGATGAAGCCCAATTATTGATGTGGTTTTTTGTTTTGTTTGGGACTACAGGTGTATGCCACCATGCCCGGCTAATTTTTTATAGAGACAGAGTCTTGCTGTGTTTCCCAGGCTAGTCTTGAACTCCTGGCCTCAAGCTACCCTGCCAAAATGCTGAGTTTACAAGCATGAGCCACCATACCTTCACTGATATGTTTTAAAAGCTCTCCAGGTGATTCTAATATGCCCCCGGGGTTATGTACTACTGATCTAAATCCATTATTTGTTAGGGATGACAAAGTGATTATATTCTATTATTCCTTCTGCAGTTCATTTGCCTTTACAAATGTTAACTTTCTGCATTCTATTTATTCTTACCTATCTTGCAAATCAATAAAGAAGCCTCTGCAAATAAAGCTCCTTTATTATCAGAGGAAGACTTGATCTTGGAGGTGAAAATGTAGAGTAACACATGGAAGGGATATTAGCAATAACCTCAAGGCTATGCTTAAGGTAGAGATGCACCACCTTATGTATGACGGTTGGGGGCAGAAAATATGGGGAGGAGCTGTTTCCCAAAATGGAAAGGAAGACTAGATGGCGTGTAGTTAGAGAAGCATGTTTGGGCGTATGACACATTTCCAAAAAAAAAAAGAAAAAATCAGCGTTAAGTAAATATAAATTTTTTAAAAATGAAATAAAATGCCACTTATTAAAACATAATCCAAAGATTTAAAAGAAAAGTTAATCCCCCATGCAGCCCCCACCCCATCACTTTAATCACCCCTGAAATAACCCATATTAACAGGATGGTGTGTATCCTCTCCCACATCAGACTTCCTCTGTCTTACATAAATGTAGGGGTTTGGGGTATTGTTATAAAAATGACATCATGCCATAGCCGTCTGTAACTTTTCTCTGTCATCCCTCCATGACAGTAGTTACAGAAGACTTTATTAGCTGCAGAATAAATAGTTGATAGAATAAACAATAGTACAAATGTACAATAAAATATTCAGCCATTTTCCTATTGACATATTTAGATTGCTTCCATATTTTAGCCAACTTGAGACCACCACAATATGCGTCATTGTACATAGATCTTTATTATTTGGGTAGATTCTGAAAAATGGGAATTGCTGGGTGAAAGCATATAATTATCAACAGCATCATTATTACTGGTAATATATATTGCCAAATTATTCTCCCAAAGCATAATCGCAATTCATAACTTTGTCACCATTAGTTTGTGACAGTACCCATTTACCCTCATCCTGGTTAGCACTGGCTAGCATTGCTCCATTGATACTTGCCTGCCAACTGATGTGTGGTAAATGGTCGCTTTTTTTGTTTGTTGTGAGAGTGTTCTTGTTCTGTCTTGTTCTGTCACCCAGGCTTGAGTGCAGCAGTGAGATCACAGCTCACTGCAGCCTTAACCTTCCAGGTTCCAATGATCCTCCTGCCTCGGCCTCCTGACAAGCTGGGACTACAAGCACATGCCTCCATGTCCAGCTGATACTTGTTTTTAATTTTTTTGTAGAGACAAGGTCTCACTATGTTGCCTAGGCTGGTCTCAAACTCCTGGGCTCAAGCGATCCACCCACCGCTGCCTCCCAAAATGCTGGGATTATAGGCATGAGCTACTGCACCCAGCCTCTTTTTTCTTTATTTTGCATTCCACTAACTAACTGAACACTGAACCCTTATCTTTTATTTATTACTGTTAATTTTTTAAATTGATACACGATAGTTGTTTGAACCTTTTTCATGCTTATAGGCCATTTGGATTTCTTCTGTGATTCATATATATATGTGTGTGCGTGTGCGCGCGCGCATGTGTGTGTGTATATATATCCTTTGCCTGGTTTTCTGTTGCACCAGTATTTTTGGATTTTGAATGCATTTGCATAAACTTTTTTTTAGGAGCATTAACCCCCTCTCATAAGGGGGTCCAAACAATTTTTTTCAGGTTTTTTTTCCTTGTCCTTTGACTTTATGAGTCTTGATATGTATAAAAGATTTTATTTAATTAAAATGTCTGTTTTTAAAATTTCTGGATTTTATGTCTTGCCAATAAGGGCTTCCCATCTCCACAGTTAAAGGTGTAAACATTCTCCTAATTCTTTTGAACATGTTATTGGATTTTTTACATTGAAATTTCTTAACTATGTGAAATGTGTTTTTATATACAATGCGAAGTGAGCATCTTGCTTTGCTTTTTTCTGCTAGAACAGCCAATTATGTCAGTCCCATTCATTAAAGAAACCACACTTTTTACACCTTCGTTGTATACTGTATTGATTCCAATAGGTAGTTGGTTTATTTCTGAACTTTCCTTTCCCTTTTATCTCTATTTTTGTGCCAATATTATTCTGTTTTATTTATTTATTTATTTATTGAGACAGAGTCTCACTCTGTCACCCAGGCTAGAGTGCAATTGCACAATCTTGACTCACTACAACTGCTGCCTCCCAGATTCAAGTGATTCTCCTGCCTCAGCCTCCTGAGTAGATGGGATTACAGGTGTGTGCCAGCATGCCCGACTAATTTTTGTATTTTTAGTAGAGACAGGGTTTCACCATCTTGGCCAGGCTGGTCTCAAACTCCTGACCTCAGGTGATCCACCCACCTCAGCCTCCCAAAGTCCTGGGATTACAGGCATGAGCCTCCGTGCCCGGCCTATTCTGTTTTAATTATGTCAGATTGCTGTAGTAAATGTTAATACCTAGAAAGGCAGGTCACTACTCACTGCGTTTTGGAATTTTCTTGCCCCTTCTCAGACATTTATTTTTTCTTCCGTATGATTTTTGGATTGTTTCTGTTCCAAAATAAATCCCACTGGAAATCTGATAGAATTTGCACCAAATATATCTACATTAGCTTAGGAACGATGAACATCTCTGTGATTTCAAGTCATCCTATCAAGGACGTAATGTGTATCTCTTATTTGTGTGAATCTTTTGGGTGCTGTTCCTTTTCTGCTAACTTTATTTCTGGTAATTTTGTTTTTGCTCTTGGAATGGGTTTCCCCCCCCATTTCTGTTTTTATCTTGTTATTGCTAAGACTGAGAAGAGTTATTGAAGTTTTTGTATCTTATATATCCAGCTGTTGGTCAAATTATCTTATAGTAGTTTTTCTTAAGCTTGTTTTCTTCCCTGACGTCAATGTGGATAATCTATAATCGGTTATGTATAAATTTCAGTTCATTCTAATTTATTCTGTTTGATACACATCTTCCATCTCATAAGTATATCAGCGATGTCAGATGCACCTGGAAATAGTGAAAGGAATAGTGCTAGGAGTTGGAATAAACCTGCACATTCAACAGGTTATTGCTGATCACTTAAAATAGCAGAGTCCCAAGTCCTCGTGAGTCATGGACCATGTCACGTAGGGAGTGAGACATTTGTTCAGCATTATTGTGAAATATCAGCATGACTGGAGAGCATCATAGAGCATTACTGTTATGATTGTTTAGAGAAAGGGCTGATCATTATGGGCATCAGAGACACCATTTGATAGGCATCATTAAATACCATCTCTTGCCTAGTATCTCAGCTAGAGTTGTTATTGTTTAGTGTTTATTAGAAGGAATTTTATTTTATAGTTAATAAGTAGAGAGTACAGAGAGTTCCCATATACTCTCTTATCTCTCACCCCTCAGTTTCCCTTGTATTAACATCTTGCATTAATGTGGTACATGTTCAGAAGCTTAAGGGCTCATGAAAAAAAAAAAAGAAAAATGTGCTACATGTTACAGTTGATGAGCCAATATTGATACACTGTCAACTAAAGTTTACATTGAACTCATTCACTCTAGTGTTGTTCATTCTGTATACAATTGACCAATGTATAATGATGTATGTCTGTCTTACTATATCATACAGAATCGTTTCACTGCCCTAAACATCCCCTGTGCTCCACTTGTTCATTCTTCCTTCCTTTCCCCTGTATCACTAGCAAGGGCTATTCTTTTTACTGTCTCCATAGTTTTGCCTTTTTGAGAACATCACATAGTTAAAATTCAACTATAGTTTTTAATTGCCTGGGTTTGGTTATTTTTGTTTGTTTGGGTGTGTGAACAATTATACAAGATTTGTTAACTTGTAGTTTTGCCAAGTTATTTAAAATCTTACTGTGGATATGTGTGGAATACTATGAGAGAACAAGAATCCAGACTTCTAAATAACCAAAAAGTAATAATAGTGATAAATATTACAGGAATGTGTTTTTGGTGCAGTGATATGAAATAATCCGCAGATGATCTTTCTGTTGCAGGGTGGAAGATGTCTATGGATGTGACATTTCTGGGGACGGGTGCAGCATATCCATCTCCAACCCGGGGTGCCTCTGCTGTGGTCCTTCGGTGTGAAGGCGAGTGCTGGCTCTTTGACTGTGGGGAGGGAACACAGACACAGCTTATGAAAAGCCAACTTAAAGCAGGTTAGTGTGCCTTCAGCTATCTCATTAAGATTTTTTTGGTGTCCTGCTTCATTTTCTTGGCTCTCCTTGGACATTTTGTTCGGAAACAGCCCTGATGGTTGCATCCCACTTCAATGCTAGATCCTGGTGAGACTTGGAGGGCCAAGTCCACTGGACTTCATTTACTTATTTACTTGCTTTTCATTTATCCTGTGGATGTTGAGAGCAAGGGTTCGTGTAGGCTCGGGGTTTGGGAAATGTCATGGGATATACCAGGCATATTAGATGGACACTACTTTAGCAAGGAAGCAGTGTACATACTTACTTCCACCAGGAGATAGTTTTCCTGAGAGGATGCAAAGGGTAGGAAATGTTTGGAGGAGGGAGATGCTCTTTTCCTCTTGATGTTATCAGGGCAAACTTCTCAGAGAAGTTGACTTGTCGGCTGTCAGAGGAGGAGGAGGAATTTCAGGGCTGAGGAGAAGAGGGGCATTTCAGCCAGAGGGAATGGAGTGAGCAGAGGCCAGCACCGGGGAGACAGAGCAGTCCAATGGTGAAAAGCTTCAGCTCAGAGTCAGGCAGACCTGGGTTCTAGTCCTGGCTGTGTGTTGGGCTTGTGACCTTAGCAGATCAGCAAACTTCGACTTTACTTTCCCCATCTTGCAAATGGGGATAAAAAGTCTACTTAGAAAGGGTGTTATGAGAATTACATGTAATCACTTATTCTCTGTGTGGGTGCCTCTTTGTCAGTTAAATCTTAGCTCAAATGCCATCTTCTCAGAGGCTTTACCAGATCCTCCTGGATTAAATAGTTCCTCTCTCACCCCAGTCATTCCTTTACTTTGTCCTATTTTTATTGACTTCTTTGCATTATCAGTATCTGAAATTATGTTATTTAGTTTGTTTCTGTGTTCTTTATCTCCCTATACTGTAAAGTAGGTTCCATGATCATTCATATACCTAGTAGGTGCCTAGCTATATCTCTTCAGCTAGGCATCTTACTAAGTATGTAAATGATTATGGAACTTACTTTACTTTAGTGAATGGATAAGACGTTTAGCAACTTAGCATAGTGCCTCTCACTTATTAGGTCTTGATAAATAGTATTGAAATCATTATTCCTACAACTCATCACAGTACCTGGCACTTGGTGACTAAAGATACTTCTAGTGTTCAAGGATCTCTTGGTCTAGTGATGGAAACTGACATGCAAACGGACAGTAATCAATCATGTAATCTGATAAGTAGAATAATGGAGGTATTTTCTAAGTACTTTGGAACACAAAGGAGGGGGAAGTAACTAACCATTCATTAAGAGAAGGCATCCCAGAGATTGTTAACAGTTGAGCTGGGATCCAAGAGATAAATAGAAGTTTTTCTGAGAGAGAAGTAGAGATGGACATTGAGGGAACAGACAACAAAGTGAGCAACAAGTAAGGAAGTTTCCAGGAAACTGGAAACTTGGGGAGCATTGAGTAGTTGGCTAGGCTAGATGGAACTAAGAATGCTGAAAAGGTAGGCCGGGCGCGGTGGCTCAAGCCTGTAATCCCAGCACTTTGGGAGGCCGAGACGGGTGGATCACGAGGTCAGGAGATCGAGACCATCCTGGCGAACACGGTGAAACCCCGTCTCTACTAAAAAATACAAAAAACTAGCCGGGCGAGATGGTGGGCGCCTGTAATCCCAGTTACTTGGGAGGCTGAGGCAGGAGAATGGCGTAAACCCCGGAGGCGGAGCTTGCAGTGAGCTGAGATCCAGCCACTGCACTCCAGCCTGGGCGACAGAGCGAGACTCCGTCTCAAAAAAAAAAAAAAGAATGCTGAAAAGGTGAGGGCTGACTGTGAAGTCCTCTGTAGCATAGTAAGATATTTAGATTTTATTATTTTACTGGGAAAAAGGAACCATTCATGTTTTTAAGGGGGGAATAATGCGATCTTGTTTGTGTTTTAGGACAGAATTTTCTGATGGCACATGTATTGGGAGAGAGAGAATAGCATCAGGGAGACCAGTTCCAAGGCAGTTGCAATTCACTTGTATTAATTTATTTTCGTACTGCTATGAAGAAATACCAAAGACTGGGTAATTTATTAAAACAACAAAGAAAAAAGGTTTAATGGACTCGCAATTCCACATGACTGGGGAGGCCTCACAATCATGGTGGAAGGCGAAGGCAGAGCAAAGCCATGTCTTACATGGTGGAAGGCAAGAGAGCATGTGCAGGGGAACCACCCTTTGTCAACTCATCAGATCTCATGAGACTTATTCACTGTCATGAGAACAGCATGAGAGAACCTGCCCGCCATGATTCAATTACTTCCCACCAGGTCCCTCCCATGACATGTGGGGATTATGGGAGCTACAATTCAAGGTGAGATTTGGGTGGGACATAGGTAAACCATATCATTCCACCCCTGACCCCTCTAAAAGCTTATGTCCTCACATTTCAAAACCAATCATGCCTTCCCAATAGTCCCCCAAAGTCTTAACTCATTTCAGCATTACTGCAAAAGTCCACAGTCCAAAGTCTCATCTAAAACAAGGCAAATCCCTTCTACCTGTGAACCCGTAAAATCAAAAGAAAGTTAGTTACTTCTTAGATACAGTGGGGGTACAGGCATTGGGTAAATATACCCATTCAGAATGGGAGAAATTGGCCAAAACAAAGGAGCTACAGGCCCCATGCAAGTCCAAAATCCAATAGGACAGTCAAATCTTAAAGCTCTGAAATGATCTCCTTTGACTCCATGTCTCACATCCAGGGCATGCTGATGCAAGGGGTAGATTCCCATTATATTGGGCAGTTCCACTCCTGTGGCTTTACAGGGTGCAGCCCACTTCCTGGCTGTTTTCATGGGTTGGTGTTGAGTGTCTACAGCTTTTCCATGCACACAGTGCAAGCTGTCAATATATCTGCTATTCTGGGTTCTGAAGGATGGTAGCCCTCTTCTCACAGCTCTACTAAGCAGTGTCCCAGTGGCTATGTGTGGGGTCTCACACCCCATATTTCCTTTCCACACTGCCCTAGTAGAGGTTCTTCATGAGGGCTCCACCCCTGCAGAAGACTTCTGCCTGGACATCCAGGTTTTTCCATACATCCTCTGAAATCTAGAAGGAGGTTCCAAAACCTCAGTTCTTGACATCTGTGCTTCCACTGGCCCAACACCACATCTAAGCTGCCGAGGCTTGGGGTTTGCACTCTCTGAAGCAACAGCCTGAGCTATACCTTGGCCCCTTTAAGCCACACTGGTACGCAGAGCACCAAGTCCTGAGACTGCACAAAGCAGCAAGGCCCTGGGCCCAGGCCAGGAAACCATTTTTCCTTCTAGGCATCTGGGCATGTGATGGGAGGGGCTGCTGGGAAGACCTCTGACATGCCCTGGCAACATTTTCCCCATTGTCTTGGTGATTAACATTTGGCTCCTCATTACTTACACAAATTTCTGCAGCCAGCTTGAATTTCTCCTCAGAAAATGGAATTTTCTTTTCTATCACATCGTCAGGATGCAAATTCTCTGAACTTTTATGCTCTGCTTCCCTTTAAACATAAGTTCCAATTCCAAACCATATATTTGTGAATACATAAAAGTGAATGCTTTTAAGAGCACCCAAGTCACTTTTTGAATGCTTTGCTGCTTAGAAATTTCTTCTGCCAGATACCCTAAATCATCTCTCTCAAGTTCAAAGTTCCACAGATCTCTAGGGCAGTGGCACAATGCTGCCCTCTTTGCTAAAGCATAGCAAGAATCATCTTTGCTTCAGTTCCCAATGAGTTCCTCATCTCCATCTGAGACCACCTCAGTCTGGGCTTTTTGGTCAAAACCATTCAACAGGAAATTCCAAACTTCCATGTCTTCCTGTCTTCTAAGCCCTCCCAAGTCTCTAGGAAGTTCTAAACCTTCCCACATTTTCCTGTCTCCTTCTGAGCACTCCAAACTGTTCCAACCTCTGCCTGCTACCCAGTTCCAAAGTCATTTCCACATTTCCAGGTATCCTTATAGCATTATCCCACTCTACCAATACCAATTTACTGTATCAGGCCATTTTCATACTGCTATGAAGAAATACCCAAGACTAATTTATTAATTAAAAAAAAGAGGTTTAATGGACTCACAATTCCACATAGCTGGGGAGGCCTCACAATCATGGTGAAAGGCAAAGGCAGAGCAAAGGTATGTCTTACATGGTGGCAGGCAAGCGAGCATGTGTAGGGGAACTGCGCTTTATCAAACCATCAGACCTCATGAGATTGATTCACTGTTGTGAGAACAGCATGAGAAAACCTGCCCCCATGATTCATTTGCTTCCCACCAGGTCCCTCCCATGATGTGGGGGACTATGGGAGCTACAATTCAAGATGAGATTTGGGTGGGGACACAGCCAAACCATATCATCACTGTGTATGTGTGTGTGTGTGTGAGAGAGAGAGAGAGAGAGAGAGAGAGAGAGAGAAGGAGGATGTTGAAGTATAGAGATGGAGATGAGAGATTCAATTTAAGAGATATTTGTAGAGCCAAGAGGAGGTGGTCACTGAATGTCTAGTGTGTGAGGACGTGAAGAATTAATACAAGTTACTGATGGTGATGTCCTGGACTTAGAGAAGAAGTCAGGAAAAGAGTTGTAAGAGGAAGGAGCTAATGCATATTGTTTGGGACATGTGGCCTTCAGGTATGTACAGTTGAACCCTAATTATATACTGTCTTGTGTTGAAACTTTGAGATAAGTCAGGTGCTATTCTTTGCTTTACTTGGATTGTACAGAGATTCCTTTCATGAGAACCTTTATGAGAGCCCTCCGGGCAGGCACAGGTCAGAGTAGAGACTTGATAACATTTCAGACAGTAGGAGTTGAGGTGGCAAGGTGTACTAAAATAGAAACAAGAAATTGTTAAGAGTGAGTACCAGAGGTTTGGCTGTGGGAATACATCTTTTTATTTAATATGTGTGTTAGTTATCTGATATTATCTAATAATGCATAACATTATAAATTTAATGGCTTTTTTGCATTTATTATCTCCTAGTTACTGTGGGTTAGGGAGTTCGGGCCTGGCTTAGCTAGGTTTTCTGCCTCAGGGTCTCAGTAGACTGCAGTCTAGGTGTTGGCTGGGGTTACAATTTCATCAGAGGCCCAGCTGGGGAAGATTTCTCAGCTCTTTCAGGTTGTTGGCAGAACCCATACAGTGGTAGGACAGTCTGCCCTGAGCTCTTTGAGTTCTCTGCATTGTGGGTTTCTGCTTCATGGTAGCTTACTTCTTCATAGCCAGCATGGGAGAAGGAGACTCTAGAGTAAGTCTGCTAGCAAGATGGAGTCTTATGTCCCATAATGTAATCACACTGCATTCTTGTGCCATATTCTACTGGTTAGAATCAAGTCACAAGTCCTGGCCACACCGAAGGAGAGGGGATTATAGGATGTGAACACCAAGGGGTAGGGGCCACAGGGACCACCTAAAATATCCACCACAATTTTACAGTTCCTTTATATATGATTTTTTTTTTTTTTTTTTGAGACAGAGTCTTGCTCTGTCACCCAGGCTGGAGTGTAGTGGTGTGATCTTGGCTCACTACAACCTCTGCCTCCTGGGTTCAAGTGATTCTTACGCCTCAGCCTCCTGAGTAGCTGAGATTATAGGCACACACCACCACACCTGGCTTTTTTTTTTTTTTTTGTATTTTTAGTAGAGATGGGGTTTTGCCATGTTGCCCAGGCTGATGTCAAACTCCTGAGCTCAGGCCATCCGCCCACCTTGTCCTCCCAAAGTGCTAGGATTCAGGTGTGAGCCACTGCGCCCAGTCTATATAGGATTTAAATAAACAGTTGGAGTTGGGCACAGTGGCTCATGCCTGTAATCTCAGCACTTTGGGAGGCCAAGGCAGGAAGATCACTTGAGGCCAGGAGTTTGGGACCAACCTGGGCAACATAAAGAGACTCTGTCTCTACAAGGAATTAAAAAGCCGGGTGTGGTGGTTTGCACCTGTGGTCCCAGCAGGAGGCTGAGGCGGGAGGATCCTTTGAGCCCAGAAGGTCAAAGCTGCAGTGAGCCATGATTGAGCCACTGCACTCCAGCCTGGTGACAGAGCGAGATCCTGTCTCAACAAATAAGTAAATAAGCATGAATGCATGCATTCATACATATAGTTGGTAAATCTAATCCTGGCCACAAAAACCCAAACAAACAAACAAACAAAAAACCCCAAAAGCCCAAAGGAGCCTTTAGTTTACTACATTTCTATAGGCTTAGAAAAAAAAATTTCTGAGGCCAGGAGTGGTGGCCCACACCTGTAATCCCAGCACTTTGGGAGGCCAAAGCAGGTGGATCATGAGCGAGGTCAGGAGTTTGAGACCAGCCTGGCCAACAAGGTGAAACCCCATCTCTACTGAAAATATAAAAATTAGCAGGGTGTGGTGGCAGGTGCCTGTAATCCCAGCTACTTGGGAGGCTGAGGCAGGAGAATTGCTTGAACCTGGGAGGCGGAAGTTGTGGTGAGCTGAGATCATGCCACTGCACTCCAGCCTGGGCAACAGAGCGAGACTCCATCTCAAAAGAAAAAAAAAGAAAAATTTCTGGCCTTAGAGAGGAAGGTGAGATAGTAATCCCAGAGCATTAACTGTGACTCTCTAGTACTTCATTCAGATGCCCCCAGTCTCAAACTGGAATGAAGCACCCTCAGTACATACTAATTTCTCTCCATAACCTATTATGGACCTATCATTAGGTCCTATCATTAGGTCCATAATAGGTTGAAGCCCTTTCAGCTTGTACTACCTCCAGGTATAATAAGTTTTGAATACAATTGCAGTTTTGTTACATGGATATATTACATAGTGGTGAAGTCTGGGATTTAGTGTACCCATCACCAAATAATGTACATTGCACCCATCAGGTAACTAATCATCCCTCATCCTCCAGCCACCCTTCCACTCCTCCAAGTCTTCCATGTATATTATTCTATACCCTATACTCATGTGTACATATGAAATGATTATTAAAAGTATTATAGGCCAGGCGCGGTGGCTCACGCCTGTAATCCTAGCACTTTGGGAGGCCAAGGTAAGCGTATCACCTGAGGTCAGGAGTTTGAGGTGACCTCCTCGAACATGGTGAAACACCGTCTCTACTAAAAATACAAAAATTAGCCGGGCATGGTGGCGGACGCCTGTAATCCCAGCTACTCAGGAGGCTGAGGCAGGAGAATCGCCAGAGCCTGGGAGTTGGAGGTTGCAGTGAGTAGAGATCGAGCCACTGCACTCCTGCCTGGGTGACAGAGCAAGACTGTGTCTCAAAAAAAAAAAAAAAAAAAAAAGAAAAAAAAAAAAAGAAAAAGTACTGTAAGAGCATGATTTTTTAAATGATATAAAAAGTATAAATGCTTATTGTAAAAACTCAAAGCAGAAAAGTGTAAATAAGAAAAGTCCGAGTCCCCCCCATAGGTGAATTTCCTATGTATATAGATATGGTGACAGTACGGAGTGTGTGTGTGAGTGTGTGTATAGTTCTGCATACATAGAATTATACTGCTCTTGGCATAACCTGCTTTTTTTTTCAACTGAACAATGTATACAAACCATATATTGCAGCTTTTCCAAATCCACTAAATATACCTATGTCTTCATTTTTAGAGAATGTTCAGTATTCCACTCCTCTGTGGATGACATATTCCCCCATAACTTCCTTGTTTCCAAGGGAAAGGGAACTCAGGCATTTTTGTGTCTTCATTTGAGAGCTTCCTCATACCTTTGATAATTGTGGTTGCCATTCCTTCTCCCTTTGAAATCAGGTTTCTTGAAAAATGAAGTGTTTGTCTCCCTGAAACTATGATAACTGTAAAAAGCAGTTTTTTACTTAATTTGCCTCACTTCGGGTTCACAGGTTGTTTTGGTGTTCAGTTTGGCTTTGTTTTAGAGTAGATAGAGAAGGGCCCAGAAAGTCAGATGCTGGCAGTTTTTAGGCCACTGGGGGATCTGGACTCAGTGACTGCTGTAGTTCTTTTTTTTTTTTTTGAGATGGAGTTTAGCTCTTATTGCCTAGGTTGGAGTGCAATGGTGTGATCTCGGCTCACCACAACCTCCACCTCCTGGGTTCAAGCGATTCTCCTGCCTCAGCCACCCAAGTAGCTGGGATTACAGGCATGCGCCATCACACCCAGCTAATTGTGTATTTTTGGTAGAGACAGGGTTTCTCCATGTTGATCAGGCTTATCCGCCTGATCAAACTCCCAACCTCAGGTGATCCGCCCACCTTGGCCTCCCAAAGTGTGATTATAGGCATGAGCCACCGCGCCTGGCCCTATTGCTGTAGTTATTTTGTCTGCAGAGTCCTCAGGTCACGCATGGAGGTGGCTTGGCAATCTGGACAGGGAGACGGGGGAAATGAGGGATTCAGGCAGTAAAAAAAAAAAACAGCAAAAAGGAGCATATTGAGGAAACTTCTAGCGTGCCTCCTGGGGATTCACAAGTTCCACAATCAGCCTGTGCCAATCTATTGTTCTCTCTGTTGCTGGGGCCTGAGCTTGATGTTGTAATTCTGGGAAGACTTCCTTGGAGAACACTTGATATTATGGAACAAATCACATTATAGTAAACTATTCCTGTTCTTTTATGGTATCAGTAAACTGTTTCTGTACTTTTATAGCATCAAATATTTAAAATAGGTGGGCCTTGAGCAAAGGACCAGAAGCCTCTTTTGTACTAGAAATGTGTAAATTGTGGTTGTTACTTTTGAAATGCCATGTGGTGCATCTCAGAAAATGCTGATGTGGCATCCTGCCACATTCCAGCAATAAATTCGGTTTACCATTGGCTAAACCAAGTTATAACCTAAGCCCATATGCACTGAAAAAACTGTTGTGTTAGTTCAGACTGAAAGGAAGAATGGACCCAAGTACCCTTACATAATCGGCCCTCCTGCATTCTGGCATCTATTGCCCATCTTCCTTCTCAGTTCCTCACCTTGTTCGTCTCCTACCTCCATTCTCCCTCCTCCTTTTCCCCTCCCTTCCTCACCCTCTTTCCTTTTTCTCCATCTTCTTCAACCTCACCCAGACAAGCAGGCTGTGACCTGATTGGTTAATCCCTGTCCAGCACAGGGAGTCCTTAAAAGGCAATTTTGGGTTCAGGCACTGGTCCAGTCAGTTGGAGCCAGTGGAACATTTTGTTTTCCTGGAATACATGTTTGCTTTTCTCAGAGGGAGCAGTAGGGAGCAATGTAATTGCTAGATATTTTTGATACTTGAGGCCTATCTATTTAATAGTTAAGTGAATTATTTTGGTACACTTATATATTTTACTTGTTTTTTTATGTGGCAGAAAATGTATGAAAATACTCTGAGAGCTGTAAAACTATGTAATATGAAGATGTTTTATGAAAAATGTTATATCTTACTGAAACCATCTAGCGGGGCTAGGCACAGTAATCCCAGCACTTTGGGAGGCCAAGATGGGAGAATTGCTTAAGGCCAGGAGTTTGAGACCAGCCTGGGCAACATAGCAAGACCCCATCTCTACAAAATTAAAAAAAAAGAAAAAGCCAGACATAGTGGTAGGCTCCTGTAGTCCTAGCTGCTTGAGAAGCTGAGGCAGTAGGATCACTTGAGCCCAGGAGGTCAAGCTGCAGTGAGCTATGATCACACCACTACACTCCAGCCTGGATGACAGAGCGAGACCTGTCTCTTTAAAAAAACTATTAAAAACAAACAAACAAACAAACAAAAAACCATCTGATGAAATAAAGCCTGTCTTTCTTGTTTTTGGAATCATGTAGCAAAATGTAAATGAATAAGTTTATGATGGTAAGTAGAACTTTTAAATTCAATTTACTATTTTTAATGGAAAGTGTTAGGCTTGTTTCAAATAGCTTTGTATGGGTTTTTAGTTAATGAAAAATTTCCAAATGTATTTCTCTATCTCCATCAAAAGGGAGAATTACCAAGATCTTCATCACACATCTTCATGGAGACCATTTCTTTGGCCTTCCTGGGCTCCTCTGCACAATCAGCCTGCAGAGTGGCTCCATGGTGTCCAAACAGCCTATTGAAATCTATGGCCCTGTAGGGCTTCGGGACTTTATCTTGCGAACCATGGAACTCTCTCACACGGAGCTGGTCTTCCGTTATGTGGTTCATGAACTGGTTCCTACAGCGGATCAATGTCCTGCAGAAGAATTAAAAGAATTTGCACATGTGAATAGAGCAGGCAGTCCTCCCAAAGAGGAACAAGGAAGAACTATCCTATTAGACTCAGAAGAAAACTCGTACCTTCTGTTTGATGATGAACAGTTTGTTGTAAAAGCATTTCGCCTCTTTCACAGAATTCCCTCATTTGGGTTTTCAGTCATGGAAAAGAAACGCCCAGGTAAACTCAATGCACAGAAACTAAAAGACCTTGGTAAGTGTCTTTTTTTTGTTTTTATGCTTTTCCCCCCCTTCTCATCAATAGGGCTCCTGTTAACTGAAGCTATAAGAAGTGTCATAGTAAGGCCAGGAGTGGTGGCTCATGCCTGTAATCCTAGCACTTTGGGAAGCCGAGGCGGGCGGATCACTTGAGTTCAGGAGTTCAAGACCAGCCTTGGCAACATGACGAAACCCCATCTCTACTAAAAATACAAAAATTAACTGGGCGTGGTGGCATGCGCCTGTAGTCCCAGCTACTTGGGGGACTGAAGCAGGAGGATCACTTGAACCCGGGAGGTCAAGGCTGCAGTGAGCCAAGATGGAGCTACTATACTCCAGCTTGGGTGACAAAGTGAGACTCTGTCTCAAAAAAAAAAAAAAGTGTCATAGTAAACTTCCACTCCTCTATCCCAGGCCTAAAACTGACATTTTCTCCACTTAGTCCCTTTGCCCAAAGTTTGCTTATTAAGGAAAATCCATGGGACCAAAAAATGCTATTTAGAACAAAAGCCAAGTATACATTTGAATCCTATCTTCAGCTTCCTGGATCCACATTCTTTCTTATACTATCTTGGTTGGCAAGGTGATTTGGGTGATAGTGGTGGTGGCTTTAGGTCCAGGCTTTATTTTTTCACGTCTTCCCTTTGATATGTGTTTTTGATGACATCTTTGGTCTGAGAATTTTTGCCATTGATCTTAACCTTACAACTGCAACCATGTGCTTTCAGAGTTTCCTTCTCTATCTACTTTGCTTACTAATGTAACCTTCATTAAATTAATTTGGTATTCAAAACCCTGTGCCTCAACCAGTTTGATATACCAGGGTTCGTTACAGTGGAAAGCAAGCATGCAGAGGTGGGCTTGGGGCCCATCTAAGGCTTCACACCTCCTCCATGCTAAGCCAGTATGCATGAGGGGATCTTCAGCACCTCTTGCGAGGTAGAGTCCAGGTACATTATATCTCCAGTGTCACTGCCTTCATGGGCATGGTGTGGCAGTGCCTGTAAAAAGCATGGTGGCATTTTGTGTGTGCTTGTTTTTTTATTTATGCGATCTCTTCCTCAACTAAAACAAAATGCTAGATAATGAGGAAAAGTGACTTAGGTTAATGGTATTTTTATTACCTGAAAGCCTGTAGAAATACTATTATATTTGGAAACTTTAAACATGATCTGTGTTGGAATTGGTGGTCATGTTATACTAGTTTGTAAGTATTGTCCATAGTGATGATCAGGTCTTATTTTAAATTAGTATGAGATTTAAGCCCACTTTGATTAAGTGTGGAACTGCCCGTCTACCAAGAAGATTAATAATGTACAATTGCCTGAAAAAATGCTCCTTGATCTTGTAATACAAGCAATCTTCACTAACAATTTTTTTATTAAGTTACTTTTAGGTACTTGTTTTGACGAGGTGTTGATCATATCGTGTTTTTTTTGTTTTTTAGTTTTTTTTTTTGAGGCAGTCTTACTCTGTTGTCCAGGCTGGAGTGCAGTGGTGTGATCTCAGCTCGCTCACTGCAACTTCTGCCCCCTGGGTTAAAGCAATTCTCGTGCCTTGGCCTCCCATGTAGCTGGGACTACAGGTGTGCACCACTACGCCTGGCTAATTTTTTGTATTTTTAGTAGAGGCAAGGTCTTGCCATGTGGCCAGGCTGGTCTTGAACTCCTGAGCTCAAGTGATCTGCCTGCCTTGGCCTCACAAAGTGCTAGGATTACAGGCATGAGCCACTGCGCCCAGCCTGATTATATCATTATTTAGATGCACTCTCAAATTTTACCCAAAAGTGAGCTTATTAAATAAAGCACTCTCAAAAACTGTTGTTTCCTTGCACAATAGAGAATCAAGGATGTTATAGTGACTACAATAAGGTCCTAGTGATACTTAGGAGACTAAAACTTGTCTGACATGTATGCATGGGAAATGTTTTAAGTACTAAGGCATTGCTAATATCAATCAACACTGAAACTTTAAAAATGTATAAATAATTCCAGTTTTCCACAAGTAGTAAAACATTTATAACAATTATGGATGCCTTTTCCATTAGCTATTTGCAATGCTGTTAAAATAGACTCTTGAAAAGTCATAAATTCCATTCCTATAATGTAATGTTATCTGCCTTCATCATTAGGTGTTCCACCAGGTCCTGCCTATGGGAAGCTGAAAAATGGAATTTCTGTTGTTCTGGAAAATGGGGTTACAATTTCTCCCCAAGATGTCTTAAAAAAGCCTGTTGTTGGAAGAAAAATCTGCATATTGGGTGACTGCTCTGGGGTTGTGGGTGATGGAGGAGTAAAGCTGTGTTTTGAAGCAGACCTGTTGATCCACGAAGCGACCCTGGATGATGCCCAGATGGACAAAGCAAAGGAGCACGGCCACAGCACACCACAGATGGCAGCCACATTTGCAAAGTTGTGCTGTGCAAAGAGGCTGGTTCTGACTCA
Organism: Papio anubis; assembly: GCF_008728515.1. Taxonomy (NCBI): domain Eukaryota; kingdom Metazoa; phylum Chordata; class Mammalia; order Primates; family Cercopithecidae; genus Papio; species Papio anubis. The sequence continues at coordinate 43,032,431 of NC_044994.1, forward strand.
CTTCAGTCAGAGGTACAAACCAGTTGCCTTGGCCAGAGAAGGAGAAACAGATGGCATTGCAGAACTAAAAAAGCAAGCTGAATCAGTGTTAGATCTCCAAGAAGTGACTCTAGCAGAAGATTTTATGGTGATAAGCATTCCAATCAAGAAATGAAACCAGTGTTCCTGGGTGCATACTGACATGTCTGTGAATATGTTACTGAACCTACAGTCCAGTTTTTTATTTCTTGTTTTAGTCTGAGATTATTTGGGCCTTAATAATCCTAAAAAGAATGGAGCTGCATTGATGAATTGGCTCAGTATTTAAAGGGAGCAAGCTTTTTGATAATAAATCTTTTTAAGAGAAAAAAAACCCCAGCATCCTTTTTAAAGTCCAGATTTGACAAAATGATAGACTATTCAGGTATACGTCTCATTTTGTGCTGCTACCACAGATAGCCAATATTCCATGCAGTCCTGGGTTTAGCTTCTGCCCAGCTTTATTGCTGCTGTTGGCAAAGAGCACAGGACTCAGCCCTCGTGGCTAAAAATGGTATTTTGGCAGTTTGTATTGAATCTGTTTGTGTTATTAACAGAATAAGGAGAAATGTCATGAAACGCTGGACACGCAGGATTGACGATAGCATGACCATAGCTTTGCTGGAATACTGAATGCAGGGTTTGGCTAGGTGTTTATTTTCACATTTTATTGAACTTTCTGTTTGACTCTTAACCCATAGTTCTCAGCTTGGGTGACACTGCTCCTCTGGAAGCAGGTTTGAAATTATGGGGATGTTTTCTTGTCACAGTGACTGAGTATGGTGGGGCTAGGTGGTGGTGGTGGTGGTAGTGGTGGTAATGGTGGTACTACTGCTACTGGTATTTAGTCAGCAGGGATCAGGGATGCTAGATGTCCTGCAAAGTTTTGGTCAGTAATGTACAATAAAGAATCATCTCACCCCGAAATGCAAATTGCAGACCCACTGAGATACACAGCAAGTTAAAGTTTATACTCTTGATGTGAATATAGTTTACCAAAATTAGTGACATAATGAGTCAAATTACTAGGTAAGTCAAATCCAAAAGAGTGAATATGTTAGAATTGCAATGTCATACCAAATAACATTCAAAAGAAATGAGCCATCAAGTGAAGCTTATGAACCTGGAGGTAAAAAATGCTTATCTATTAAACTAAGGTTTCTTTTTTTTTTTTTTTTTTTTTTTGAGAGGGGGTTTGCCCTGTAGCCCAGGCTGGAGTGCAGTGGCCAGATCTCAGCTCACTGCAAGCTCCGCCTCCCGGGTTCACGCCATTCTCCGGCCTCAGCCTCCCGAGTAGCTGGGACTACAGGCGCCTGCCACCTCGCCCGGTTAGTTTTTTGTATTTCTTAGTAGAGACGGGGTTTCACCGTGTTAGCCAGGATGGTCTCGATCTCCTGACCTCGTGATCCACCCGTCTCGGCCTCCCAAAGTGCTGGGATTACAGGCTTGAGCCACCGCGCCCGGCTAAACTAAGGTTTCATTTATGTGTCCCTATTAGTAAACATTATTTCCCCAACAATGTTTCTTAAAACATGCTCCATGGCTAGTCTTGAGTGCTGATTCACTCAAAGGGGCTCCTCAGTCAAATCAGTTTGGGAAACACTTTATTGCTGTCTGTCCTTCTAGGAGTGGTGTAGTGCCCATCAACATATTAAAAACAGTATTGCTTCAACTGATCGTAAACCAGTGTTGGATGCCAGAAAGACCTGATCCTACAGTCCCGTTCTGTGACTTATGGTGGTACCTCTGTGTGGTCTGGAGCAGGTAACTCACTCTCCGAGTTTCTTCAGCTTGTTCATTTCAAAAATGGGAAAAACAGTAAGACCCATGTCATAGATTGTTAAACAAGACAACATATATAAGGGGCATAGCACATTGCTTAAATGTGTTGAGAAATCCTGCAGTACAGAGGCCTGTCATCTCTATTGAACCCCTTTCTCAGTCCTATTTCACCAGGTACTACCAATTAACATCTCAGGAACCTGGAGAGCTTTACAGCACACATATTTAGAAACACTGTTGTAGTACTTACTGTTCGATTCCTCTGGGTTCTGGGGCTTCTCTGGCCAAAATTTTTGACTCCTGGCTAGTTGTGGAGACTCCAAAGTGGTGATGATCGGCTGGGGGCAGTGGTTCGTGCCTGTAATCCCAGCACTCGGAGGCAGGCGGATTGCTTGAGCCCAGGAGTTGCAGACCAGCCTGCGCAAATGGTGAAACCCCATCATTACAAAAAATACAAAACTTAGCCAGGCATGGTGGTGTGCCTGTGGTTCCAGCTACTCAGGAGGCCAAGGTGGGAGCCTGGGGAGGTTGAGGCTGCAGTAAGCCATGATCGTGCTATCACAGTAAGCCATGATCATGCTATCGTACTCCAGCCTGAGCAACAGAGCAAGACCCTCTCTCAAAAAAGAAAAGAAAAAAGCAATGATCAAGATAGGTCTGGTTACTTAAGATATGATCATCCTGATGTAGTCTCTAGAATGGTCTGTCTTACTGTAGACTCTGCCCCCAGAAAATGCCAAATTTTGATCATGCATAAAGCATGTCATGGTTTCTAAATTCAATTCAAATAAGCATTAGACATTTAATATGTACCCAAACTTGTGCAAGAGGCTAGGACTAGAATGGCTCTAGGACTAGAATGGCTTAGATGAGTATCTCTAATGCACGAAGCCCCTGAAGATAGAGATTATGTCTTAGTCACCGCCACATCCTTAGAAATGCCTACCTAGAGCTGAGTGCAGTGGTGTGTGCCTGTAGTCCCAGCTACTCAGGAGGCTGAGGTGGGCGGATCACTTGAGCCTAGGGGTTTAAGTCCGTAGCATATGGCAAGACTCCATCTTGGCTGGGAGCAGTGGCTCACACCTGTAATCCCAACACTTAGGGAGGCCGAGGTGGATGGATTGCTTGAGGCCAGGAGTTTGAGACCAGCCTGGGCAACGTGGCTAAACCCCGTCTCTACTAAAATTACAAAAATTAGCTGGGCATGGTGGTGCACATCTGTAATCCCAGCTACTCGGGAGGCTGAGGCACGAGAATTGCTTGAACCCGGGAAGTGGAGGTTGCAGTGAGCTGAGATCACATCACTGCACTCCACCCCCTGCCAAAAAAAAAAAAAAGAAAGAAATGCCTACTTATAGTAAGTACTCAGAAATGCTTTAAGTTCAGTAATGAAACTAGCGCATTTCATTGCAGAACTTACCAGAAAGAATTTAAACCACCGGTTTGGTGGTGCCTCATTGACTGAGTACTAAATAAGTGCCAGACTTTATTGTATTGGTAGTACATAAATGAATAGACAAGTGGCAAAATTTCAGCCCTAAGCGCACAGCCTAGTGAAAGAGACCAGTAGATAAAAGTAAATCTGTAGTTGCTTCACATGTTCTAATCTTGTAGCCTGGGCACTCGGATTTTGCTGTTCCTGAGCATTACTTGGTAGCTGACTTGAGCCATGCCCTTAGAATCAGGCTCTATAAATACGTATGGGCTAAGCCCTCAGAGGCCATGGGAATGTGGAAACGATATGTTGGGTCAAGTGTAGAGTATCAGTCCATGATGATAAGTTTTTCTAGACCCTCTTCTGGGCTAAAATTTGTTTTCAATGATAGGGACATTCTAAGAATTTGTGGAGCCAGAATTAAGAAAGAAGTTTATATTAGACTTCTCAGAACCTGTAATCTACCCAAGGATTTGACTTTTAAGTGGGGAGGGTGACCATAATATGCATTGTGCCCCAAATTTACTTGATTACTGAATCCTCTTTTTGCCAAGGAAGATGTTGGAACTTTAGAACTTTAGAAATGCCATCCTCCATATGTCGCAAAATTATTCTATTTATATTTTTTACCTGCACAATTTACTGAGGTAATGATTTCCATGTCTACACTTAATATATTACTTCCTTTGTCCTAAACTGAGTCAATTGTGAGGAATCCATAGATACCTACTTATTTTAGATTTTATTATTATTACTATTTTTTTTTGAGACAGAGTCTGGCCCTGTATTTTAGATTTTAAAAATGTACACTTGCAGCCAGGCACCATGGTTCACCTGTAATCCCAGCACTTTGGGAGGCCAAGGTGGGCGGATCACTTGACGTCAGGAGTTCAAGACCAGCCTGGCCAACATGGTGAAACCCCATCTCTACAAAAATTAGCTGGGCGTGGTGGCTGGCGTCTGTAATCCCAGCTACTCTGGAGGCTGAGGCAGGAGAATCGTTTGAACCTAGGAGGGGAGGTTGTAGTGAGCCGAGATCACACCACTGCACTGCCTGGGCGAAAGAGCAAGACTGTCTTAAGAAAAAAGTGCACGTTTTAATTCTCCAAAGTTGTTTACACTTTCCCAAATAGACCTTAAATCAGCTCTGTTTAATACTCATGCCTCATTAATGCACTTTTAATGAACTTTGAATTATAAAAGCAGCGTATGCTTGGTACAGAATTTTTTTTTTTTTTTTGAGATGGAGTCTCGCTCTGTTGAGGCTGGAGTGCAGTGGCGCGATCTGGGCTCACTGCAACCTCCGCCTCCCAGGTTCACGCCATTCTCCTGCCTCAGCCTCCCAAGTAGCTGGGACTACAGGCGCCCACTCCCACGCCTGACTAATTTTTTATATTTTTAGTAGAGATGGGGTTTCACCGTGTTAGCCAGGATGGTCTCGATCTCCTGACCTCGTGATCCTCCTGCCTTGGCCTCCCAAAGTGCTGGGATTACAGGCGTGAGCCACCGCGCCCGGCCTGAGAATTTTTTTAACATTCAATAAAAGAAGACAAGTATTCATAATTCCTTTACTCATAGAGAGCTGTTATTTCTGATCCAGTGGTCCCCAAACTGAGGGGTGAGTGAGAATTACTCAGGGTGTGTAGTAGACAGAGATCCTTAGGCTCTGCTTTAAAAGACTTAATTCACTAGGTCTGGGGTAATACCCAAGAATCTGCATTTTTAATAAGCCCCCAAGGTGATTCTGAGGTATATGAGTGGCAGACCATATTGGGAGAAAGAAACTGTGTATTCTATGCATTTTTAAAGTTTTGTGTATGTTTAGATATTTTGTATGTGCTTCTACCTATGTTTGTATATATGTACATTATACACATGTACACATGTATATTTTTACATGTAGGCTGACCTCAACTGTTTTTCTCATTTAGCATATATGAGCATTTCCCCACGGCATTAAGTGTTCTCTGAAAGCATGAATTTAATGATTTTCTATTATTGCATTCTGTAGATACAGTATCATTTAACCATTTTTTTATTTGGAGGCAGTGAGATTGTTTTCCATTATTATAAATAATACTATCACGAATAGTCTTATGCATAAATCTTTATCTATGAGTATTTCGTTCCTTAGAATTGATTTATCTGAGGGTGAAAATCTGACTTCTTTTTGGAGGTTCTGCGTAGGAATTGCCCACTGGTTTCCATGCTCTTTTACACTCCTAGCAGCAGTGAATAGGAGTGGCCTGTCTCGGTATTCTATCTGGAGATGATATGGAGTATCATCAGCTCATGACCTTGCTAACTCTTCTTCCCCAAGACATTAGTCCTATGAAGATTATTTTCACCTCCCAGTGCAAATAACTTTGTTATGTCTTGCAAGTAGGACGTATTGTGATTTCCTTGAATACTCTTATGCCAACTTAAAAATTTGGTAGTTTTTACTTTAAGGGTAAAAATCCTTGCTTCAAATATGTCCATGACAGACGTACAGTGAAGGTACTTTTTTACTAACAAAGGTATAAATTTATCATGAAATGTGCTGGTTCTGTCCTTACTGATTGATGGATTTTTCAGGTAATGAATGAGTCAGCATTTTTCTTACATGGGAAGACTAAAAAGGAAGCGCTGGTAATGCTTTGAATGTTCCCTCTTGGCAGGATAAGAATAGAGCGGGGGGTGGGCCGGGGGGAGAGGGAGGAACGGGGAGCGGGTAAGATCGCAAAATTCGTTTCTTCCTTAGTAGGAAGTAAACAATGTCTAAAAGTGAAAAATAAATAGTACTCTAAGCATAGTATGTTTTTAAAAAGCAGAAGGAGGGGAGGAGGGACTACTAGATGAATAGTTAAGAGTGGAAGAAGGGATCAGAAGGGTCCAGGGGTAGGGAGGGATGGTCAGGGGACCGCTATTTTTTATTAGCCAAATAATATTAGCACTATTTGATATTTTAAACTATTTGTGTGTATTCATTTACTTCAAAAATTACATTAAAACACACATACAGATAAGATGCTGCTCTGAGTAATCTTATCAACTGCATGTCTCCCCATGGGTACTCCAGGCAGTTAACAGCTGCTGTCAAGCCTTTGTAACATTCCAGTCCCATTCTCCATACTGCAGTCTGAGTCTGTGTGTTTTGTTTTTTTCAAAATGCACATTTGAGTCTCACATTCCCCCTGCTTGAAACTTTTTAGTGGCCATATCTTACCCACCTTCCCAATCTAATCTTCCTCTATACTTCTGCAGCCCCAACCACGTGGGTCTTCTTTCAGTCCTTTGTCAGGACTTTCTGTTGTCATGAAGCCTTTGTTAGGCCTGCTCCCTCTGCCTGGAATGCTCTTTCTCCTCTCCACAAGTTAACCCTTACTGGGCCTTCAGATCACAGCCCTATAGTCACAGCCTCATGGAAACCTTCCCTGGCCTCCCCACTAGGTAGCATATTACTCTTTTCTTTTCTTTTTTTTTTTTTTTTTTTGAGACGGAGTCTCGCTCTGTTAACAGGCTGGAGTGCAATGGCGCAATCTCTGCTCCCTGCAACCTCCGCCTCCCGGGTTCGAGTGATTCTTCTGCCTCAGCCTCCATAGTAGCTGGGACTATAGGTGTGCACTACCACGCCCAGCTAATTTTTGCATTTTTGGTAGAGACGGGGTTTCACCATGTTGGCCAAGATGTTCTTGATCTCCTGACCTTGTGATCTGCCTGCCTCAGCCTCCCAAAGGGCTAGGATTACAGGTGTGAGCCACCACACCCGGCCGCATATTACTCTTAGAGCACCTGCACCTGACCTTCCTGGTGCTTGGCACTTACTATTTTCATGTTGGTTCTGTGAGCGATGTTTCTCTTTCCCATTAGCATTGTAAGCTTCTCAAGAGCAGAACTGTGTCTTTTGTTTCCCTCTGTGCCTAGCTTGGTGCCTGGAACATATTAGGCACTCGATAAATAGTGTTGACTGGTTCAGTTTTCCCTGTCATCCTGTTATTCAGTTAATATGCAGTGCCTTGTTTTCCTAGGAATTCTTCCTGATCAATATTAAAAACAAACAAAATTTCCATCCCTAGTCTCTGAAATAAAAGTGGGAAGGAGGATAATGGTTGTCTGTGACTGTAGTGGGGTGAATCCTTTTAAGTACTAATTTTAAAGCTTTAGTTTTGTGTCATACGATATGCAGACAGAAACCTGGACCCATGGGAAGGGTTGGAAAAAAGATTTACTCTGCCTAAAAAGTTGGGATGTTAGCTTTTGCAATGTGTAGGGAAATCAGAACAGAGAGGAGACAGCCAAGCCCTAGGCAGGAGTCTGGAGCCCTGTGCAGGTAGGAAAAGTGGGAAAACTTTAAGAACGCAGATATCTGATACTCAATTTCATGTTTCCTGCATTGCTTGGAATTAAATCCGTACTTTCTACCTGACTTTCTTTGAAGTCTGCTATACACACATGACTTGGGGATCGCTTCCCCACCCTGCACACCACCAAAAGAGAACAAGTTCTAAATTCCATGACTAGGTTGACCTGGCAGGGGGCAAAGGACAGCAGGGAAGAGAGTGAGACAATCCCCAAACTCATACAGTTCACAGGAGCTGAAGTCAGAGGTGATTACATGAACCAATGTTTCCCAGTTATTTTCAGAACATTGTGAGGACATTTACCTTAACATAGTCTATGGAATGAGAGTGTCGGGGTTAAGCCAATTTCATGTATATCTTAAAGGACAGGGTAACTCCACCTGACATCTAGACACAGATATTTCTGTGTCCTTGATATGTTTCAAGGGTTAAAAGGCCGTCATATCCAGTATAACAAGGAAGTTTTTTGCGGGGAAGCAGTGCCTAAGTTTATCCAAAGTAAAAAATATTTCCACCCCTAAATAAAGCTAGCTGAGAAGCACTGCTGCTCAGATGTCAGGATGCTAATTATACACCCAGCAGACATGGAAGGTACAAAGATGACATGCACCCACGAAAAAGTAAAAGGGGAAAGGCAAGGAATCAAGTTTTCCAGCTATATAAATCTACCTTTAATTGCCAGAAATGGTTCAGGCAGCCTCAGGTAGAGAACTACACAATGTTTAGTTCACTATCACCAAATGAAACCAAGGTTATCTGGGTTGTTTTCTACATTGTTGTGGCTTCCAGACATCATAGGCTTGTCTGACTATGTCTCCTTGACACATCCTGGGCTGGAAGTGACCTTGTCACTTTGCCTTCTAAAGTGCTGGGATTACAGTTGTTGACCCAGACATGGGTACTTCTAAGGTACCCAACTCAAATGCTGATCCCAACTGGCATACAAAGGGCCTTCCCATGGAATACATTTTCACACAGCTAGCAGATAATAGGGCACAATCCTCCCCAGCATGCCTATACCAAGAGGTAGTATAGCCTAGTGGAGTGGTCTTCAGGCTAGGTAATAGTATCCCTGGAGATATGTAAAGACTTTTCTAAGGATACATAGGCATATTCTCATATGAAATATTTCCCAAAGTTTATTTTCCTGAGAACTATTGCAATCAAAGTGTTTTGCTGTAGATTGTGTATTGTTCCAGAACGAAAAGCCTCTGGGATACCAGTGAAAGGGATAATTGAAATATTGATATTGAGGTTGAAAAAAATGAATGATTAACACCTTCTTTTATAAGTTAGGTAGTCTCCAACTTGTTTTGAACAAAATTGAAGGAGGATCTAATCTGTCCAATGATAGATTTGTTTAAGCAGCTTTACGGAGATGTAATTCACATGCCATACAATTTGGTAGTTTTTCATATAGTCACAGAGTTGTGCAACCATCACCACTATCAATTTTAGAACATTTTCAGTATCCCCCAAATAAACCCCATACTCATTGGCACTCACTCCCACTCCTCTCCATCCCCCAAACCTACTATCCCTAGGCAACCACTAATTTGCTGTCTCTATCGATTTGCCTATTTTGGACATTTCAGATAAATGGAGTCATATGTTATGTGGTCCTTCGTGACTGGCTTCTTTTAGTATAATGTTTTCAAGATGTATCCATGTTGTATCAGTCCTTTATTCCTTTTTATGACCAAATAATATTCCATTCTGTGGAGATACCACATTTTATTTATCCATTCATCAGTTGATCCAATAATAGATTATGAAAAATATTGTCTACAAAATTCGTATATCAGGAATGAAAAATGAGATATTGCTACAGATCTTATTTGTAAGATATTGCTACCTGATATGTCCGAAATACTATTTCAACCTATAATCAATGTAAAAAATGATTGAACTATTATTATACATTCTTCTTTTCATACTGTCTTTAAAATCCAGTGACTTTTTCCACTTACAGCACATCTTAATTTGGACTAGCCACAGCTAGATTATAGGTTGAAATAATATTTTGGACATATCAGGTTAAATAAAAGACGTGACTAAAATTAATTTCACTTGTCTCTTTTTGCAGTTTTTAATGTGGGTAGTAGAAAATTTAAAATTACCTATGTGGCTCACATTGTATTTCAACTGGACAGCGCTGCTTTAGACAGTCTTTCTCAGTGCCAGCAGAGTGGTTCTTTAAAGATACAATTCAGATCATGTCACTACTCTGCTCAGAACCCTCCAGTAATATCTGATCTCACTCAAGAGCAAGTCAAAATCCAGATCAAAGTCTACCAGTTCTTGTGTGATCAGCCTCCACCCCACCCCTTCTCTCTCAGGTTCAGTGTAAATCAAGTTCCAGATTTTGCGAAACCTGAAGTTTACATCATGGGAGAAAGGAAGGGGAGATGAAGATGGGTTCTTGCTAAGAAAAAGAGTACAAATTATGAATTTATTTATTTATTTATTTAGAGACAGAGTCTTGCTCTGTCCCCCAGGCTGGAGTGCAGTGGCACGATACTGGCTTACTGCAGCCTCCACCTCCGGGGTTCAAGCAATTCTCCTGCCTCAGCCTCCTGAGTAGCAGGGATTACAGACTGGGTAATTTTTGTATTTTTAGTGGAGACGGGGTTTCATGATTCACCATGCCCAGCCAGATTATGAGTTTAGAATTAGGTACTGTGATGGTTAGTACTGGGTGTCCACTTGACTGGATTGAGGGATGCCTGGATGGCTGGGGAAGCATTGTTCCTGGATATGTCTGCGAGGGTGTTGCCAGAGGAGATTGACATTTGAGTCCCTGGACTGGGAGAGGAAGGTCCAATCAGCTGCCAGAGCGGCTGGAACAAAGCTGGCCGAAAGGGGGAAGAAACAGCTTCCGGAGTCCTCTCCGGCGCTCTCTCTTCCTGTGCAAGATGCTTGCTTCCTGTCCTCCTGCCCTTGGACATCAGACTCCAGGTTCTTCGGCCTTTGAACTCTGGGACCTGCACTGGCAGGCTCCTGGAGGCCCTCCGCCCGTCGGCCTCAGCCTGAGGGCTGCACTGTCAGCTTTCCTGGTTTTGAAGCCTTCAAACTTGGACCGAGCCATGCTCCCGGCTTCTCTCTGTCTTGCAGACAGCCAGTCATGGGACTTCGCTAATCCTGTGAGCCAATTCTCCCTGATAAATTCCTTTATATATATACACATATATCCTATTGGTTCTGTCCCTCTGGAGAACCCTAATACAGGTTTTGGTACCAGGAGTGGTTCTAGAGGAACATAATTTTAAGCATAAATTTCCTTTGTCGGTTTTGGGGTTTCTGGAGTTGGATATCTAATCTGATTAGACCCAAATGCTAAACACTCTATTTCTAATAGTATGGACAGCAGTAATAGTCCTTGGCTTGAACTGTTTAGAGAGTTATGCAAAATACATGCATTTGATATTCTGATTCCCTGTTCCTAAGAGACAAGGAGTTCGGTGACTCTATACATGATACCTTTGAACATTTGTGGAGAACCAAGGAATATAATGAAGTTGGTTGGTTGCTCCTAAGTTCACTGGGCAAAGTGATGAAGGAAAAGGATGAGCTCAGGGATTCTATTTCCTGGTTCTAGATACACATGCACAGCCAAAAAGTTTCTCAGGGTGCCCTAGGTAAGAGTCTTCTCTTCTGTGGACAAAGAGCTGAAATTGCGGAAAATCAGACACAAGCTCTTACGCAAGTGGCTGACCTGCAATGGAAGGTTCATGCTTAGCCTCACCAAGTGTCTACTGTCAAAGGGAGGGCTTTGATTGGGAAAGAGTGGGACCCTGTAAGTCGGGATGGGAATATGGGGGACTCTGATGAAGCTGGGGACACCTGAACAACTAAATTCTGATGAGCCTTTTTTGCCAGAGGAAATGGCGTCTCCACCCCCAGTAGTGGCAACATGCTTTTACCCACGCACTCCAGTACTAGCCTTTCTATCTTTGAGATTAACCCTGCATTTTCCGGGGAAATAGTGATGTCCTCCCTTGAGGCAGCTGCCAGGAAAGACAATGCTGGTTCTCCTCGGGACCCATCCCCACCCATCTTTGTCTCTGGACTCTAACTGGACTCCAGTTCCTACAGGCCCCTAGAGGTGAGGTTCAGGTTATGACTCATGAGAAGGCGTGTTACGCTTCAAATACTAATCAGACTTTTTGGGGGCTACTGGATGCTGGCTCCAACTACTCGAGTTTTCTAATTTACATGAGAAGAAATCCAGGGAACAGGTATGGGAATGGATATTAAGAGTGTGGGATAATGGAGGAAGGACCATAAAGTTGGATCAGGCTCAACTTATTGCTATGGGTCCACTAAAGATTCTGCATTTAATGTTGCAGCTCAGCGAGTTAAAAAGGGTTCTAATAGTTTTATTTGCTTGGTTTGCTGAAACATGGATCAAAAGATGGCCCACTGTGAGTGAGCTGGAAATGCCTGATCTCCCTTGGTTTAATGCAGAGAAAGGATCCAAAGGCTTAGGGAGATTGAAATGTTAGAGTGGATTTGTCAGTGAGGACCTACTTATCCCAACTGGGAGGGTCCAGAAGACACACCTTTCACCAGTACTTTGTGAAACGGATTTGTGAAGGGAGCACCAGCATCCTTGAAGAGCTCTGTGATTGCTCTTTTCTGTATACCAGATCTTACAGTGGGAACCGCAGCCACTCAATTGGAAAACTGAAATGCAATGGGAATAATTGGATCCCGAGGTGGCAGAGGCCAAGTAGAGTACTCAACCATCAAAGGCAAGGTGGGCATGGTTAGTAATGGATAGCAGAGGCAAAGCAGCAATCAGAATAGTCTGAAACCTGTACAGCTCTAGCATTGGCTAATTTATCATGGTCTTCCTAGAAGTGAAGTCAACAGGCAGCCTACTATGTTCTTACCTGATCTGTATAAGCAGAAAACTTCCAGGTCAAGTGAACAGTAGTCCAATTTGAATTACAAAACAGAGAATCATGGTCCTTCAATCAGTTTCCAGACTTGAGCTGGTTTACAGACCCAGAACCCCTTGAATGAAAGGGAGGCCAGGTCCACTTGAGGAAGGACCCCACTATACTACTGAAAATTTATACTGTTAATCTTTCTCCTAACCTTCCTCAAGGAGACCTCTGGCCTTTTAGCAGGGTAACTGTGCTCTGAAGAAAGAAATAATCAGACTTTTGGGGGGCTACTGGATACTGGCTCTGAACTGTCATTGATTCTAGGGGAGCCAGAATATCACTGTGGGACTGGGCATGGTGGCTCATACTTGTAATTCCAGTACTTTGGGAGGCTGAGGTAGGCAGATCACTTGAGTTCAGGAGATCAAGACCTGGCTGACCAAAATGGTGAAACCCCATCTCTACTAAAAACACAAAAAATTAGCTGGGCCTGGTGGCATGCATGTGTAGTCCCAGCTACTTGGGAGGCTGAGGCAGGTGAATCACTTGAACCCAGGAGGTGGAGGTTGCAGTCAGCTAAGATTGTACCAGTATACTCCAGCCTGGGTGACAAATGAGATTCCATCTCAAAAAAAAAAAAAATCATTGTGGCCCTCCAATTAGAGTAGGGGCTTATAGGTGTCAGGCAATTAATGAAGTTTTATCTCAGGTCTGACATATACTAAGTCCAGTGAGTCCCTGGATCCATCCTGTGGTCATTTCTCCAGTGCTAGAATGCATAATTGGAATAGATATTCTTAGTAGCTGGCAGAATCTCCACATTAGTTCCCTGGCCTGTGGGGTGAGGGCTATTACAGTGGGAAAGGCCAAATGGAAGCCATTAAGAATGCCTCTACCTGGGAAAATAGTGAATTAAAGACTTGAAACACACAGGGTAGTGATTCCCACCACATCCTCATTCAGGTCTCCTATTTGGCCTGTGCAGAAGATGTGGATCTTGGAGAATGACAGTGGATTATCATTAGCTTAACCAAGTGGTGACTCCAATTGCAGCTGTTATAGTAAATGTGGTTTCATTGCTTGAGCAAATTAACACATCCTTTGGTGCCTGGTATGCAACTATTGATCTGGCAACTGTCTTTTTCTCCATTGCTGTCCATAAGGCCCACCAGAAGCAATTTGCCTTCACTGTCCTACCTCAGGGGTATATTAACTTTCCAGCTGCATGTCATAATCTTTTTCACAGAGACCCTGATTGCTTTTCCCTTCTACAAGATATTATATCAGTTCATTACATTGATGACATTATGCTGATTGGACCTAGTGAGTGAGAAGTAGCAACCACTCTGGCCTTATTTGGTGAGACATTTGCATATCGGGGGTGAGAAATAAATCTGACTAAAATTCAGGGGCCTTCTGCCTCAGTGAAATTTCTAGGGGTCCAGTGGTGTGGGGCCTGTCGAGATATTCCTTCTAAGGTGAAGGATAAATTGTTGCATCTGGCCTGTTCTACAACTCTGAAAAAGGTGCAACACCTAGTGAGCTTATTTGGATTTTCGAGGCAATGCATTCCTCATTTGGGTGTGTTACTCTGGCCCATTTATTGAGTGACCCAGAAGGCTTCTAGTTTTGAGTGGGACCCAGGACAGGATAAGACTCTGCAACAGGTCCAGGCTGCTGTGCAAGCTGCTCTGCCACCTGGGCCATATGACCAGCAGATCCAATGGTGCTTGACGTGTCAGTGGGAGATAGAGGTGCTGTCTGGAGCCTTTGGTCAGCCCCCATAGGTGAATCACAGTGGTGGCCTCTAGGATTTCAAAGGGCAGCCTTACCTTCTTCGGCAGGTAACTACTCTCCTTTTGGGAGATAGCTTCTGACCTGCTACTGGACCTTGGTGGAAACTGAACATTTGGCCACAGGTCACCAAGTTACCATGCAACCTGAACTGCCTATCATGACCTGGGTGCCTTCTAACCCATCTAACCATAAAGTTGGGCGTGCACAGCAGCATTCCATCATCAAATGAAAGTGGTACATACATGATTGGGCTTGAGCAGGTCCTAAAGGCACAAGTAAGTTACATGAGGAAGTGGCCCAAATGCCCATGGTTCCCACTCCTGTGACCCAGCCTTCTCTCTCCCAAGCTGCACCTATGGCTTCATGAGGAGTTCCCTAAGATCAGTTCACATATGAAGAGAAGAGAATACCTGCTTTATAGATGGTTCTGCACCATATACTGGCACCACCTGAAAGTGGACAGCTGCAGCACTACAGCCCCTTTCCAGGACATTCCTGAAGGACAGTGGTGAAGGGAAATCTTCTCAGTGGGCAGAACTCTGAGCAGTGCACCTGCTTGCGCACTTTGCTTGGAAGAAGAAATGACCAGATGTGTGACTATATACTGATTCATGTGACGTAGTTAGTGGTTTGGCTGGATGGTCAGGAACTTGGAAGGATCATGATTGGAAAATTGGTGACAAATCTGGAGAAGAGGTATATGGATAAACCTCTCTGAGTGGTCAAAAATGGAAGATATTTGTCCATGCGAATGCTTACCAAAGGGTGCCTTCAGCAGAGGAGGATTTTAATAGTCAAGTGGATAGGATGACCCATTCTGTGGACACTACTCAGCCTCTTTCCTCATCACCCCTATAGTTGCCCAATGGGCTCACAAGCAAAGTGGCCGTGGTGGCAGGGATGGAGGTTATACATGGGCTCAGCAACATGGATTTCCACCCCACAAGGCTGACCTGGCTACAGCCACTACTGAGTGCCCAATCTGCCAGCAGTGGAGACCAACACTGAGCCTTCGATATGGCACCATTCCTTGGAGTGATTAGCCATCTACCTAATGGTAGGCTGATTACATTGAACTACTTCCATCATGGAAGAGGCAGCGGTTTATCCTTGTTGGGACAGACAGTTACTTTTTTTTCTTTTTTTTCTTTTTTTTTTTTTTGAGATGGAGTCTTGCTCTGTCACCCAGGCTAGAGTGCAGTGGCGCCATCTCAGCTGACTGCAAGCTCCGCCTCCCGGGTTCCCGCCATTCTCCTGCCTCAGCCTCCCGAGTAGCTGGGACTACAGGCGCCCGCCACCACACCCGGCTAATTTTTTGTATTTTTTTTTTAGTAGAGACGGGGTTTCACCGTGTTAGCCAGGATGGTCTCGATCTCCCGACCTCGTGATCTGCCTGCCTCGGCCTCCCAACGTGTTGGGATTACAGGCGTGAGCCACCGCGCCCGGCCGGGACAGACAGTTACTTCTGATATGGATTTGCCTTTCCTGCATGCAGTTCTTCTACCAAGACTACCATCTGTGGGCTCACAGAGTGCCTTGTCCACTGCCATGGTACTCCACACAGCATTGCTTCTGATGAAGGAACTCACTTCCCAGCCAAAGAAGTGCAATAGTGGGCTCATGTTCATGGAATTCACTGGTCTTAACTATATTCCCCATCATCCTGAAGCAGCTGGCTTGATATAATGGCGGAATGGCATTTTGAAGCTGCAATTACAATGCCAACTAGGTGACAATACTTTATGGGACTGAAGTCTTCTCCGGAAGGCTGTATATGCTCTGAACCAGTGTCTAGTATATGGTACTGCTTCTCTCATAGCCAGAATTCACAGGTCCAGGAACCAAGGAATGGAAGTGGAAGTGGCACCACTCACCATCACCCCTAGTGACCTACTAGCAAAATTTTTGCTTCTTGTTCCAGTGACATCATGTTCTGCTGCCTAGAGGTCTTAGTTCCAGAGGGAGAAATGTTGCCACCAGGAGACACAATACAATTGTGTTGAACTGGAATTTAAGACTGCCACTGGATACTTTAGGTTCCTCAAGCTTCCTAGTCAACAGGTTAAGAAGAGAGTTACAGTGTTGCCTGGGGCGATTTACCCAGACTGTCAAGATGAAATCAGACTGTTACTCCACAATGGAAGAAAGGAAGAATGTCTGGAATTTAGGAGATCCCTTAGGGTGTCTCTTAGTATCACCCTGCCCTGTAATTAAGGTCAATGGGAAACTACAGCAACCCAATCCAGGCAGGACTACAAATGGCCCAGACTTCAGAAATGAAAGTTTCGGTCACACCACCGGGTAAAAAAACCACAACCAGCTGAGGTGCTTGCTGATAGCAAAGGGAATACAGAATGGGTAGTAGAAGAAGGTAGTTATTGTTAGGGACAAGCTGCCTCAGGGATTCCCCCCACCCTCCCCAGCAATGCAGCTGACCCTTACCCTGAATACTCTGCAGCTGAACTCCTGAACCCTTATCTAGGTGCCACAGCAAGGTCACCAGACTTGCTGAGCAAACCCTGATTATAGGCCCCCGGGCAGCACTGGAGAGGTCACAAGAAACCTAAGTTACACCCTCTTGTAAATTCCTATTTTCACAAGACAATATATTGTAAGCCAGTCACTGTCACAAGATGATATGTGGTAAAGTTAACTGACAAAGAATCCCAGGTCTCTCTCCCCCATATAAACCCCTCATTTTGTAAGCTCAGGACTGCCTCCTCTGACTATGGTGGTGGTAATAGCCTGGCAGGTTAATGAACTTCCTTGCCTGACCTTGGGTCTCTCTCTCTCTCTCTCTCTCTCTCTCTCTCTCTCTCGTCCTTTCTTTCTACTAACCTTACAGTTATCAATACCAGCTACCACTACATGACCCATTTCAGAAACGAGGACTGTAATTGTCATGAGTATACTCCTTATTTTGTTAATAATACGTTTGTGCATATATACACCTGTATTAAGTAGATATCTTTGTTTTATGTCTTTTCTTGTTTCTTTATGATGTAACATAAGATTTACTGACTTCACATCAGCACTTAAGTGTTGTTAATTTTATGTAATAGTATTTAAGTTAAGGATTAGTGCATTTTCAGTTGTACAAAGGATAGTTACATTATGTTGGGTGGAATTATGACCTTGTTATGGTCTTTATTTGGAGATAAGTATGATTTAAGGTGTGTGTGAGTGCCAAGTTGACAAGGGGTGGACTTGTTATGGTTAACGTAGATGTCAACCTGATTGGATTGAGGGATGACTTCATGACTGGGGAAGCATTGTTTCTGGGTGTGTCAGTGGAGGGTGTTGCCAGAGGAGATTGACATTTGAGTTGTTGGACTGGGACTCAGTGTGGGTGGGCACCATCCAATCAGCTGCCAACAGAGGCTGGAGCAAAGCAGGCAGAAGAAGGGGGACAAAGCAGCTTGCTGAGTCTTCTTGCTCTCTCTCTTCGTGTGCCGGATGCTTGCTTACTCTCCTGCCCTTGGACATCAGACTCCAGGTTCTTCAGCCTTTGAACTCTGGAACCCCCACCAGTGGCCTCCTGGAGGCTCTTGGGCCTTCAGCCTCAGACTAAGGGCTGCATTATTGGCTTCCCTGCTTTTGAGGCTTTTGGACTTGGACTGAACCACACTCCCAGCTTCTCTCTTTTTCCAGCTTGCAGATGGCTTATTGTGGGACCTCACCTTGCTATCATGTGAGCCAATTCTCCCTGATAAACTCCCTTATATATATATATGGAAGAATATATATCTGGAAGAATGCTTCCAGATTGCAACTTGGTTCCCCTTTACCCCATCTAGAATTCTCCACAACCCCAACAACAACTGCCCAGGCTAAGGGGAGCCTTGAAACTCTGACCTCACTGCCTTTGACCTCCCCTCTCTTTCTGCCTCCTTACTCTTGTTTTCACCATGCCGGTGCCCACTGTACAGCTTTTCCATTTGCTCTTTCTTGTGCTTGAAATGCTCCATACCCAGCTGTCCACAGAGCTCACTCTCTCATCTTCAGGTGTCTGCTCAAATGTCACATCAAAGCAACCTACCCTGTTCTCCCTGTAAAAAGCAGCAACGCACTTCTGCACTTTCTATTCTCTTTACTGTGCTTTAATTACTCTCATAACACTACCAGCTGACATATTCTGTGTTTACACATTTGTTTATTCATTGTCAGTCTCCCTTCTTTAGAATGGAAATTCAGGAGGATAGGGACTGTTTTGTCTCCTCAAGTACACCTAGCACCTAAACTAGGCCTGGCCCTTGATAAGACACTTAAAAACTATTGGTTGAATGAGTGAATATAAGTTGAATAACAAGGAAGCCTTATTTTTCAATATGGAATTAACTCTTTAAGGAAATAATTCACTCCACACTCCCAGCCCATATCCTCAATTATCAGTTACCTCAATTACCTACTGGTGTGTAATAGCTACTATTTTTGGCTACCTGGCATGCTTCCACATCATTCTTACTCTAATCCCACACTCCACTTATCCCCAGGAATAAGCACACACTCAGCATGGCCAAGTGGTATGCTCCAGATGATTGGTCAGAAATGAGCTCACCACCTAAGCTTGGCCAATCCATGACTTCCTCAAGATCATTCTCACTGGAGTTAGGGAAGAGGAAGTAGCCCCTTGACATGTGTCACATTATTGAGCTAGAAGGCTGTGAATTAAGGGCTCTGAGGGATGTGTTTTTCCCTGGCAGAGAAAGAGATGGCTTGAAAGAAAGTCCCAGCAGCATGCAGCCCTGGGTCCAGTTTCTGGAGCTCCTCTGCTTCCTGCAGCTCTTCCTGCAGTTCCAGGATGCTGGAACCTAGGAGTTTCCCAGCATCCTTCCAACTTCCTTTGCTGCTTTAACAAATACCAACTGAGCTCCTGTTACTCACGATTAAAACTCCTCACTAATATGCACCAGGCACCAGGCTGTTCACTGAGGATGTAGTGATGACCTGGACACTATCCTTGCCCTCAAGGAACTTACAACCTTCAGGGAGAAAGCAGAAGGGAAGATGGCAATGGCAATGCAGTCCGAACACATGTATTGGATACGGGACTTGCCAGAATTCAAAGATCTGACGTGTGTCATGACATTGATCAGCTACTTTAAGATCTTGTGATAATTCTATGTTCAAAGCAACCTAAGGATCTAAAATAATATTGTTGGTCATCAAATCAATATATATACTAACTGAGCACCTACTGTATGCAAAGGTTGCCGTAAGTGCTATGATACAGACCTGTAGAGCATTCTAACTGGGGTAGGTTGCCCTTCTAAAAAATAATACATGGTAAGTGTGAAATGAAGTCATAGGGCATTCTATTTCTTCCTATCTGTGTCTTTCTTTTTTTAATTCTATTTTTTTTGATATGGGGTCTTGCTTTATCACCCCAGCTGGTGTGCAGAGGCACGGTCATAGCACATTGCAGCCTCCAACTCCTGGGCTCAAGTGATCCTCCTGCCTCAGCCTCTCCAGTAGCTGGGACTACAGGTGTGCACCAACATGCCCAGCTAATTTTTTTAAGTAGTGATGAGGTCTTGCTATGTTGCCCGGGCTGGTCTTGAAATCCTGGGCTCAAGCTATCCTCCCACCTCAGCCTCCCAAAATGCTGGGATTATAGACATGAGTGAGTCACTGTGCCTGGCCCTATCTGTGGCTTTCTAAAGGAGCAGCTTAGCATATGGTTGGGAGTGTGAGCTTTGGAATCCCAATTGTGTCACTAGCCAGGTGATCTTGGGCAAAGTCACTATCTCTGTGAGACTCAGTATGTTCCTGTAGACTGGATAATGTAACTATTTATTTTACAGGGTTGTTAGGAAGATTAAATGGGTCCATTTGAGTAAAGCAGTTAGAATAGTGCCTGATACATAGTAAATCCTCAATAAATGTTAGCTAACAACACTATGTCTAAACCATATGAATTATAAATTCCTCAAAAGAAGGAGCCTTACATTATTTGTAGCTGTGCTAACATGTACAGACCACTCAAGATTTTTCTAGTTGCTTGGCTCAGCAGTATTAATATATTAGCAGATGTAGCATTGTCTTGCTTGCTGGTTTTTCCATCTGCTCTAAATTTAGTACTAAATAAAGCCAGTTGTAGGGGTGGAGGAGGTTTTAAAGATCTCTGGTCCAAATCCATTAGGTTTTTTGTTTTCTTTGAAAGCTGTCATCCAGAGAGAGTTTGGAAGCATATGCTAAAGACCATTTTTAGGCATGTTTTGCAGAAATTTATAGCATCTATTTACATTATTATGTGTTTCCATACTTTGAACTGTCAACCCTTTGCATATAGTAGTATCCTAACTGATGTTCCAAATTTGCTACTATGCTATACGTGGGCTTGCATAATTCCTAACTCATAACATATGGATATTAAATAAATTAGGTTATGAGAAGCAATTCACTTTTTTCCATCTTGGTAAGCAGAATAGTCACAATCCAATAAAGATAAATAAAGATGTCTAGGACTAAGGCATCATAATTACACCTTGTATTTGTATAGTGCATAATAATACCTTACATTTGTATACCTTATTTAATTCTTACAACCACTCAGTGAGGTAAGCAGGCATGGAAGTATCATGAATTCCATTTTACAGATGAAGATATTAGAACCTAGAGGTTTTAACTGACTTGCCTAAGTTTACTACATGGTAACAAATGGCAGAGCCAAGATCAACTTGGGTTTGTTGACTGGTAGCCCAATGCCCTTTTTACTTTACTGGTAGAGGAAAGTGTTAGGAATTCTCATTTTCTTCCACTGATATTTACAGCCTGACTCTACAAAGAACCTTGCCAATAGTGGTCTGTTGTGAGCCTTCGGCAAGGTATGGGTCTCGGATGCTTAATCCCAATTTGTAAATGTTATAGAACCATCCCCCTGGCAAGGAGGATTTATATCAGGCAAATGTTGCAGATAACAGTATTTAGCTGCATGTGCTAGAGCTGACAAACTTTGGAATCAAAAGAAGAATCATCAGTGAAGTAACTACAACACTCAATCTCCTTGGTCCTTAAATTTCAAGCTAAAGATGCCTATAAAACTCCATATAATATAATCACAGAAGATATTTTGTAGGTAGTACTTTGCACAAAAGCAATCATAGGAGTTTTACAGTTTGTTTTTATTGGAAGAGAGCCACCACTCCAGAATTTCTTGTCATTGAATAGATGGGAGGGAGCGGGAGTTAGAAGCAGAAAAGAGAATCAGCCTGAACGTACAGATGCTGGGGACTATGTGGTTGGGGCAGAAAATGTTTATGCTGTGAGGAATTGGTATGAGTGGTAGAGACAGAGTGACTAAAATTTCTACACAATTACTATATAAATTCTTTTTTTAGTATGTAAATTCTGATCAGACTAGTGTAAACTGGCACACACAAATATGAAGCAGTTGATGTTGGACATAGAAATGGCAGAAAAGCCAGACAATGTAAAAAATTTATTCCCCACCCACTCCAGATAACACCCCATTGTGAGAGTTAGGAGCCCATACATTTCAAGAGACTGAAAACCAATTCAATGAGCTTGAAAAATAATAAGATGTATTGATTCTCATAGGTCAAAAAAACAGGGATGGTACCAGCATCAAATGCAATTGTCTCAAAGGATCATAGGGTTTTCCCTCTCTCTCCTTCTGGCTTTCTACTCTGCTTTCTTGTTTATTATTTTCTTTCCTACTGCAAATGAGCTTCCTTGATGTAGTCAGAGAAGCTGGCTGCCAGCAGTGGCAGGCCGATACTCCATGCTAGGGTACCACTGTTAAACGAAATCCCAGCACAAAGAAAGAACACTTTTCTCTGATGGCTTCCATGTATAATGTCTTAGAGAAAGATTGTGATTGGTCAGTGTGGACCACATGTCTGCCTGTGAACCAGTCTCAAGCTCTTGAGCAATGGAGTGCTAGGACTGGCCAATCCTTGGTTATGTCTTCACACTTGTAGCCAAAGCAGATGGAGTCCATCACCAGAAAAGTGGTAAAGAATTCAGCTGAGCTATCCCAGTTAATTACAGCAACAGTTCCCAAATTGACCTGAAGATAAACATCCCCTGGACCCTTGTTAAAAAACAGATTCTTTGGTTCCCAGCTTAGACCTCCATAATCAGAATTTATATAGGAGAAGGATGGTAATTTGTATATTTAGCAAGTACCCCAGGTGTATTAGTTTCCTATTGCCACTGTAACAAATTAACACCAATTTAGTGGCTTAAAACAACATGGATTTATTATCGTCTGGAGGTCAGAAACCCAAAATCGGTTTCACTGGGCTAAAGTTCAAGGTGTTGACAGGTTTCTTCTGGAGGCTCTGAGGGGAGAATCCATGTCTTTGCCTTTTTCAGCTTCTGGTGGCTGCCTGTGTGTCCCATTCCACCATCTTGGAAGAGCATCACTCCAGTTACTGCTTCTATAATCACATCACCTTCTCCTCAAACTCTGACTCCTTCTGTGCCCCTTTTACAAGGACCATTGGACATGGGTCCACTTGGATAATCCAGCATAATCTCCAAGTTCAAGATCCTAACTCAGTCACATCTGCAAACTCCCTTTTGCCATATGCTATATGGTTTGGAAGTGTCCCTCAAATTTTGTGTGTTGAAAACTAAATCCCCAAATTCATATCTTGATGCTATTTGGAGGCAGAGATTTGGGGAGATAATTAGTATTAGATGAGGTCATCAGGATGGGGCTCCTATGATGGGACTGGTGGCTTTATAAGAAGAGGAAGAGAGACTTGAGCTTGCATGTCTGTGGTCGTTTGCCATATGATGCCCTTCACCATGAAAACCCTCACCAGAAGTTGAGCAGATGCTGGTGCCATGCTCTTGGACTTTCCAGACTCCAGAAGTGTGAGAAATAAATTTCTTTTATTTATAAATTACCCAGCCTTAGGTATTCTGTTATAGCAACAGAAAACAGTCAAAAACACTATTCATGAAAACCCTTACCAGAAGTTGAGCAGATGCTGGTGCCATGCTCTTGGACTTTCCAGACTCCAGAAGTGTGAGAAATAAATTCTTTTTATTTATAAATTACCCAGCTCTTAGGTATTCTGTTATAGCAACAGAAACAGTCAAAAACACTCTTCATGAAAAACCCTTACCAGAAGTTGAGCAGATAGTGCCATGCTCTTGGACTTTCCAGACTCCAGAAGTGTGAGAAATAAATTTCTTTTATTTATAAATTACACAGCCTTAGATATTCTGTTATAGCAACAGAAAACAGTCAAAAACACTATTCAAGGTAACATTCACATGTTCCAAGGTTTAGGACATGGACATAGTGAGCCACTATTCAGCCTACCACACCAGGTAATCATTATCAGGTAAATCTGAGAAATACTGATAAAGGAGTTAAAAAGAAATTACTTACACAGGTTGTGAAGGTAAGGACGTCCTTGGTAAGGTTCTCCTTTTAATGAAAAGCAGCCCCCAAATCATTTTCTTTTCTAACAAAGAGCAGCCTGTAAAATCAAGCTGCAGGCATAGACAAGCAAGCTGGAAGCTTGCACGGGTGAATGCCGGCAGTTGTGCCCATAGGAAAAGGCTACCTGGGACTAGGCATGATTAAAATGGCAGCTCCATGTTTCCTTCTCTTTGCTAGCCATGTGTACAGTAAGGAGCAGACAAGACAGCACTGGCCAAGTGGAAAGCCATTTGCATAGTAAGATTAGGGTGGGGCAACCAGCCATCTCCGTGTGCTATGTAAACATCATACCTGGTCAAACCAATCTGTGGGCCCTTCGTAAATCAGACACCACCTCCTTAAGCCTGCCTATAAAATCTGCTGCAGTTTGCAGCAGGCCAGCTTTTCCTTTCAGACAATGCCTCTCTCTCTCTCTCTCTCATAAAAGAGAGCTGCTCTCCTTTCTCTTTCTTTTGCCTATTAAACCTTTGCTTCCAAACTCACTACTTGTGTGTCGGTGTCCTTAATCTTCTTAGCACAAGACAATGAACCCCAGGTGTTTACCCCAGACAGTGATACCGCTTCAGCACCATAGGAATGGTTAACACCACAAGTGCAACATAAATATTCCAAACATAAAAATTCCCAATATTATATAAGCCTAACTAATCACTTAACTGTATATAATATATAGATGCCCCAATTGGGTGGCCCAACCACCATGTTTTTGAATGTGTCAGTAACTCATTTCATTTTTATTGTTTAGTGTTCCATTGCTATGGTTTTGAACATCCCCCCAAAACTCATGTTGAAATTTAATTGTCATTGTGATAGCATTAAGAGGTAAGGTTATGATGAAGCACAAAGGCCCTCACCAGATGCTGCTGCTATACTCTTAGTCTCCCCAGCATGCAGAACCATGAACCAAATAAATTTCTATTGTTTATAAAGTGCCCAGTCTCAGGTATTCTGTTTTAGCAACAAGATAGAGCCAGGATTTGAATGCTTGTCCATTTAACTTCAAAGCCCATCCATTATCTTAGCCTCTATGCTACTGTCTCATAATGAAGTAGAATGTATACACACAAGACTACAAAATCAAGTGCCAGTGGACTGGCTTGAGGTTGTTTGGATGAGATCAGCAGAGGAGATGGAGTCATCAGTAGGAGGGGAGTTGGCCTCATGCATGAGTGAGATTTGTAAAGATGGAGGCAGGAGGGAGGGCAAACCTTGGGCCTGGACCTGCGATTGTCCACTGTGGCTTTGTCCTTGGCTGAAGAAGCCAGTTCCCACCTTCTCCTGGGAGAGCAGTGAGGATGGAGGGCCAGCTGTAGAGTCAGGACTGTGTAAGCCGCATTCCTGGGCCTTTGTGTCATACCTACCAACAAAGGACACTTTCTGAAGAGCTTTTGTGGACTGTGGTTAGGCCTGCAGTCAGGACCCGCATTCTAACTAAAAAGTGTAGCCTCCGGCAAGTTCAGAGCCACTTTGCAGCTCCCTGGCAATGGGGATTATCTGTGTACTGGGGAAGGCAGCTGGGCCCAGAGGGGCTTTTGAACCACAGCATTTTTCTTAAACATGAGGGATGTTATTTTTGAACCAGGTAGGAGGTGACCCGGGAACCAGCCTCCCTGAAGAGGAGGGAGGGAGACACCTATGGCCAGGGTTATGTGGTGCTCTTATTTCCTTCCTGATTAAAGATGTAGATGCGTTGGTACTTGAGCCCTGCAGGAGGCTTCTTCAACCTGAGAAAGCACTGTGCCCCAGCTCATCCTGGGAGCTGGCACAGAGGGAAGGAAGGGGGTGGCAGTTCAAGGGCAGCAGCTGGGAGAAGCGTGTCAGAAGTGCCAGGGAAGCGAAAGTTGCCTAGGGAAAGGAAAGGGGAAGAAGGAAAAGCAGAGAGGCAGCAGCAGCTCTGGGAGAAAGGGACAACAGACCCTTAAGAAGGGCAAGTGTTCTGGGAGCCTCAGAGCAGTGATGGATTTTCCATCTTGGAATCCCCTCCCTTCTCTGCCCCTTACACACAGCTTGTCCTGAGGAGCAGACATGTGGTCTGTGCTCACCCAAGAACTCACAGTCTCCTTCTCTCTTCAATACCCATTTGCTGGGCCTAATTCTTACCTCAAAAAGGTAACTTGATTATTCTTAAAAGTTTTAAAAAAAATAATAACTGTGATTTTGGTCTAAGCTAAAGTTAATCATTTTTCTTCAAGGTTGTCTCCCAAGAAAAATGCTTAAAGAGGCCGGGTGCAGTGGCTCATGCCTGTAATCCCAGCACTTTGGGAGGCCGAGGTGGGCGGATCACCTGAGGTCAGGAGTTCAAGACCAGCCTGGCCAACATGGTGAAACCCCCATCTCTACTAAAAAATACAAAAATTATCTGGGTGTGGTAGTGAGTACCTGTAATCCCAGGTACTCAAGAGGCTGAGGCAGGAGAACTGTTTGAACCTGGGAGGCGGAGGTTGCAGTGAGCCAAGATCGTGCCATTGCACTCCAGCCTGAGTGACAGAGTGACTCTCTCTCAAAAATAAATAAATAAATAAATAAATAAATAAATAAATAAATAAGAAAAATGTTTAAAGAATATGAAAATAATTTGGTGTTGTTTAGGTAGATTGTTTTCCTCCTCAGAGTTGAAAGCTAAAAAAAGTAACACAGATATTCACTAGATTTTATCACTGAAATGACACCATAGCACTGTTGCCCAGGCTGGAGTGCAGTGGTGCAATCTCAGCTCAGTGCAACCTCTGCCTCCCTGGCGCAAGTGATTCTCCTGCCTCTGCCTTCTGAGCAGCTGGGATTATAGGCACATACCACCATGCCTGGCTAATTTCTGTATTTTAGCAGAGATAGGGTTTTGCCATGTTGACCAGGCTAGTCTCAAACTCGACTTCAAATGGTCTGCCTCGGCCTCCCAAAGTGCTGGGATTACAGGCATGAGCCACTGTGCTTGGCAGGTTTTTTGTTTTTGATGAACTTGTCATTTCCAGCACTCCCTGCTTGCGATGTTCTCTCTTGTACCTGTGACACTGAGGGAAACTGTTAGATGCCAAATTCACCTGAGGGACTAAAATCTGTCTAGATGTAAGTCTGATCTGGCGTCTACTGGGGGAAGGGAAAGACTGAGTAAACTCTGTTTTAGTTCATATCCATTGCCATTCAATTCTGAATTCTAAGATATGGCACCCAGTAGGGTCACTCCACATGTTTATTCAATGGAAGTGATGTCTGAAAATTCAACTTTTATCAAAAAGCATTTTAGGTGGGTAGAATTATGACTGTGAACTGTCTCCTAAATAATTTAGTGTTCCATTATTCCCCTTCCCAATACATTTTGGATTTTAGGCCCTACATAGGTCTAGACCCTGGAGTCTAGGACTCTGCTTCTGGAACCAGCAGTATTGGCCTCACTTGAGAGCTTATTAAAAATGGAGAGTCTCCAGCCCACCCTCAGATCCAAGGAATCAGGATGGACTTTTTAACATGCTCCCCAAGTGATCTGTGTGCATGTTAAAGTAGGAGAAACGCTGCTCTGAGCATCTGATCAGGAGGCCCTCCCAGCCCTGGCTTCAGGGTAGAGCTATCTGGGTTGCAGGGTGGCACCATGCCACACATTGTGGGCAGAGAGTTCAAATTCCAGCTCTGCTGTGAACTTCATCACAGGGACAAGTGACCTAAAATTTAAAAAAAAAAAAAAAAATCAAACTCACAGAAAAGTCGCAAGAATAGTACAAAGAACTTCTGTAAATACTTTACCTAGATTCACCAACTATTAACATTTTGCAATGTACACTTTATCTTTTTTTTCTTTCTACCTATGTATGATGATTATTCCTGAATTATTAGAGAGTTAATTGTATATACTGGCATGTCTTTACCCTCAAGACTTCAGTGTGTAGCTCCGATAACAAGGACATTTCCCTACACGACAACACCAGGGCTAGAACTAGAGGGAGGCTAACAAGGCCTGAGCCTGGGTGGCCCTTCAAGAAGGCTTCCTTCAACTTTGTACCCTAGGAACCTCTGTTGTCTCACCCTAGTTCTGGCCTGCATGCTACAGGTATCAAAATCAGGAAACCTAACGCTGACTCAATACTATTATCTAATCTACAGTCTATTATATTTAATCTATAATCTATTATATATCTATAGTCTAATCTTTAAGCTATTTTCCAATCATGTCTATTGTCCCAATAAGGTCCTTTGTAGCAAAAATTTTCCCCAGATTCAATTCAGGATCATGTATGACATTTAATTATCCTGTGTATTTAGTCTCCTTTAATCTGGAACAGTTCCTCAGGCTTTGTCTTTTATGATATTGATATTTTTGAAAATTATAGACTAGTTATGTTACAGAATGTCCCTCAATATGGGAAGAAGTTACTTTTTAATCTCTTAATGGTTCGGTTTCATCACTATTAAATTGGGAATAGTCCCTCCTTGTTGTTGAATCAAATAGATGAAGACACGTAATGGGCTTGACACATGGCAGGTGCAGGTGGATTAAACAAGAAGCTGCCACTGATCGGGCACTTGTCAGCGCCATGCCAAGTGCTTCACACGCATTGTCTCATTTTGTTTTTACTGCAGCTCTGTGAGATGGGCTGTATTTTTACCCCTACTTCACAGAAGAAGAATCTGAGACTTAGAATCATTTGTCCAAGGTCTCATAGCTAGTAAGGAGTGACATGGGGACTTGAATCAAGTCAGTGAGACTGCAAAGATTATTCACTTGTAACATGCTTGTGGTGCTTGCTACAATCTAGCTTTTTAAGCATAAAATTTTCCTAAAGTTCACCATTTTAACCATTTCAAAGTGTATAATTCAGTGTCTCTCAGTATATTTAAAATGTTGTACAACTCTCAGCACTATCCAATTCCAGAACATTTCCATCGCCTCATGAAGAAACCCTATACCTCCCAATTCCCCTGATAACCACTAATCTGTTAATCTACCTCTGTTTCTGTGGATTTGCAGATACATAAAATGAAATACTACTAAGCAATAAAAAGGAACTAACTACTGATACGCAGTAACATTCTGGATCTCAAAAACACACTGAGTGAATGAACCCAGATACAAAAGACTGCATATGGAAATATTCCATTTATGTGAAATTCTAGAAAAAACAAAGCCTTAGGAACAGACAACATGGCAGTGGTTGCCTGGGGACAGGAACGTATGGTTGGGAGGTGGCACTGACTGCAAAGGGGTATAAGGGAACTTTTTGGAGGGACAGAGGTGTTCTAATATTTGATTGGTAGTGGTGGTTGCACATTGGATATATTTGCCCAAATGCATCAAATTGTCCACTGTGTCAAGTTTATAATATGTAAATTATACCTCAATAAGATTATAAAAAAAGAAGAAAAAAATCTAAGCATATCTGATCCTGAATGGAGTTCAATTCATCAGCACAGCTTCCTTTGTTGCCTGGCCCCAGATCCATCTTCCCAGCCTCATCTCTCACTTCTCTGACACTTGCCATGGGCAAGCCCAGTGTTGGGCACTCAGAGAATGTGGGGGAAGGAGAACCTCTATCTTCAGGGAACTCACAGCCTAGTCTGGGAGCAGAAAGAAAGGGCAGCCAACTCTGACATAGCAGGGCACCCTTCCTAGAGGACCACTGAATCCTACGGACAGGAACAAAGATATTCCAGACACAGCCTGGATTCCAGTCATTTTGAATCTCAAGTTTGAATCAAGTTTCAACCTAATATTTTGAATAGGTAATACATTTCTATGGCTGTATACTTTAAGCCAAAGAGATGACAGAGTTTATTTTAGTGCTTTTAGGAATGTGGGAATCACTTGTAATGTTTAGGTTAATCGATGTTAAGTAATTTTCGGGAGTAACTGGAATTATTTTAAAAATCACTGGGTTAAACTGGGTGCAGTGGTGCGTGCCTGTAGTCCCCAGCTACTCAGGAGGCTGAGGCAAGAGGATCACTTGAACATAGGAGTTTGAGTCCAGCCAAGGCAACACAGCAAGACCCCATCTCTAAAAAACAAAACAAAACCAAACCCAAAACATTGGGTTGACACTAAAATATCATGATGCTAACCTGTGCCAGGAGGTCCTTTGCTTGAGGGAGGAGCACTGTCTCCATCCCTAGCATGAAAAGATTAAACTTCTATATTCTCTTCACCCTTAGAAAGCTCCTATTCATAAGAGGTGAAACCATTAAATAAAACAAAAGGAATATAAACCTTTCAAGCCTTTGCCTGCCCCATCAGAGATCTATGTGGAACTGGCAGTAGCTTGGCTCCCTTTGAGTGCTTTGTAACTATGGTCTTCAAGATTTCTTGCTTGCTTTTCTCCTATAAGAAATTTGAGGCCGGGCGCGGTGGCTCAAGCCTGTAATCCCAGCACTTTGGGAGGCCGAGACGGGCGGATCACGAGGTCAGGAGATCGAGACCATCCTGGCTAACACGGTGAAACCCCGTCTCTATTAAGAAATACAAAAAAACTAGCCGGGCGAGGTGGCGGGCGCCTGTAGTCCCAGCTACTCGGGAGGCTGAGGCCGGAGAATGGCGTGAACCCGGGAGGCGGAGCTTGCAGTGAGCTGAGATCTGGCCACTGTACTCCAGCCTGGGCGACAGAGCGAGACTCCATCTCAAAAAAAAAAAAAAAAAAAAAAAAGAAATTTGAAAAACTGTGTTTTGTTCTTTCTTCCTTCTTTTCTTTCCTTTTTCTGTCTTTCTCTCTCCTTCCTTCCTTCTCTCTTTTTTTTTTTTTTAAATAAGAGATAGGGTCTCATTCTGTCACTTACGCTGGAGTGTAGTGGCATGATCACAGCCCACTGCAGCCTCAAACTCCTGGGCTCAAGCAATCCTCTCGCCTCAGCCTCCTGAGTAGCTGGGATTACAGGCATGAGCCATCATGCTTCGCTAAAACTGTTTCTTCTTGTACTTTTAAAGGTCATATCTAAAATGTTTCATCACAAGTTTAAATTATTATTTAATTTAAATTATAAATTATTATTTAACAAACCTATTATTTAATAAGGTTTGTTATTTCTGGCTTAAGTATTGGCATTTTAAAATAAGATTGCTACATCATTCTTTAAATGTATCCAAGGAAATTTAAAGATCATAATGCATCTATCATCCATTTAAAAACTACATGAACAAGCTTTTCTTTAAAGTAAATTTTACATCAGTCTTTATTTTTCTTATCTTGTACTTCCATTCCACTTACCCCTGAACATTTTAATATAATATTTTAAGCTGGAGAGTCTTTTATTGATCAACCTACCGCATTTCCCTACAATTTTTTTTTTTAAAGAAAATTCTTGACTGACTCTGATAAGCTTAAAAAGCTCATTTTGATTGCATAATTTTAATACCTAATTGATCTAAATGACACAAAGTATTACATATTTTGGTATCTATCAAAATTAAAGGATATTTTTGCTGAATGAAATAGAATTGGGTCAAACCTAGTCCTAGTTTTCACTTCTATGGATAGAAACACAAAATACCTTGTTCATTCATTCAACAAATATTTATTGAGCATCTCCTACGTGTCAATAGCTACTTTAGGCACTTGTGATACACTGGTAAATACTCCAGATAAATCCTTGCCCTCATGGAGCTTACATTCTAGTCGGGGGTAATAGGCAATAAACAATAAACACAACACATGAGTAAATCATATAGTATGTCAGAAGTGCTATAGCAAAAGAGAAAGCAGGGTAAAGGGGCTTTAGGTGTACTGTGAAAGTTAAGAATCGGTTGTGATTTTTAAAAGGTCAGGGTAGGCTTCAATGAGGTAACTTTCGACCAAAGGAGGTGAGAGAGTTGGCAATGCAGATATCAGGGGGAAACATGTACAAGGCAGAGGGCACAGCCAGTGCAGAGGCCCTAACTTGGGAGCATGGCTGACATCTTCTAGGGACTAGAAAAGACATCGGGAAGGCTAGAACATATTGGAGAATGACTGATAGGAGATGAGATTAGAGAAGTAATGCTCAGGGGTGGAGTGGTGGTACTGATCTTATAGAACCCTTTAGACTATTGTAAGGATGTAGATTTTTACTCTAAATGAAATGAGGATCATTTAATGTAGGGATTTAAGCAGAGAGAAGATATCTGACTTATTTATTTTTTTGAGATGGAGTCTCGCTCTGTCGCCCAGGCTGGAGTGCAGTGGCGCAATCTCCACTCACTGCAAGCTCCACCTCCCAGGTTCACGCCATTCTCCTGCCTCAGCCTCCCGAGTAGCTGGGACTACAGGCGCCCACCACCGCGCCCGGCTAATTTTTTTGTATTTTTTAGTAGACCCGGGTTTCACCGTGTTAGCCAGGATGGTCTCGATCTCCTGACCTCGTGATCCACCCGCCTCGGCCTCCCAAAGTGCTGGGATTACAGGCATGAGGCACCGCGCCCACCCCTGACTTACGTTTTAAAACGATCACTGTAGCTATTATATTGGGAAGAGGCAAGCATGAGAACAGGGAGAGCTTTTAGAAGATGAATCCAAAGATGAGATGATGGTGGCTCAGACCAGGGAGTAGCAGTGGAGGTGGTTAGGGATGCTCTGTGGATTAGACATGCGTGTGAGAAAACGAGGGGAATCCAGAATTGCTGGACAGCACTAAGGATTTACTTGAGGTTCATGGTGATGAAATTAAAGTGAAACTACTCGGGGTTTTTGGTCTGAACAACTTGCACAATAGAGTTATCAAATGAGATCGGAAAGCTAGTGGGCTCAACAGGTTTGAGGGAGAATATTGTTCAGTTTATGACGTGTTTGAGGATATCAGAATCTGGAGTTCAGGTAAGGTCTGAGCTGAAGATATAAATTTAGGAGTTGTCATCATATATGATGATATCATATATCTTAGATAGTATTGAAAGTCAGGAGACTGGATGAGATCAAGGAAGTGTATATAGATTAAAAAGAGTTCAAGGGGCCAGGCACAGTGGCTCACGCCTGTAATCCCAGCCCTCTAGGAGGCTGACGCAGGCAGATCACCTGAGGTCAGGAGTTCAAGACCAGCGTGGCCAACAAGGCCAAACCCTGTCTCTACTAAAAATACAAAAATTAGCCGGGTGTGGTGGCGGGTGCCTGTGATCCCAGTTACTTGGGAGGCTGAAGCAGGGAGAATTGCTTGAATCTGGGAGACAGAGGTTGCAGTGAGCTGCGATCATGCCACTGCACTACAGCCTGGGTGACAGAGACTCTGTTTCAAAAAAAAAAAAAAAAAAAAGAGTTCAAGGAATGAGCCCCAGTTAAGGGGTTTGAGAGAAGAGATGGAATCCAGCAAAGATGACAGGGAAGGAGGAACCATGAATGAAGGAGAAAAACCAAGAGGATGTGGTTAAAAAAAAGAGAATCAAGTGATTAGCTGTGTCAGCTGTTACAGATAAGTCAATCAAGATGAGAACTGAGACTAGATCATTGGGTTTAGCCAGCGTGAAGTTCTTTGTTGGCCTTCGCAAGAGTAGTTTTGATAGTGTGGTAAGGATGAAAGCATGAATGGAGTTTCAGAGAGGATGGGAGACCTAACACTCAGCTGATGACCTAAAATACGCCACATGTGTACCTCACATGTAATGATTCTACTACGTATGTATGGAGTCTTAACATACATATCATGCTTGACATGTTTTTGAACTTTATATAAATGGTATTGTATGGGATGTATTCTGCTGTTGTAGAATGGGAGAAGAACTGCAGATAAAGTATAGAAAACTCTTTTAGAAGTTTTCTTGTAAAGGGAGTAGAGAAATGGGTGATAGCTGACAGTAGAAATAGGTCCAAGAGAAAAATCTGTGGGATTGGAAAAATCACAGCTGCTGGTAAACTTACCAGAATGACACAGTAGAGAAATATTGATAATACAGAATAGGGGGATAATTGCTGGAGTGACAGTGAGGATACTGATTAGGCAAGATAGGACTGGAATCTATGTGTTGGTGACAATGCTCCTTTAGCTAGGAGCATGGCAATTCAACCATGTGAGGGTGGGGAAGGCAAAGTAGAGGATGGCATGTGGGTGTGGGTGATGCTGAGATTCTGTAGAATTTTTTCTCTTATTGCTTCAATTTTCTCAAACAAGGCTGTTAATTGAGAATGATGGAGGGGAGGATGTGCAACTTAGAGGACAGAGAAAGTACAAACTCCACAAGAATGGAGGAGGGAAGGAGAATTGCTGGACAGCACTAAGGGGTCTGCCTGAGGTTCCTGGTGATGAAATTAAAGTGAAAGTAGTCAGTGTGATTGCGTTCTTCTTTCGCCACATTCAGGGCGCTAGCTTGAATCAGGGTTGTGGTTTTGCCAGGCAAGCACAACAAAGGGAGAGAAAGGCAAGGGGGCTGAGGGCATGTGTAAGAGTGATTGTGATTGGCCAGGGGTTGAGGCTGGGTGAGAGCAGATATGAGGGGTTAAAGAATTGTCGCAGTTAGAGTACTACAGGGAGTGACCTAGAAAACCGAGGTGGTGATCAGGGTATGAGATGTTTGAAACTGAGATAATGAAGAAGTTGCAGAGTTCGATAAGGCTACTGTGATTATGACCATGGGAGGAAGTGGCTTAGTTAGGGTATGTGCAAGTTAGAAGTTAGAGAAGGTACAAAATCCAGAATGATCAAGGGGAGGATGTGTAAGTTAGAGGACAGAGAAGGTACAAAATCCAGAAGAGTGGAGCAGAGAAGTGTAAGAGAATTGCTGGACAGCACTAACGGTCTACCTGAAGTTAATGGTGAACAGTGGGGGTCTCCACCCAACAGCCAGCAAGGGACTGAGGCCATCAGTCCTGAGGCCTGCAAGGAACTGAATGCTGCCAACAACCACATGAGCTTGGAAGCAGATCCTCGTCCCAGCCTCACGTTGTAGAGGACCCAGCCAAGTGATGCCTGGACTCTTGACGCAGAGAAACTGTAAGATCATAAAATTGAAGCAATGAGAGAAAATCTTTGAAGAATAAAAGGAACTGAGAGGCCAGAGTACTGGGAAGATCTTATAACCACCTAGCACTAGGACAGAAGTGGCACTGGAGTGACTGACAGGAGCAAATTGTGCAGAGATAAAGTGGGGTAAGGTCAGCGATAGAGGTATTGGATAGCAAGATTTAAAGTTGCTGGTTTAGAGGAGGAGGGGGACGGCCTGGAAGCAATGTTGAGAAGCAAGAAGGAAACCTACCTCACCTCCAGGCACTAAGAGGCTGAAGGTTGAAAACACCATTGCCACTACTTGATAGGTGGAAGAAAGAGCAGTGTCCCAGGGCAAAGTTGGGTTTCCCTTAACTAAAAAGGTGAAGGGAACCTGAAGGGAAATTCTGAGAAGAGGTTGAGCTTATAGGGAATATCATTTGCATAAATAAATAGATGGTGTGGTAGATTCTAAACAGGCCCCAAATGATCCCCGCCTCCTAGTGTTCAAACTTTTGTGTTTCCTTCCCCTTCAGTGTAGGTGGCGCCTGTGATTTGCTTCTGGCCAGCAATGTATGGCAAAGGTGACAGAGTATGAGTGACACTGTGTATGTGATGATGTTACATAAGATTGAAACCAGTGTCTTGCTGAGACTCTCCCCGTTGCTGGCTTTGAAGAAGCAAGCTGCCATATTGTTAGCTTCCCTATGGAGAGGACCACATGGCAAGGAACAGAGGGGGTCTCCAGCCAACAGCCTGCAAGGGACGGAGGCCCTCAGTCCTGCAGCATGCAAGGAACTGAATGGTGCCAACAACCACATGAGCTTGGAAGCAGATCCTTTGTTCCAGCCTCACTTTGTAGAGGACCCAGCTGAGCCATGCCTGGACTCCTGACCCAGAGAAACTGTAATATCATAAATGTTTGTTGTTTCAAGCTTCTATATTTGTGGTGATATTGTTATATAGCAATAGGTAACTAATACAGACGGAATGGAAGAAGTTTAGTTATAACTATGTGTCAATTTTTAAAAAACTTCTTCTGAGGTATATTACCTAAGAATCACATATTGATCTATTACCAAATCATGTTTTGTAATCTATCAGCTGACAGATCTTCCTTCAGTTTCGTTGACAGAAAAGATCTGAAAACTATCTGACTTGAAAAATAATTTAATATCCATTCACTAAAGTCATTTACTTTCTCAGCATAGATACCGATTTTTGAATTGTCCCTTTTGGATTGCTGGGGAAGTACTGCATTGATCCAATGCACATTAGTAATGGGTGAGAATTTTGACTTTCTTTTGTAAGGTGGGAGGACAGTTTTGAAAGGGGATGCTGTGTCCTCAGCTCCTTTCTTAAGCTGGGCAATTTTCGAAAATAGAACATACAGCAGTGGAAGATGTGGAAATGAATTCCCTTAAAACTGGTCTTCATAAATCCCAGGAGTAAGAGAACACCAGTTTGGAGCTTAAGGAGCTTTCTGGTAAAAGAAGGAATGGCCCAGGCAGTGATGTGGAGGATAGAATGAAGCACTGAGTATGAGTGATGAAGGCGTGCGGTGGGTGTAGAGAGTTTCTGGGCGACGTGACTTAAGAAATGACTTTAGAACTGGCTAATCATTAGTTTTGGAGGGACTAAAAGTAGTTCCAAAGTAGTTCCTGGTTGGTGAATATAAATCATTAATGTGTTTTAAATGAAAAAGAAATGCATGCGTCTTGTAAAAAATATGAAATAAAAGAAGCATAAAGTCAAAAGCAGAGCCTGTGCCTTCCCCCACCAAACAGGTAACCTAGTTAACTGGTGTGTCGTAGGATTCGAAGTTCCCCTCCCGCAGAGAGTGCGCCTACATCGCTTCCAACAAAATCCACTCACACTTGCAGGGCAAGGCTCTTCAATATGTGATTCCTTGACTGTTCTGTGCGTCTCTCGAGTTCAAACACCTCTGGGGCTCGTGATTTGGGGCTGCCACACAGGGAAGGAAGGTGCGGCCAGCGTCTGTTTCTTCCCTAAGTGAACTCCTACAACCTAGCCACCTTCTCCCCAGAGCTGTCGACCGGTGGTTGAAGGCCAATTTTTGTGCCTACGCAGGTCCTCCACACAGAACAAAACAAATACACAACAAAAGCCGGGCTAATAGCTATTTATAAACACTTACTGGACGCCCACTCTACGCCGAGCTCTCCCGCGCTCCTTGGGAACTTTTTTGCCAAGAGATGCCAATTTTCCCGGCGACCACTCCCTCAAGCAGGCCTTCGCCTCTGCCCGCGCGGAGGCTCAGGCCCAGGCCCAGGCCGGGATTCAGAGCCGCCCCTCGGCTGGCTCTGCCCTGCAGGCGCCTGCGCAGAGCGACTCTCGCCGTCACTTGGGGCGGGAGGCGGCGACAGCCGGGAGAAAGGAAAGCTGCGGGGGAAAAGGGCCAAACCCTGAAATTACCCGGATGTGGTCCCCGCGCGCGCATGCTCAGTGTGTTCTCGACAAGTTGGCAGCAACAACACGGCCCTGGTCGTCGTCGCTGCTGCGGTAACGGAGCGGCTCGGGTGGCGGAGCCTGCGTTCGCGCCCTCCTGCTCTCCTCGGGAGGCCCTTCCCGCCCTCCCCTCGGCTCCGCGGCCGCCCAGGGGGTGGGAGCGGGTGAGGGGAGCCAGGCGCCCAGCGAGAGAGGCCCCCCGCCGCGGGGCGGCCCGGGAGCTCGAGGCGGTCCGGCCCGCGCGGGCAGCGGCGCGGCACTGAGGAGGGGCGGCCTGGCCGGGACGCCTCGGGGCGGGGGCCGAGGAGCTCTCCGGGCCGCAGGGGAAAGCGACGGGCCCGGCGCGTCCGCGGACCAGCAGCGGCGGGAGAGCGGACTCCCCTCGCCACCGCCCGATCCCAGGTAACCGCGCCATGTCCCCTCCCCTTCCCCCGGCCGGGCCCGCGCACCCCGCCCGCGGCTTCCCCGCCCCGGGGCGGGCTCCCGACTGCTGCTGCGGCGGCGGCGGCGGGGAGCGCGCGGAATCCGCTGGGAGGGCGACCGCGGCCGCCTGACGAGCCGGGCCGGGCGGCGGTGCCTTGCCTCCGTCCGGCCCCCAGCTTCGCTTGCAGCTCGTGGGAGAATCAAGTTAAAGTCAGACGGGACTCCTGCCGCGGCCGCCGCTCCTCTTTGTTGTTCTCGAGTAGTTTCACGGTCGCCCCGGCTGAGCGCGTTGGGTCGGCTGGAATGTGTTGCCTTAGGGTCTAAATGAAAGTTGTAAATTGTTTGTCTTAATTTATTTTCTCCAGCCAATTTCGGTTTTCTCTTTGTCCCCTACTTTCTCTTCCTAGTCTTGTCATGCCAGTTTACGCTTCTGGCTTTGATATGTTTACTTTTTGAGTATTGAGAGTGACGGCGGTATGCAGGACACATTCTTAGCACCTAACTGAACCCCTCCTTGCCCCCAATAAAACATGCTTCCTATTAAAAGACATAGTTGATCTTACTGTTAGCACTACATGTACTGAGAGTGAAATTGGTGTAGGGTGGAGGGCGGTGGCTCCATCACTTGTCCCAAACTGCTGTTAGGATTTCTCAAACTAGATTTTCAAAGGGACAAGTGTGTAGTTAACGTGAAAAGTTTATTTGCTGGTGCAGAGGCTTTAAAAAGCCCTATTGAAGATTGATAGCTGTTTCCCCTTAAAAACCTAAGTACGTTTGTTTTTATTTTAAAAAAACATTTTATTATGCATTATAATTTGGAAACTATTATTTCCAAATTAGTTTCTTAATGCATTTAGTTTTTGCACCGTAGTTTAAGATGGAATTGCCAGTTATTTAGGAATAATAAATACAACAAGATAATAGGGGAATTATCCTAAAATTGCCTTCTGCAAACATATGGTCTCAGCTAATTTTTGTTAATAACCTTTGACTTTTGCCAGAATTAGCATCCTTTTAGTCTTAGTAGCAGCTTGGTTACTCGGGTGTTTAAGAAGTAGGTTCACTACTTTTTGCTGGCAAAAACCATTTAGTCTCTAAAAAAAAAAAAAAAATGAAATGCATAATTTCGTAATTAGATTTAGAACATGGCATTTGAATAATTTTTATGATGGATTTCATAAATTGCTTTTGCCATACCCTGCGGAGACTAAATATATACATTTCAGTTGAAATATAGGAAGTTCTAAAATGTACCTTTTTTTTTTTGATGCTGAGGACTTTATATTGGAAAGTTCTGATATGATTAATACACAATATTCCAAACTGTAAAATGATTAACATTTAAAAATACAGTTTTTTAAATTAGTGTTTCTTCCATAATGCTGTCATGATTTTGTTTACTTAAATGGGTTTGTTACAGAAAAATGTAATAGAGATAGATAGGCCAAGCATTTATAATTTGGAGTAGCTTTAGATCTAAAGATAGTGGTGAATTATGTAGGTTTTAAGTTGTTGGAATTAAAACTAAAAGCTTCTTTAGATAAAAATTGTTGTAACAGTTTGTGACTATTAATAGAAGTGGCTTTTTCTTTGCTTTCCAGGTTTTTGAGTGAGTTTTAAAGAATTATTGCATCTTAGTTTTTTTATTTTTGAGGTGAGAGTGTATGTCTATTTAGGTAACTGCCTTCAGTGTAAATCTTGAGTTTAGAAAAAACCAAACTGCAAATGTTTTTCAGACTTAATGAAA
Organism: Papio anubis; assembly: GCF_008728515.1. NCBI lineage: Eukaryota > Metazoa > Chordata > Mammalia > Primates > Cercopithecidae > Papio > Papio anubis. The sequence continues at coordinate 43,071,618 of NC_044994.1, forward strand.
ATTTGTACTGAGAAAATCACTTTGAAATATTTTGGAGTAAGTTGGCTGGGCGGGGTGGCTCACGCCTGTAATCACAGCACTTTGGGAGGCCGAGGCTGGCGGATCACGAGGTCAGGAGATGGAAACCATACTGGCTAACACGGCGAAATTCCGTCTCTACTGAAAATGCAAAAAATTAGTCGGGCCTGGTGGCGGGCGCCTGTGGTCCCAGCCGCTTGGGAGGCAGAGGCAGGAGAATGGCGTGAACCCGGGAGGCGGAGCTTACAGTGAGCAGAGGTCGCGCCACTGCACTCCAGCCCTGGCGACAGAGTGAGACTCCGTTTCAAAAAAAAAAAAAAAAAAAAAAAAATTGGAATAAGTTTTACGTGAATGATTTTTAAAAGCCTGTGCTTCACTTTCTTAAGCTACATTTTAGTCGAGTGATTGTGTGTGAATTCTTTTTCTGTATTCCTCTTCAGTTTTTCTTTCCCCCCAAATTAAGGAGCAAGAATTAACCTAATTTACGCTGCCCAGTTACACTCCAGCTCTCTCACTTGGAAGCAGTTTTTTTCTGATTGAGCCAGTGTTATAGTAACATCATTAGGCACTATTCTAATTGAGGTGTGAATTACTGAGGCCTCTACTAGGGAGGTTAACCCTACAGAATCTGCAGGGTTCATTATATTTAAATTGCATATTTAGGCTTGTCTAAATTTTTGCCTATTTTGGTGAAAACATGTTGTTCTGCCGATGTTTAAACTTGGTTCATTTTATCCCTCTCTAGTTCATGACTAACCATTTTTTTCATTTTTAATTCAGTGATTTTTTTTTAGAGTGACTGGTTCTTTAAGCATCTTGTATTAGCCATTTCAATACTCATTATGTATGTTTGGATTTCTCTTATTTTGTTGGTCTAGAAGACAGTGTAGTTATGCCAAAAAAATTTTTTTTTCTTAAAGCGATGATGAATGGTGACTCCGAGTTGACCATTAATCGTGTATAAAAGTAACCTGACTAAAATGTTTCATTGTTTTCTACAGTTAAAAGACTTAGACCAGCATAACACAGCATTTTTTTGTTTTTGTTTGACATGGAGGCTTGCTCTGTTGTCTAGGCTGGGGTGCAGAGGCATGATCTCCCTCACTGCAAACCTCGCCTCCCAGGTTCAAGCGATTCTCCTGCATCAGCCTCCCGAGTAGCTGGGATTACAGGCATGTGCCACCACACCTGGCTAATTTTTGTATTTTTAGTAGAGATGAGGTTTCGCCATGTTGGCCAGGCTGGTCTTGAACAACTGACCTCAGGTGATCCGCCCGCTGTGGCCCCCCAAAGTGCTAGGATTACAGGCGTGAGCCACTGTGCCTGTCCTATAATACAGCATTTAATACAGTTTTGTAAAATCACATATGCCAAGCATATGCTTGATCGTAAGTCAGATTTAGAATTTTTGGATTTTGTTTTCTCTTTCTAAAATGTGTAATTTTGGTAATGGGAAATTTGACTGAATTCCAGTTTCTCAGGAACAAGGTATTTTAGGTTGTGTCACCTTGATACTATTGCATGGTGTAATTGGCATCCTGGAATATTTGTGTTTAATTATGAGAGTGAATGAAAACTAGGGTAGTGCTTACATACGTAAAACTAAGATCATGCATAGTCGGATTCTTACAGTTTATAAGGTTCTTATAATCTAAGCCTTGATAAGTTGCTACTGCAAATTATATCATAGATCAGATAAGTACCAAAGACCAATTGTAAAGAGGGTCTGTTAACATTTTAATCAGTTTATAATTGGTGGTAACAGTAAAGACCATTCGGCTCAAAGAATGTATTTCATTATTTATATTTCAAATGAGAATTTTTTGCAGTTTGGAAAACTTGTAAATGTGTTGAATTCATCTTTTTATTGCTTTTTTACTCCCAACGTTTAGGGCAATGGTCTTCTCTTCTCTCCTGTCTTTCTTTCTCTCTCCCTTTCTCCCTCCCTCCCTCCCTTTTTCTTCTTTTCTTTTCTTTGTTTTTTTTTTTTTTTTTTTTTCCTGAGACGGAGTTTCGCTTTTGTCGCCCAGGCTGGAGTGCAGTGCAGTGGTGCGATTTTGGCTCACTGCAACCTCCACCTCTTGGGTTCAAGCTATTCTCCTGCTTCAGCCTCCCGAGTAGCTGAGATTACAGGTGTGCGCCACCATGCCAAGCTAATTTTTTTGTATTGTTAGTAGAGGATGGGGTTTCACCATTGGCCAGGCTAGTCTTGAACTCCTGACCTCAGGTGATCCACCTGCCTCAGCCTCCCAAAGTGCTGGGATTATAGGCATGAGCCACTGCGCCCAGCCTTCTTTTTTTTTTCTTTTTCTTTCCATCTTGCTCAGTGTCCCAGCCTGGAGTGCAGTGCTGCAATCATAGCTCACTGCTGCCTCTACCTCCCAGGCTCAAGCAATCCCACCTCAGCTGCCCCAGTAGCTGGGACTACAGGCACACACCATCACACCTGTCTTAATTTTTTGAAAATTTTTTGTAGAGACAGGGTCTCCCTCTGTTGCCCAGGCTGGTCTTGAACTCTTGGGTTCAAGTGATCCTCCCACCTCAGCCTTCCAAAGTGCTGGCATTACAAGCATGAGCCACCATGCCTGGCAAGTAGTTTTCAATCTTGGCTGTACTTTTAGATCCCTTGAGGAGCTTTACAAAATACTGATGCCTGAATTCTAGCCCCGGAAATTGTGATTTGGTTGGTCTGGGGTGCAGCCAGGTTAGCCCTCCACAGTGATTGAGCCGTTAGGGTCCTCTGACTTTTTCTTTTGAGCTGTTTCACTTGTGTTAGCTTTACATTCTTTAATGCAGTGATATACGCATGTACAGTGTAGTCATCTCATACATCTATGTTAACATGTATGAGAGTATTGCCACATTTGCTTTGCTTCTGTGTCTGTCTCTTTTCTTTCTTTCTCTCTCCCTTCCTGTCACCTATTCCTTTCTCCTCTGTTTCTTTCTTCGCATTCAGTTTATTTGAACTGTCTGGTAGTAAGTTTTAGGAAGCTGTATTTCCCATGATGAGAAGTTAATATATCATCACTATTTTAAATAGGAAGTTGGTCTTCTTTTAAAGTATATTCTCAAATGCTTACTTGTACTCCTTTTGGAGACTAATTACTTTAAATCCCCAAGTTAGCATCTAAACTCCCTGTGGACTTGGTCTAGTGGCTCACATCTATAATCTCAACGCTTCTGGAGGCTGAGGCAGGAGGATCACTCGAGCCCAGGATTTCAAGGCCAGCCTGGGCAACAAAGTGAGACCTTGTCTCTAAAATAAATAAATAAATAAAACAAACTCTCAATGCAAATTGTCTTCTCAGGGGGTTAATCTGCTTGGTAAACCATACATTTTTGCGCCTCCAATTAACTAGTCACTTAACTGGTTTCTGAGAGGCAGGTTGCGTTGGGCCTTTTCCGTCAAGGCTTGTCTTATACACTGCGAGACAGTTGCTCAGCTAGGCTAGCTAGCCAGTTTCTTTAGGGATCATCTAGGGCATGTTCAGCTCTCCATTTACGTCACCTGAAGTAGTTCCCAAGTGCTGGGCTATGGAGTAGTTTCATCTCTGTCTCTGGAAGAGCTATTTAAAAAAATAAAAAAAATTTTCCCACTTGATTTCAACACACATTTTGCTTCAGAATGGGAATGGAGTGGAGGAGGCATGGGAATCTGTGTTATTTTTAAAAAGTGCCTCTTGATTCTAAAGGTTTTGTTTATTTTAGTATGCTTATCCTTATTGCTTTATTTACCTATTTTTTAGAGACAGGTTGCCCAGGATGGAGTGCAGTAACACCATCATAGCCCACTGTAACCTTCAACTTCTGGGTTCAAGAGATCTTACCTCAACCTCCAGAGTAGCTAGGACTACAGGCATGCACCGCCACACCTGGCTGATTTTTTAAAATTGTTTTGTAGAGATGGGAGTCTCGCTTTGTTGTCCAGGCTAGCCAAATCTTATTTATGATTTAAAACTAGTACTGCTACTGAATATTTATTTTTATAGGAAGGTATTATTTCTGTATCTTAATATGGATGAAGGTATGCTATTTAGGTCTTTTCAAGTAAAAATGTATCTCTAAATATAAACTGAATTAAGGATATTTGTCAGTGATATTCACTAGTGAATTCTAGAGCATATGTTATCAGTAGATGGCCAGTCATTGTAAAAATTGAATAATCTAGTGAAAGGATGACTGGAAATAATGGGGTAAGCTAAGCCAGGAATCATTGTACATAAACACATTAGGTGTGTCTTATATCATAAGTATGCCTACTAAAACTAGTTGAAGGAAGAACGTGTATAGATGTTGCAATAATGAAGGGCTGGCTAATTGTAAGGAAAAATGATACAACTTCTATGTAATTAGTATTTTTAATCAGTTGTGTATATTCATGGTATTTAATTTGTGAAGTAAAGATTGTAGACTAGATCAATGCTTTGTAAAACTAACAGTACCTCAGACTTCCAGAGTGCTTTTTATTTTTTTTATTTTTATTTTTTGAGACGGAGTCTCGCTGTGTCACCCAGGCTGGAGTGCAGTGGCGCAATCTTGGCTCACTGCAATCTTCGCCTCCCAGGTTCACACCATTCTCCTGCCTCAGCCTCCCCAGTAGCTGGGACTACAGGTGCCCACCAACACGCCCGGCTAATTTTTTTGTATTTTTAGTAGAGATGGGGTTTCACCGTGGTCTGGATCTCCTGACCTCGTGATCCACCCGCCTCCGCCTCCCAAAGTGCTGGGATTACAGGCGTGAGCCACCGTGCCTGGCCTTCCAGGGTACTTTTTAAAGTACAGCCCCACCCTTGATTCTAGTTAGTGGAGCTGGCCTAACCTGCAGGGGATTTTGATATATCCCCCTTTGAAGGAATAAGCTAGATGACTTGAAAGTCTCATTCATTTAAAAGTTTTATGAAATGAGGCCGAGTGTAGTGACTCATGCCTGTAATCTCAGCACTTTGGGAGGCCGAGGTGAGGGGATTACCTGAGGTCAGGAGTTCGAGACCAGCCTGGCCAACATGGTGAAAGCCTGTCTCTACTAAAAATATAAAAATTAGTCGGATACGGTGGCACACGCCTGTAATCCCAGCTACTCACATGCCTGTAATCTCAGCTACTTGGGAGACTGAGACAAGAGAATTGCTTGAGCCGGTGGACGGAGGTGCAGTGAGCCGAGATCGTGCCACTGCACTCCAGCCTGACCGACAGAGCGAGACTGTCTCCAAAAAAAAGAAAAAAAAGCAAGAAAAATTTTATGAAATGTATTTTTCAATTATCAGTTATTGAAATTCAGTTTGGTTTCCACCATCTTTTGAAACAGTGGTTCCCAAAGAGTGGTCCACAGACTCCTGGAGATCCCTAAGATCCTTATATTTAAGGGGTTCACAAAATCAAAATTATTTTCATAATGAAACTGAGATGTTATTTGCCCTTTCAGTGTGAGGACATTTGTATGAATGGTGAAGGAACAGTGGTGGGTAAATTGCTGGCACTTTAAAATGACTCTAGGCAGTTGTGCCAAACGTATGAGTCTTTATAGTCAAACACACATTAAGCATTTGAAAAAAATGCCGGTTTCACTTAATAATCCCCTTGCTGCAGCAGTAAAAAGGTGTAATTTTAAAAATCTCTACCCTGGAGTACTTGTCTTTTTAATATTCAGTGTGATTAAATGGGAAGTATGCATAAAGCATTTCTGTACATTGAAGTACAGTGTTCTTTTCTAGGAAAGGCACGTGTGTGATTGAGCTGCAAGCTGAACTAGCTGCTTTTTAGTGGGACACCATTTTTATTTAACAGGACGACAGATAAGCTCAGATAGCTATTTAGATTTGAGTATTTGGCAGGTAATTCGTTGGAAATGAATAAAGTGAGCCGGCCGCTTTGAGGAAAACATTTATAGCCAGTACTAAAATCTAATGTTTCAAGTGAAAATTAGATTTTTGGGAAACTCCTGTCACTATGACTTGCCAGTTTCTTAATACTTAAAGACTTTTCTGATGAGATGGGTGGTGATATTAAGGAATGGGATTAAAAATAATATGTTGGGCCAGGCCCAATGGTGCATACCCGTATTTCTAGCACTGTGGGAGGCGGAGGTGGGAGAATTGCTTTTGGCCAGGAGTTCGAGACCCTGTTTCTACAAAAACGTATAAAAAATTAGGTGTAATGGCATCTGCCTGTAGGTCTAGCTGCTCAGGAGGGTCAGGTGAGAGGATTGCTTGAGCCAGGGAGTTCAAGGCTGGAGTAAGCTAGGATCGCACCACTGCACTCCAGCCTGGGCTACAGAGTGAGACTGTGTGTGTATGTGTGTGGGGGTTGGGGTTGGGGGGGCAGTATGAGGAAGTGTGTCAACACTGGGAAGATCTGTGTAACTCATTGGACCAATATTTTCCCAAATGACCAATTCATGTTATAAAATCATGCATGGGTAGGCAATCCATTCAAAGTACAACATAGACAAATGGATTTTTATATACCAGAGCCAAAAAGTTCATTGATACAGTGAATTCTACATTGCAACTAACTTTTCAGAATTGCCACTTGAGTTTTGGTGTTGAATAAAAGATGAATATCCATTGCTTTCTGAAAAGGCTATTAAAATACTCCTCTCTTCCAATTAGCTGTCCATGTGAGGCACATTTTCTTCATGTACTTTAACCAAAACAACATATCAGAACAGATTTAGTGCAGAAGCACATAGGAGAATCCAGCTGTCTCCTATTAAGCTAGGCATTAAGAGAAATTTGCGAAGATGTAAAACAGTGTTACTCTGATTCCTAACTTTTTTGTTTTAGAAAATTCTGTTTTTCATGAACTTATTATTTATATTAACATGTAATGGGTTTATTATTTTAAGTGAATTAATAAAGCAAATACCAAAAATTTTAGTAGTTGTATTTATTTGTAATATGATAAATATCAATGTATATAGCCCACATAAAAGCTATTTGATGTCTTTAATAATTAATATAAATAAAGGTCCAGCTTGGCCAACATGGCAAAACCCTGTCTCTACTAAAAATACAAAAAATAGCTGGGCGTGGTGGTACATATCTGTAATCCCAGCCACTTGGGAGGCTAAGACACGAGAATTACTTGAACTTGGGAGGCGGAGGTTGCAGAGAGCTGAGAACATGCCTCTGCAGTCCAGCCTGGGCAACAGACTGAGACTCTGTCTCAGAAAAATAATATGAATAAAGGGATCCTGAGATCAGAGAGTTTGACAGCTGCTATTTTAAAGTAACTATTTCTATGTATTCTCGACTAAATTACTGATTGATTTGTTTCTGTGGTTTATACTATATTGCTGTTATTTCTAAGGATGTTAGTCATTCAGTTTCTGTTATCAGGGAACGTGTAGTAGACTTAAGTAAAAAGGGGAATTCATTGGCTTGATCTGGAGATTGCTATATCCAGGGTTTCAAGCAACATCACCAGGGCTCTTGACTTTGCTTCCTTTCAGGTAGTTTGCAGGCTAGCTACTCCCAGCTTCAAGGAAGCATGAAGAGGGCTTTTTTTTTTTTTTTTTTTTTTTCTCTGTAGTTCCATCGGAAGTGCTGGCGCTATGTCACTGGCCTGTCTTGGGTTCTTTTTCATCAGAAACAACACTGTGACCAGGGGTTGGCTCTGGTTAGTCTGGGAATTGTCCCACCTGGCCAGATTGGGAGATTCTCCTTGGAAAATCAGACAGCTGTGTTACAAATAGGGAAATATACACTGGTACACAGAAACTGATGTCCACCTATAGTACTTTGTTATTTCTTCTTTTAACAGCCTTTATTAATCCAAAAAGGGTAATTTTTAAATAAGATCATTTAAACTGAAGGTGGCATACCAAAATGACATTTAAACTTAAGACTCATGGGTAAACAAGAAGCATACCTCTCAATTTGTCCTTTGTAATTCATCTTAAAAGTTAAAAAAAAAAATCTTTTTGTTGCTTTTATTGCTTTATAAATCCTTTGTGCTCTTGGAAGTTTGCCAACTGCCCTCAGTTTGAAGAACCTCAACTTGCTGTCTAGTGTTTAGTCTTTAGCTTGTGCTGCAGACAGTTGCACTAACCGTGAACACCTTTTTTTCCTGTTGGTAAACCTAAGTTTAGAGTTTCTTCCTAGTGATATATTACCAGGCCCAGCTTTTTTCTCCCTCCCCTAGTTGAATTTAAGCACTTTTCCGCCGGGCATGGTGGCTCATGCCTGTAATCCCAGCACTTTGGGAGGCCAGGGTGGGCGCATCATAAGGTCAGGAGATCGAGACCGTCTTAGCCAACATGGTGAAACTTGTCTTTATTAAAAATACAAAAATTAGCCAGGTGTGATGGTGTGCCCCTGTAGTCCCAGCTCGGGGGGAGGCTGAGGCAGGAGAATCGCTTGAACCCAGGAGGCAGAAGTTGCAGTGAGCCAAGATCGCACCACTGCACTGTAGCCTGGGTGACAGTGAAACTTTGTCTCAAAAAAAAAAAAAAAAAAATTTAAGCACTTTTCGCAAATATTCCCGTAGTAAGTAGTTTATTGATCACTGATCAAAAAAAGACACTTATAACTTCTAGAAAATATATGTGTGACACATATAATACAGTCAATTCAAAAATTAACATCTGAGAAAAAATGTCAACATTCCTTACCTAAAATGTATGAATTTACATGAGAGCCTCTCTCAGGCCAATATTCAGCCTGTTTAATTTTAGAGAGTATCTTAATTTGGTTATTTGGCTTTCTAGTCCATTGATTATTATACCTGTGGTCAACATCAGGTGACAGCTTATAATTAATAGCAAGGCTAGAGGAAAAACACAGCAGGCAGGTACAAGAATCAGCTGTCTCTTCCTGCTGACTCTTTGCCTCTCATTACTCTTTACTTGACTGATTGTAATACCTGTATATGTTAGTGCCTTTCAGATAGGCCTAACTTCTCTACTCATCTCTTCAAACTCAGGATATCTAAAACTGAATTTGTTACATACCTCCTTTTAATTTTTTTTTTTTTTTTTTGAGATGGAGTCTCGCTCTTTGGCCCAGGCTGGAGTACAGTGGCGCGATCTCGGCTCATTGCCAGCTCCGCCTCCTGGGTTCACGCCATTCTCCTGCCTCAGCCTCCCAAGTAGCTGGGACTACAGGTGCCTGCCACCACGCCCGGCTAATTTTTTGTGTTTTTAGTAGAGATGGGGTTTCACCGTGTTAGCCAGGATGGTCTCGATCTCCTGACCTCGTGATCCGCCCGCCTCGGCCTCCCAAAGTGCTGGGATTACAGGCATGAGCCACCGTGCCTGGCCCTTTTTAAATTTTTTTATCATTGAGTTATCTAGAAATGGGTCATCTTTTAATTGTCCCCTCTTTTTCACTTTTCATGCTTCAGTTGGTTAAAGACTCCAATCTTTTCTACCTAGAAATAGCTCACTGATTTCCCCCTCCCCTCTTTGGCCCATTGCCCATGGCCCTAGTCTAGGATCTTACCACATTTCTGATAATTGTTTCCTAACTGGTTTTCTATTTCCTTTTCCAAAGCTGTTCTCTAGGCTCTCACTGAAGTTTTCTTTCTAATACAAATCTAATGCTGTTTTTTCTCCTCTTTTTCTACCATGAACCTACTCTAGACAAAGCTCTTATCTGTCTCTGCTTTTCTTCATCATTTTCCTTCAGCCTGGCAAATTCTTATTCATGTGTGGTAATCCATTAATACTATTGTACCAGTATTCTGATGGCTCTCCCCTGGCACATGGTAGTATTGTGCTTCTTTGTCTCCCTTATCCCTACCTTGAAATTAGGCATGGCTCAGTGTTTCTTGCATTGGCACTGTTGACATTTTAGGCTGGATAATTTGTTTTGGGGGTTGTCCTGTGCTTTGCAGGGTCTTTAGCAGCAACCATGGCCTTTAGCCACTAGATGCCCGGTAGTATCCAGTTGTGACCATATATTGCCTCCACATACTGCCAGGTGTCCCCTGAGGGACAAAGTTGCCCCTGGTTGAGAACTCTTGGCATGGCCGTATGACTTTAGCCAGTCAAACATGAGCAGAAGAAGTAGCCTGTAAAAGAAGATACATAAGCTGTCCTATCCCTTTTCCTGCCATTTAAGGACATATGTAGAAATGGAGCCTTTGTCAGTCTAATTTCTGAGCGATGACAATGAGCAGTGCCCGCAGTTGATGAATGTGTGTTATATCTTAAGCAGGAAATAAGCTTTTGTTTTAAGCTACTGATCTTTCGGGGATTGGTTGTCACTGCAGCATAGACTTGCCAGTCCTTACTGATGCATTGTGCCAAGACCTAGGTTACCTATGAACTTTCCATGCTCCCTCATTTATAGTCCCAAATCACTTTATACCTACTTCTATTTTTTTTTGTTTTTTGAGACGGAGTCTTGCTCTGTTGCCCAGGCTGCAGTGCAGTGGCGCGATCTTGGCTCACTGCAAGCTCCGCCTCCTGGGTTCACGCCATTCTCCTGCCTCGGCCTCCTGAGTAGCTGGAACTACAGGCACATGCTGCCACGCCCAGCTAATTTTTTGTATTTTTAGTAGAGATGGGGTTTCACTGTGTTGGCCAGGATGGTCTCAATCTCCTGACCTTGTGATCCGCCCGCCTCAGCCTCCCATAGTGCTGAGATTACAGGCGTGAGCCACCGCACCTGGCCCTGATACCTACTTCTTTTAGCATTTATTACTTATGTAATAATATGTTTGGGTCTTCCAGATTAGTAGTTCTCAGTGGAGTAAGTACTGCTCTTTAAGGGATGTTGTGGAAATTTGTGGATGGGTTTGGTGGGTTGGGGGCCAGGGATGCCATCCTGCAATGTGAGAGTGAGTAATTATCTTGCATCCCACAAGACTTTCAGATGCCCCAGAAATTCATGTAGGAGGAAAACATAATTAGCCCAGAACCTAACTCTATAATGTATATTCACTTTGCCAGGAGTTAAATTTCATTTAATTCATTTTTTTTTTTCTTGCCTGCCTCCCTCTCTCCCTCCCTCTTTCTCTGTTTTCTGTCTTTTTCCTTTCTCCCTCCCTCCCTCCCTTCAGGCTCTGTCACCCAGGCTGAAGTGCAGTGGTATGATCTTGGCTCACTGCAACCTCTGCCTCCCAGGCTCTAGCCATCCTCCCATCTCAGCCTCCTGAATGGCTGGAACTGTGCAGTGGCGTGATCTTGGCTCAGTGCAACCTCTGCCTCCCAGACTCAAGCCATCCTCCCACCTCAGCCTCCTGAGTAGCTGGGAGTACAGGCATGTGCCACCATGCCCCACTAGTTCTTTGTATTTTTTGTAGAGAGGAGGTCTCACTTTGTTGCCAGGCTGGTCCTGAGCATAAGTGATCCAATCATGTTGGCCTCTTAAAAGTGCTGGGATTACAGGCATGAGCCACCCTGCCTTTGTTTTTTTGTTTTTTGTTTTTGAGACCAAGTCTTACTCTGTCACTTGGGCTGGAGTGCAGTGACTCAGTCATAGCTCACTGCAGCCTCGGTCTCCTGGGCTCAAGTAGTCCTCTTGCCTCAGCCTCTTGTTAATTCATTTTCTTAGTTCAGGTTGTTTAAGAGTTCACCATTTGGGAAAATCCATGTTACCGACTGCAGTGCCATTGTGCTATTTGAGTTGCCAGTATAACACATTTGTCTTGGGAGGTCTGAATTTGTAGCTGTCATATTTGTGATGATTCTGTACATAAGTGCTGGCATCTAACTTCTTCGTTACACATTCTAACTTAGTTGGCATGCCTGAGTATAGGTGAAAGTACACATTATATATTAAGCTTTTCCTCCTTTTTGTTATAGTTAGGGCATTGTTGAATTTTCAAAATATGTGTAAGTAGTTTAGAATTTTGTTTCAGTAAAGCTAAGGTGGTAATATAAATTATTTGTTAGAAAAAAATGGGATGTTGCTCTGAGAGAGTCCAGACCCACTTTCTTACTGTGGGCTACCTGTTTTTGTATCTGTAGTGCTTTGTATGTACAGTGTTTGTTGAATTGGTCAATTTATGTTTCCCAGATTTCTTTTATGTACATTGTTGCATCTAATTACCACAGTAAATTTGTAAAGTTGGCAGGGCAGGTGTTTTCATTTTATAGATGAGAGAATTGAAAGAGATGTTAACATTCAGTCATGCTGCTTAGACCTTTACTTAGAATATATAATTTTATTTATATTGATATTATGCCCTTGCCTACCATACTTCCATAATCTAGAACCATTTAATGTAGGAATACATCTCTATATTCCTGCTGGGATTATTTTTTATATACATAACTTCTAATTATGTTTCAGGCACTTGTGATCATAGGAATACAATAAAGAGAAAGATGAGAAAGCTGTGTTTGTTTAAGAAAGCAAGGTCATTATCATTTGTATTCAAAGCAACTTGATGTTAAAACAACTTTGAGATACCATTAAGGCCCCAGAACAGCATACATTTTAGAAATGATGACATGTGATGGTGAGATTGTGGTGAAATAATTACACTTAAACATTTTAATTACACTGTAGATTCATGCACATCTTTTGGAATATAATATCAGAAAATGACTTCAAAAGTATATGCAGTCTTCTTCTTTGTTGTAAGACAATTCCACAGATAAAAAGCTATGGTCAGTCCAGAAATACTTGCCTGGTATTTGTCAGGAACTGTGCATGGTTCCTGGAATTTCTAAAATGAGAGTGTTGTTGCTGTTTCCTTGGATTTCTAATTAGTGGCAAAAATGTGAGACAGGTATGTAATCAAATAACTAATGTGTTAAATTGTAATTTAACATATCTTTCCTTTTCCCTATTCCCCAATTCCTTTCCTTTCTACTGAGTCTCACTCTGTTGCCCAGGCTGGGGTGAAGTGGCACAGTCATAACTCACAGCAGCCTTCAACTCCTGAGCCCAAGCAATCCTCCTGCCTCAGCCTCCTGAGCAGCTGGGACTATAAGCCCACACTACCATGCCTGGCAAACCTACATTTTTGAGACAGATTTTAATAGAAAATGCAGAAAAATGCGTAATGCATTTTAGGAAAAAATATCCTTGTAAAACTACTACTATTTTTTTGAGATAGAGTCTCACTCTATCTCAAAGTGAGAGTGGCTCTATCTCAAAGTGCAGTGGCACAATCACGGCTCACCACGGCCTTGACCTCCCAAGGCTCCAGTGATCTTCGAGCCTCAGCTACCCCGCGTAGCTAGGACAACAGGCGTGTGCCACCACACCCAGTTAATTTTTTTATTTTGAGTAAAGATCGGGTTTCGCCATGTTCCCCAGGCTGGTCTCAAACTCCTGGGCTCAAGCGGTCCACCTGCCTTGGCCTCCCAAAGTGCTGGGATTACAGGTGTGAGCCACCATGTCTGGCCACAATTAAGCATTTTAATATTTCAACAGTAGCTTTTTCACTGAACACTATGTATCAGACACGTTATGTAGAATTTTTCCTTTGAGCTTCTGTATACCCTCCTTTTAATCCAGATTCAGAGTAACTTCATTTTCTGACTACCGTGAAAACTGGAATTCTAATCCAGATCTCTGACTCCAAAATCTCCATGCAGGTTATCTTTGGTTATCTGGAAGGTGTACCTTCAGTGTGTGTATTGAATGTGGGCAAGTGCTATAAGACATGTGAAAAACTGCTTCTCTGCATGGGGTTTATGAGTTGAGACAGACATTTATGTAAAAGGGATAACAACAGAGGGAGAAGCAAGTCTTAAATATCAAGTGATGTACATTCTGAAGAGGCTCCAAACTACAACAGCGGCAGGGAGAATGGAAGGAGAGATAGAAATGACTGAGGTAAAGAATCTTGTAACTGTGAGGGAATGTAGGGATAGTGAAAGAAAGAGACAGGTCAAAGATCTTTTGCAAAGCTTTCCAAGGCTGGGTAATTGAGTGGAATCGATACTTTAACAAAGGTCTTCAGAAGAGGAAGAGATTTTGGTAGTATGATGAGTTTTATTAATCTTGTGGGAGGATGCTTTTATACAGCAAAAGAAAATGAAAGCAAAGTGAGTCTGGAATGCAACTTCAGTGAACAAATAAAATACAACCAAGCACACACAGTACACGCTCCAGTCCTGCTTTGCCTTCTTCTTAGGCTAATGGCCTTTTCCTATTCTCTGTGGGGTCTTGGCGTCAGATAAGTTACTTTAGTTTTCTACCTGTTGAATGGATTATTTATTAATCTTCACTTTTTGTTATTTTTAAGTTTTTTGAAAATAATTTACCGTGATGCTTTTACAGGTAAAATCTTTTGAGGAATTTAGTGATCTCTTTAAAGAATAGCTGTATTGAGATATAATTTCCGCACCATAAAATTCACTGTTAGAAAGTGTACAATTCAGTGGTTTTTACTATAGTCAGAGTTGTGCAACCATTATCAGTATCAATTTTTAGGAGTTTTTCATTACAACAAAGAAACACCGTACCCATTAGCAGTCATTCCTCATTCCCCTTCTCCCAGGCCCTGGCAACCACAGATTTACTTTCTGTCTCTGTGGATTTGCCTATTCTGTATATTTCATATAAATGGGATTATATAACGTGTGACTTTTTGTCAGGAACTTCTTTCACTTAACATGTGTTTTCAAGGCTTATCCATGTTGTAATGTGTTAGTACTTTATTCTTTTTTATGGTTGAATAATATTTCGTTGTATGGAATTTTATTTATGCATTCATCAGTTGATGGACATTTGAGTTGTATCCATTATGAACAACGCTGCTGTGAACATTCATGTACAGGTTTGTGTGGACATAGGTTTTCATTTCCCTCAAGTAGAAGTATGAAGAGTGGAATTGCTGGGTCATATTTACTCTGTTTAACATTTTTTATTAATACCAGACTTTTCCAAAGTACCTGTGCCATTTTGTAATCCCAGCAGCAATGAATGAGGGTCCAGTTTCTCTGCTTCTTCAGTACTTATTGTCTTTTTGATTTATCCATCTCAGTAGGTATGAAGTGGTAGCTCATTGTGGTTTTGATTTTCATTTCCATGATGTCTAATGTTGAGCATCTTTCATGTGCTTACTGGCCACCATCTTTGGAGAAGTATCTTTTAGAATCCTTTTGTTCATTTCTAAAATTTTTTTTTTTTTTATCAGTCTCTTTTAACAAAGGTGAGTGTTAACTGCTAGGTAGCATTTAATATCAGGGGATGGTAAATTTTTCATAAATATTAGTAATAGACTTTTAGGTTTAACTAGTGCTGTTCCTCATAAGTAATCCTTTAAAAAAGTGCTGGTGAGATTTCCTTCAGGGTGACTAGTAAAGTCAGTAAGACTTGATTGAGTGTGCCACTATCATAATGAGAAGACCTAACTTTAATGGTTTTGGAATGTCAAAAACAGTGACATTTTAATTAAGTAATTTTATTTTTTAAAATTATTTTTAATGGTTAATATTTTATAAGAATTTTAAGTAATTTTCAACTCTGAGCATCAAATTTTAATTATGTGCATTGAATCTCTGGCTTAACCAGAGCAATTTCATTTTTTCCCAAGTAGTTGAATCTACTTCGTGAAATGTGTTCTCATGTGTGTCTTTTTTTTTTTTTCTTTTTTAGGTTATCCTGAATACATGACTAACAATTTTCCTTGCAACCTTAGCTGTTGTTTTTCACTGTTTCCAAAAGATCAAAATTGCTCCAGAAATTGGAGACATATTTGATTTAAAAGGAAAAACTTGAACAAATGGACAATATGTCTATTACGAATACACCAACAAGTAATGATGCCTGTCTGAGCATTGTGCATAGTTTGATGTGCCATAGACAAGGTGGAGAGAGTGAAACATTTGCAAAAAGAGCAATTGAAAGTTTGGTAAAGAAGCTGAAGGAGAAAAAAGATGAATTGGATTCTTTAATAACAGCTATAACTACAAATGGAGCTCATCCTAGTAAATGTGTTACCATACAGAGAACATTGGATGGGAGGCTTCAGGTTAGTCTTACAAGAGTTTTTCTATACCCTCTGTGTTGGCAGATTTAAAAACTTGCTAAGTTTCCTTTCAAGCTACTACAGGGTAATTTAATGCCTGCTCCATCTCTTCAGATACTGTGCATCCTGTACAAATATGCGTTATGGGAATTTGTGGAAGAATATGCAAAAGATAAAATTTTAAAGTTTTTTAATGTTCTATCAGAAAAAAGTTCAATGGAGAAAATTTGGAAAATAAAAATAAAAAGCAGAAGAAAACCCACACTTTGCAAGAACTACCTTTAGCACTTTGGTTTTCATTTTTGTAGCCTGTTGTTTTCTTTTTTTTTCCCCTAGATGGAGTCTTGCTCTGTCACCCAGGCTGGAGTACAGTGGTGCGATCTTGGCCCACTGCAACCTCCACCTCCCAGATTCAAGCAATCCTCCTGCCTCAGCCTCCTAAGTAGCTGGGACTACAGGCGAGTGCAACCACGCCCGGCTAAGTTTTGTATTTTTAGTAGAGACGGGGTTTCACCATGGTGGTCAGGCTGGTCTCAAACCGCTGACCTCAGGTGATCCACCCGCCTTGGCCCCCCAAAATTCTGGGATTACAGGCGTGAGCCACTGTGCCCAGCCATGTTGCTTTCTTTTTTGATATCGTATGTATATTTAAACAATTGGATTACACTTAGTCTTTTTATAATTTAGAAATCTGATATGTTTCACTGTTACCAAATGTTTCATTGATCACATTTTTCAGGTAGAACTTCATAATCTCCCTTGCTGAAATAAATCTTACAGACATTTTATGTCTTAGATTTTAAAGTTTTATTTCAAGACTTTATACATGGTTTCTACAACACAGTCTTTTTAAATATTTATTTATTTCATTTTTTTTCTTTGAGACATGGTCTCACTCTTGCCCAGGCTGGAGTGCAGTGGTGCAAACATGGCTCACTGCAGCCTTTACCTACTGGGCTTATGCAATCCTTCTGCCTTAGCCTCCTGAGTAGCTAGGACTACAGGCACATACGACTATACCTGGGTAATTTTTTATTATTTGTGGAGACAAGGGCCTTGCCATGTTGTCCAGGCTGGTAATGAACTCCTGGGCTCAAGCGATCCTCCTGCCTTGGCCTGCCAAAGTGATATGATTACAGGTGTGAGCCACCATGCCCAGCCACTTTTTGCATTTTTAAAACCTGAACACAGGCCTTGAAATTATACCAAGGTTTAAATTACAGGTCTGATGCATGACA
Source organism: Papio anubis (assembly GCF_008728515.1). NCBI lineage: Eukaryota > Metazoa > Chordata > Mammalia > Primates > Cercopithecidae > Papio > Papio anubis. The sequence continues at coordinate 43,088,750 of NC_044994.1, forward strand.
TGGCCAAGTTAGTTATTTTGAATTTTAGTTTTCTCATTTATGAAGTGGGGATTGTAATACTGACTTGGTAGGATTGTGAGGATTAAATCAGAATATATATAAAAGTGTCTTGCATAATGTGACAGATGAATAAATGGTCGTTTATTTTTCTAGGTGGCTGGCCGGAAAGGATTTCCTCATGTGATCTATGCCCGTCTCTGGAGGTGGCCTGATCTTCACAAAAATGAACTAAAACATGTTAAATATTGTCAGTATGCATTTGACTTAAAATGTGATAGTGTCTGTGTGAATCCATATCACTATGAACGAGTTGTATCACCTGGAATTGGTAAGTAGACTTTGCTTTTATCCTAAGAAACATAAAGGGAAAAGGATCTCAATAGTGTTTTAATTTTTGTAAGTTAAATTATAAATTTGGAAGATAGCCCACGACTTTAAATAAGGTTAAAGAATCAGACATTTTTAATATACGTGTTTTAATTTGAACTTAGGAACAAACTTATATTTTGACTGCTAAAACCAAGTATTATAGTTGATATTTTGCCCATTTAGAACATTGTTTTTGAGAAATAAGATGGAAAGCGTTATAAATTTGAATACTTACTGTGTGTATTGTTAGATAGTGTTTATGCTACTTCTGAATTGAAATAGTTCATGAACTTTTGTAATCTCTGGTTTAACTTGACATTCTCTGTTAAATGGAAAATATTTTCATTGTAATGATTAATGTTTCATTTGTTTTCCCTTTTAAACAATTAAGATCTCTCAGGATTAACACTGCAGAGTAATGGTAGGTAATCTGTTTCTTATTACTTTCTCTTTCTTTTGTCCTATCCTCTCTGTTTTTTCGTTGACCTAGAATTAGTTTGTGTGGGCAGCAGTAACATTAACAAGAAAGTAACTTACTGATTTGGAAATTTAGATTTTGGGGTTATGGGGCACGTCAGCATTTAAAACTGGATTTAAATTGGCTATTTGCTCTTTGTATATGAACTGCAATTTATGAACTAAAGTACTGTAAAAAACATGATAGAGGAATGTACCAAAAACAAATACAAAGAATATTTTTTGAGTTAAGACCCATTTTTGAAGAAAATCTCACAGAACCAGTTTTAATGGGTGTTAAGTACCCAGAACGTTTGGTAATATGGAATCACGTATAACATATCCTTTAAAAATGCCAGTATTCTAATTTTCCTTCATTTCAGCCTAACATTTTTATGAATGATAATGTTGAGAATGGTTTAAAATCGTGCTCATTTGTATTTTTTCAGTCTTGTTACATTTTGAGTAAATAAATCAAGGCTACTTAAAAGCATATGCCCATCACAGCTTACCTAATTGTATTCTTAAAAAGAAGAACTGTTTTAAGGTGATTGAGAAAATGAAATGCGAATGGGGGTGTGTGTTTTTGTTATTATAATATTTGAGAATGGAGTTTTATTAAATCTTTAGCTCTGTTACTTAGAACTTAATAAACTCAAATTTCTGTAAGAACTAATTATTTGCGGAGAAACTCTTATAAGGAACCACTGTCAGCCAGGCATGGTGGTTCACGCCTGCAATCCCAGTACTTTGGGAAGCTGAGGCAGGTGGATCACCTGAGGTCAGGAGTTTGAGACCAGCGTGGCCAACATGGTGAAACCCTGTCTCTACTAAAAATATAAAAAATTAACCAGGTGTGGTGGTGGGCGCCTGTAATTCCAGCTACTCAGGAGGCTGAGGCAGGAGAATCACTTGAACCCTGAAAGTGGAGGTTGCAGTGAGTTGAGATCACGCTGTTGCACTCCAGCCTGGGCAACAAGAGTGAAACTCTGTCTAAAAAAAAAAAAAAAAAAAGGAACCATTGTCGTCTTAGAAAAGGTGTGCTGTTGCTCTGGAGGGAAATTAGTAGTAGTTTAGCACCTTTTTTGTTTGCAGAATTTTATAGGTGAGTCAGAAATACTAGGTGACCTTAACGAAAATTTAGGAAGAGTATGCAGTTCTACTTGATTTTATTTTCCACCTTTCTCCCATATCACTAGTAATGGAGGAAGACTCAGTGCCTTGTTGTGCTCGTTAGTGACTAGTAGGTGTCTGACAAGTGTGGGTTTATTGTTAGGAGCTGTTGTGGCGGTCTGGGAAGGGTTGCTTTAAGATTGGTTAAAACTCTGCCTCTTTGCTATGCAGACATTGATATTATATCACTTCTTTTTTTTGAAAGTAAACACGCTTCATATCTTCACTGTTTTCCATCCATGTTTTTGGAGAAAACATTTGGCTCAGTGGGTGTTAAAAGTTGGGAGACTGCAATGATAAGTGTATCTGAATCTCTCTATGGGGCTGTTTGTGAGGGGATTCAAATTCTGAATGCTCATCACACACCTCCCCATTCTAAAATTATTGATGCACCGTTACTGATGGGATTGTGTGGGTTTTTTAGCCTTTCTTTAGTGACTGTAGGACTGTATTCAGCCTTGTAGGTCCCCCTAGTGGTGGTTTTGTAAAGGCTGTCTTCAGTGCCTTATTTCCTCAGAAAACAACTGGTATTTCTCACAGCTCCTTCTAGATTTGGACAAAGGAATAATATAAGACCAGGTAACTAAAAGTTAAGAAAATAGGACGGTTCCTTCATTTTTGAGTTAATGTCTTATGGTAGTCATTTCCAGCCTTTTATCTTTCATGAAACTTTCTGTGACCACGTCGACCTGTGTATTCATTTTAACAAATATGTAATGAGCATGTATTGCCTGGTACTGTGTTAGTTTCCAGGGATGCTAAGATAATAAGGTATGTTTTGTCTGCTCAAGTGAGCTTATAGTCTAGTGGAGGAGAGAAAAAGTAAATAAGAGAGTGATAATACCATCAGATAGGTGCTATGTCCTGGCTGCTGGTGATGATAAAAAATACAGACCTAGGGTGGGCCCAGTGGTTTCAGCTTTTTTGTCACCTATAGAAAATATATTCTTTGACCCTCTTAGAACATTTTCTTTTTCTTTTTTGAGACAGAGTTTCGCTCTTGTTGCCCAGACTGGAGTACAATGGTGGGATCTCGGCTCACTGCAACCTCCGCCTCCTGAGTTCAAGCGATTCTCCTGCCTCAGCCTCCTGAGCAGCTGGGATTACAGGCGCCAGCCACCATGCCCAGCATTTATTATTATTATTATTATTTTTGTATTTTTAGTGGAGATGGGGTTTCACCATGTTGGCCAGCTGGTCTCGAACTCCTGACCTCAGGCGATCCACTGTCTCAGCCTCCCAAAGTGCTGGGATTACAGGCATGAGCCACTGCACCCAGCCCTCTTAGAACATTTTATAATCACTATATATATGTAAAACTACTCTAAAAATATGGTTAAATAATAATAGCTAACACTTACTGGGTACTCATTGTGTGTCAGGTCAGACTGAGCTAAATGATTTCTGAGTATTATGTCATCATTCTCATGATACTTCTACATGGGAGGTGGGATTATTTATACTTTAACAGATGAAGGAACTGCTACCTGGAGAGGTGAAGGAACTTGCCCAAGAATAGACAACTAGGAGGAGCTGGAGTAATGTGTGTTTGCTATTAGATATTTAAACAATGGGAAAATATTACAAAAGACTGCAAACTCCATGACAGCAGGGATATTTGTTTTGTTTATGGCTATATCCCAAGTACTAGAACAGTACCTGGAACATAGGTGCTCAAGAAATATTTTTTCAGTGAATGAATTTGTTGAATGCTAGCCCATAAAGAGAAATATTTAACAGTTTGGTGTCTGTTTTTCTGGACTTTAAAAAATATATACTATATGTTTTTTTAATTTTATTTTTTTGAATAGGCAATACATGGTCCATAAATCAAAATACTATAAAAAGGTATACAGTGAAAAGAAGTGCTCCCACCCCTGCCCCCATTCCCCCCTAATTCAGGTAATCACTTTTTTTAGTTTCTGGTGTTTCCTTCCAGGGTTTCTATATGCAAAAAATACATACCTCCTTTCTTACACAAAATGTATACTGTGCATACTGTTCTGGACCTTGCTTTTTTACTTAGAGTATATGATTTTTTAAACATGCATATGATCATAGTGTACAATAGTGTTTTGTAACTTGCTTTTTTTCTCTTGGCAAAAATATATTGCAGATTTCTATACTTGTTGATACCTTCAGTTTTACCTGAGAAACATTATGGATTATCTGGGGTTAAAGAAATCTGTAGACCAGTAGAGGTTTCAAACTTACATTTGGGAAGTTTAGCCAGCATATTTAAGGCAAGAAAGATTTATGAGTCATAACTGTTTAAAAGCAGAATGCAGTAGGTACTTAAAGATGTTATGATTGCTGATTACACTGAAGAGTCACCTGAAAAGCAAAAGCAGTGAGTACCAAATTGACCAGTTGTATCCTCAAATCAGCTAGCAAAACCAGTAAGTCGGTAAAAAGATCCTGGTTGTTATAACAGCAGAAAACCTAAAATGTCCAGGAATTATTTAGAGATGTCAGGATTTATATGAAGAAAATCATTGAACTTTGTTGAAGGGTATAATACAAGGCTGAATAAGTGTAGACATACCAATTTTATGCCCCATTTTTTTTCTTTTTATTATTTTTATAATTTGGCCAATGTTAGTGACGAGTGATTGTGTTCAGTTTTTTTATCGATACATAATTTGTTAAACATCCTTTTGATTATCTTTTTGTTTCTGTAAAATTTCTAAAGAGGAACTTTGGAATGGGATTTATGGGGTCTTCAGAATATCATCGTCATGACTTTTGATGCATGAACGTACTTCTTAAGAGGTTTTTAAGAGGTTGCACATAGAAACTTGCACAATGGATGATTATTACTGCCTTGAAATAGTCTCAATTTAATAAAAAATACCCATGTAACTTAACTGATATTTACATGTAGATTTTTTTCGAAGGTTGACATAGGGAAAGATAAGGGAAATGATATGCTGGTTCTTAATGAAAAAGGGAATGTCTTTTTGTGGTCTACTAATTTACTGCTTTAAGAAGAGAACCTACTATTAGTTCAGTGGATTGTTAAGTTCTGGAGTAGTGTTAGTTCAGAAGCAATAAAGGATTGGTTGTTAAAGATAAAAAGCAAACCTTAAAACAATAACCTAAAACCAAAAGGAAGGTTCCAGGCAGAGAATTAACATTTATGCAGTTCAGTTTCAGTTTTCTTTTTCTCATACAACAGAGCAAACTATTTCCTGGTTTGTTAATGGAAAGGTGTTATGCTATATCAACTGGAATCTAGCTTTACTTATGAAGGTGTAACCACATAGGTGAAAGATTGATTACTGAGTTTTCTCACACCATATGTTTATCAAATATTCTTATTTGGGTTGGGTTTCTAGAGGGAAATTTCAGCTTGACTTTTCATTTAGAATTTTTCTGTTTGGTTCTAAATCTATAGGGGACATTCAGTACACTTCATTTTTAAAGAATATGTTACTTAACAATAATTCTAGATCCTGGAATTGGATATCTGTCAGATCCCACTGATATCTCCACAGTGTGAAATTAGCAAAAGGATGTAGTTAAATACTCAATCTCGATTTAGACCGAATAATTGTTTTTCTCAGCTGGATACACATTTTCCAGCCTTTTGGTTTTTGCCTGCCTTATGTATTTAGGTGATTATTATTCTACGTTTCTCAAGAAACTGAGGAGTACCTTTTTAGGATTGTTGCTGGAGGCTGTTGGAACATAGACTAGCTTCGAATTTGAGAGTCAGATTGATGGATAAAATATATCTGATGCTGTTACCATTAAATAAATGACTTTTGCTGGTAAAGTAGTATGCTTTTAAAATAATATGAAAAAATTCTGATTTAAAGTTATTTACACTGTAATTGATTTTAGATGTTATATTACTTGCTAATAAGATTTTTTTTTTCTGGGGATAGAAGCTTATAAAAATTTAAAATACGTTTAATTTTCTACATAGCTCCTTCAAGTATGATGGTGAAGGATGAATATGTTCATGACTTTGAGGGACAGCCATCGTTGTCCACTGAAGGACATTCGATTCAAACCATCCAGCATCCACCAAGTAATCGTGCGTCAACAGAGACATACAGCACCCCAGCTCTGTTAGCCCCATCTGAGTCTAATGCTACCAGCACTGCCAACTTTCCCAACATTCCTGTGGCTTCCACAAGTGAGTTCTAGAATCAGATGTAGTCAGCAAGTTGAGTTTTCCTAATCATTGCTTATTTATGTGTAGTCATTTGGGGGGAAACTCCAAGTAAGTAAACATTAAAAGTAACTGTGGTATCTTTCATAGGTAAACAGGTGTTAGACAGGTATGTACAATCGCTTGGAATTTAATGGCTTTGATTAGAATATTGATTCAAATTAGTGATCTGATTTGAACTTTACTATTACATGTAGAAGTAAGTAGCCTCTTAAGCTCTCAGATAGATTTTGGAGAAATATTTAAATAATAAGTAGTTTTGATCCAAGATGTTTATGAAGGTCTGTGTTAATGGAATTGCAACCTTTCTTTTAATCCAGTGTTCTTATTTTGGTTTATCTGGGAGAATATTACCATATAGTAGTTGTCTTATTTTCTCACTGTGCAAAGGGATCTTGACAAATTTGTTATGTATTGCTTAAGATAGACATTAAGTAATTAAGTCAATTTTGATGTAAGCTAACTTCTATATCTCTTTTAAAAATATTTGTCTATATTTTTAAAAAATTAGTCTGTTTCAGAAGGATCCTTCTTTTCTGCCATGTCATAGGAGGCAAAGGGGCTGCTAGGTTTAGGTTTTTTGGGGCCTGATGGTATGACCTGGTTCTGTTACTTATTTTCACAGTAACCAAAGGTTTGATAGTTTGCTGCCTTGCAAATGAAGTAGCTTTTTTTGCTTTTTTTTTTTTTTTTCCAGTTAATCATAGTGCATTGTCTTGGCATGTGTATGGTGTTAGTTGCATGCAATTGCTAAAGGAATTATATGTAAACCTACATCAGAATAGATTTTTGACAGCTCTGGTCTAATACTGTGTTAGTTGCTGCCAAAAGTACCATTATTCTATTTGCTTTACTATCAGATTAGATTCAACATAGAAATTTTGATCTTTGGAATAAATGGGGTACTGATTTCTGTAATTGTGAGTTTTCAAGTGAAGTACACCAAAATTTCCCCTCTTTAATTCATTACACCACTTCAAAGCAATATGTTTTTGGTTTGCTATATAAGAGATGATGGTCTCACTATAGGCAGCATATACTAAATGGGTCATATAGGTTAAGCACTTGAGAACCCAGATCCTTAATCACTTGGTTCTTCTGTTATCTGTCTACTTTTTATTTACCACATTAGGAATATGGTTGATAAACAGTGGGTAGTGATAGAAAATAAAAGAAGGTACATTATAGCCGCTTGAACGTAGATTAGTGCTAGAGCACAGCTACCTACTTCTGTTTATATTATCTGGAGATTGAATTTCTGTACCTTTGTTAATGCTTGCTAAAGTGACTTCATTTTGACTGTTTTATTCCCTAAGGTTGAGTCCTATGCAAAGATTAGAAAAACTGATATAAATGAAATGCAGCTAATTTTATCCTGGTATTTATTGGGTAGATTTTAATAACCAAATACTATAAATACTGTAAGTTTTAGAACTTGTGTCAAAATGGGCCGGGCGCGGTGGCTCAAGCCTGTAATCCCAGCACTTTGGGAGGCCGAGATGGGCGGATCACAAGGTCAGGAGATCGAGACCATCCTGGCTAACACGGTGAAACCCCGTCTCTACTAAAAATACAAAAAACTAGCCGGGCGAGGTGGCAGGCGCCTGTAGTCCCAGCTACTCGGGAGGCTGAGGCAGGAGAATGGCGTGAACCCGGGAGGCGGAGCTTGCAGTGAGCTGAGATCCGGCCACTGTACTCTAGCCTGGGCGGCAGAGCAAGACTCCGTCTCAAAAAAAAAAAAAAAAAAAAACAACTTGTGTCAAAATGTTCCCTTAGATCTCAAAAAGTATATTGATAAAATTAAATGAACAAAAAGAAGTTGAACTAGAATAGAAGATTTGAAAGGCTATTTTACATGAGCTGATATAGTCGTGTTGTTTAACTGTATTTTACATACTTAGAATTGCATAAAGGAAGTATTCAGTATGGATAACTACAATGGGTCACTTTACAATTTATGTTCGTTTGACACCTGAATATTTTAAGGATTTCCTTTTAAATATCTGTAAATTAAAATAATTTATCCTGTGTAGTTAATGACAATTTTTGTAAGTTAGCTAAGAGTATTGCATGTATAATTATTAAAAACACGAACAAAACCATAATTAACCTTTAAAGATAAATTGCAGAATCTGGGGGATGAGTAGGAAGGGAGGTTGCTAAAATGCCATTTTTACAGATAAATAATTTGGGGAGTATTGAAATATTCTCTTTAGGTTTTGGTTTTGTAATTCTTAGCTTTAAGGAAATGTGATATGTAGAGAAAAAAAAATATTCCTTTTCTTTGATAGTTTGAGCAATGGTGACATTTACTGTCTTCCAGATATCTGATTATACTCCCATTTAGAAAAGAATGAGGTGATGCCAGTTATAAATAATTATAAATTTAGTGCTTTCCAAATGGGGTGAACAATTGACTTAATTAATGCTCTTTAAGAAATCAAATTTCCACTTTAAAAAAAAAGCCTTAAAAATGTAGGACAGTAAGCAATATCATAGGATGGTTTTTGAATGGAATAGAAGCCAGGAGAAGTTTGCTTCTCTTGGTATATTGCATACAGAGAGGGCAACTAATTGTGTAAATCTGGGAATATGATGGTGGTGTTGAAAAGAAATGACTCTTGGTTTATAAAAGCTCTTGAAAAAATTGGAAAGTAGAGTGATAGTTTTTTTGTTTGTTTTTAACCAGTAAATGGTATATTGATTGGACAGCAGAGCTAGATCTTTTTAACTTCCTCCTCTTCACCATCACATCCTGTTTAAAATAATTTTCTGCTCTGCTTTTCTCTGTCAAACCCTAGCATTCTGCCATTACTAGTACCAGTGCTGACAATGATTAATTTTTCAGTTTTCAACATTTTCTTGAGCCTGGATTTTTGGGATCCTAATCAGAAAGGTCCAGAGAGAGAAGTGGTTGGAGTGGCCAGGATGAACTGATATACTTCTGAAGAAGTTAATATGATAGGCCAGACATACAGTGGTGTTTTGCTGGCATTTGAAATACGTTTGTGAAGAAATAAGCCACTAAAATTAGCAAGACATTACCTAAAATGGAATAATTTTGAGCTTCTTCAAGTTAAGGTTTGTCTTTATAGATGACTTTAGGTTTTTTTTTAACCTGATAGGCCATGGGTGAGTTACACTTTTTGCCCATCTTTGTAGTTGTGCATTATCAGATAAAATTAGTCCTTCATTTAGTATATGAAATCATAAGTTGACATCTATGAATGTACCATGTTAATGTCTTCTTGTTCCTCTAGGTCAGCCTGCCAGTATACTGGGGGGCAGCCATAGTGAAGGACTGTTGCAGATAGCATCAGGGCCTCAGCCAGGACAGCAGCAGAATGGATTTACTGGTCAGCCAGCTACTTACCATCATAGTATGTACATACTTTAAAAAAATCTTTTAAATAGTTGAGAAAAAAGTAGGCAGCCTTTATAAAAGCAAATTAACCCATGTGGGCCTTAATTTTTAGACAGCACTACCACCTGGACTGGAAGTAGGACTGCACCATACACACCTAATTTGCCTCACCACCAAAACGGCCATCTTCAGCACCACCCGCCTATGCCGCCCCATCCCGGACATTACTGTAAGCTCTTGTTTTTGTTGTAAGGGCTCTTTTTTTTTTCCTTTTTTTTTTTTTTTTTTTTTGGTAGGGCTTTGTTTTCTATTTTTTAAAAATGTTTTTACATCTTTTATTCATCCTGTGATTTTGTTTCATTAAATAGTGCTTTTCAGTAGTTTTTGTAAACAGTAGTGTTTTTCATAGTTATCATACCTTTTTATTTTAGAGGAGTGATGTTCGCTAAATACATTTATTTCTCTGTTGCTAATGTTTCATTAACATCACATTGATTTCCATTCATTTGTTTGTTTACTTTGTATATGTTCTTAGATCTCATCTGTGTCTTGTATATCCACCCATAATGGATTAAAACCCTTTGAGCACTGAGTTCTCAAGGTTTTCCTCAGCGTAGTATTCAGTGTGCTTTGGATAATGTTGAATCTATAGATAACTTTGTGCCGGCATGATTGGGAGGAATACCCTACAGATAGCCTATAGTTTCAGGTAGAATAGGAGCACTGTTCATATGGCTTAGTAAAATCAAGAGTATAACTTTTATATACATTAAATTCCTTCTCGTTATAATATTAATAGTACCAAAGAAAACTTAGAAAATACAGAAAAGTGTAAATAAGAAAAGCAAAATTACCCTGAATCCTGCTACTCAAAAATAGCCACTTCTAATATTTTTGTCATTTTCCTTCCAGTCATATAAACAGGTATATGTAAATTGACAGGGGGCTCCTACTCTATGTGTATTGTATATGTCTTGCTTCTTTTCAGTTATGTTACTATTTTTTCCGTTTCTTAAGAGAATGTAATTTTTAATGGCTGCCTAGGCATAGTGTTTAAGGGTGCTGGGTTTGGACCTTTAACAGGCTTATGTGACCATTGGCAAGTTATTTCACCTCATTAAGCCTCAGGAGCAGTAATACTAGTATCTACCTCAAGGGGTGTTTGTAAGAAGTAAATGTAATAATTTATGTGAGGTGTTTAGCACTGTGTCTTAACACATTACAAGTTTCCAGTTATGTTAGCTACGATTCCATTAAATAAACATCCTTAATTAACGTAAGCACTTGTTTTTAGAATAGACCTAATAGTTTATTATTATACATTGCATTATAAATTGTACTATATTGGATGTTACATAAATAATTCATTTATGATCTGTATTAAATATTGGATGGAAAATTATGTGTAAATTGTGTAATAATAACACTTGGCAGATAGTACTAAAATGTTAGTTATTAAATATCCACAAAAGTGTTAATAGTTTAAGACTATTTGCTTATTGTAAAGTAAACTTTTAAGTTCTTAGACATTGCATAAGCTTGTTTTCAACAATTCCTAACCGATAATAGTTATATTTAAGTAAGATTTACTAAAAGTGTTAGCATTAGACAACTTTTAATAAATAAAAATGGAATTTTTGTTGTCTTTTCTTTAGGGCCTGTTCACAATGAGCTTGCATTCCAGCCTCCCATTTCCAATCATCCTGGTAAGTGTATTTCAAAATCGATTTCCTGTGTTTAGATTTAGTGGTGATTGAAACGTGCAAACACAGGCTTTAATAGAATTATAGGGTCACTTCTCAGATAAGTACAATACTCATCATGACATGAGTTAATCAACAGTATGAATAGCCAATATAGTTACACATAGACTGTCTGTATTTTATTCAGTTTAACTGTCCCCGAAAGAAAAGAACTGTCTTTTCAGCTAAAATGAGAATTACAGAAATGCTGGCTTCAGCATTGAATACATACATATGCAGCAGAATAAAACTAGGTTTCAAAATAGAACAGCTGTAAAACTATAGCTTAAAAAGCCAGGAAAGAATCTTAAGTACATGCTGAAAAGAAAAATAATTCACTCTATTATTCAGGGTCTCTGGTTAACTGGAATTTAGAAACTATTTGATTAAATTGTATACAAAAGAGTAAATAGCTAAATAGCTTTCCTCAGTTCAAAGTTTGTGTATAATTTTTGAAGTTATAGAGATAATAAAACAGAAAACACTTGAAAATGAAATACTGAAAGTCCCTTGTAACACAAACATAGATTTTGAATTTTTTTCTCATCCCTTCATATCTGTTTTTCTTAGCATAAAAGGATGCAAATATATTACTTCAACTAATCACCTTAATTTTTTGGAAACTATAAACTCAATTTTCCTCCTAATTAAAGTAACATTGTTATGAAGAATTATGTTTTTATTTTTACTTGTTTATTTTTGAGACAGGGCCTGGCTCTGTCACCCAAACTGGAGTGCAGTGGCATGATCTCAGCTTACTGAAGCCTTGACCTCCTGGTCTCAAGCAATCCTCTTGCCTCAGCTTCTAGAGTAGCTGGGACTATAGGCAGGCACCACCATGCCTGGCTAATCTTTGTATTTTAGTAGATACAGGGTCTCACCATGTTGCCCAGGCTGGTCTCGAACTCCTGGGCTAAAGCAATCCTTCTGCTAGTAATTTTATTTATTTTTAAATTTTTTGCCGAGGTGGGATCTCGCTATGTTGTCCAGGCTGGTTTTGAACTCCTAGCCTCAAGTGATCCTCCTGCCTTAGCCTCCCAGAGTGCTGGGATTATAGACATGAGCCACCACACCAAGCTTGAAGAATTAAAAAAATTTTTTAAATGATTTTATTTTTCATCTTTGTGGGTACGTAGGAGATGTATATATTTATGGGGCATATGAGATGTTTTGATACAGGCATGTAATGCATGATAAGCACAACATGGAAGATGGGGTATCCATCCCCCTCAAGCATTTATCTTTTGTGTTATAGTCTATACTCTGTTAGTTATTTTAAAGTGTACAGTTAAATTATTGACTACAGTCATCCTGTTGTGCTCTAAAATATTAGACCTTATTCATTCTAACTACCTTTTGTACTATTAACCATCCACACCTTCCCCCAACTCCCTACTACCTTTCCCAGCCTCTGGTAACCATCCTTCTACTCTCTGTCTCCATGGGTTCAATTATTTTGATTTTTAGATCTCACAAATAAAAACATGTGATGTTTGTCTTTCTTTGCCTGGCTTATTTCACTGAACGTAGTGCCTCCAGTTCCATCCATATTGTCGCAAGTGACTGAATCTCATTGTTTTTTATGACTGAACAGTACTCCACTTTTTATATAAAAAGTTTATATAAAAAGTTTTTATATAAAAACTCCATTCTTTATATAAGTCAAGCATAAAGAATTTTAAGCATACCAGAATAGTACAGGAAGTTCCCCTGTTGTACTCATTCCTCAGTTTCAGCTATTATCAGCTAATGACCAAACTTATTTCATTCATACTCTCTTTCTTCATTCTATATTATTTTGAAGCAAATCCTGTATCATAGGTTTATGTGTATCTTAGTATATACTTCCAATAAAGGTTTTTTAAAAACATAAACACAGTGCCCATAATGATTAATTTAAAGGGTAACATACAATTCTTAAATAGGCCCACATAATTTTCTCTGTGTAAATAATGTTCTGTTATTGATTGTGTTGGTTTCAGTTTTTCTTCTAGCTGTTTAAAAAAATAGAAGGGAACATCTTTGTGTTTATAACTTTTCTCATATTTTAGTTCAAGAGATTTATAGAATTTCTAGATCGAAAGGCCATATTACAGTGACATCAGAGTGTGAGAACCAGTGTTACTGTGCTGGCTAGCAGTAGATGTGATAGTTTAATAAACTTTCTGCTGCTTTAAGAGGCAAATATTTGTTCTGGTTACGAGAAAAGTGATGCTAGTGGGGCAGAAGCATTCTTTTAACTATATATTTATTATCTTCTTTAACGGATTTTCTGTGTTATATTGTGTGTTGTGATTTTAAACATTTTTGTAGGTCAAGGGGTCTAGCCTTTTCATAAAACACTTTTTTTGAGAAATGTAATATACAGAAAAGTATATAACACAAATAAGTATATAGTCTAACATCACTAAAACCAGTACTCATGTAACCACTATCCAGATCGAGAACTAAAACATTACAGCATCCCAGAAACCTTCCTACCCCATGAATTTTGTCTCTGTCAAAACCTTCTCTTTCCTTCTGCCCAGAGGTAGCCACTGTCCTGCTTTTTATGGATAAAAAGCACTTTTTTTTAATCTTTCTTTTATTTTTTATTTAAAAAATTTTTTAAATTTATTTTGAGATGAACTCTCGTTCTGTCGCCCAGGCTAGAGTGCAGTGGCGCAATTTGGCTCACTGCAACCTCCACCTCTGAGTTCAAGCCATTCTCCTGCCTCAGCCTCCCGAGTAGCTGGGATTATAGGCACCCGCCACCTTGCCTGGCTAATTTTTGTATTTTTAGTAGAGATAGGGTTTCACCATGTTGTCCAGGCTGGTCTCGAACTCTTGGCCTCAAGTGATCTGCCCCATCGGCCTCCCAAAATGCTGGGATTACAGGCATGAGCCACTGCACCCGGCCCTTTTATGCTCTTTTAAAGTGATGAAGACATCCCTAAACAGTCTAGTAATCTGGCTTTACTTGTTTTTTAAATTATATAAATGGAATTACTGTATCAGGATCTTGATTCGTGTGTGTGAATATATTGTGACAAGAGGGGAAAATCTAGAGTCTGAAGAATGAGAATTTTTGCTGGCTGTCCTTGAGAGTCATTAGTGGCTCCTGGCAATTTAGGGATCTCAGTGTTCATATAGCTTAGTGGGAGGTAGTCTGCAGCAGTGAGGGTAATCAAGGCTCTGAAGAAAGACCTACCCTGGATAGAGTCATAGGTGGGTATAGCGGCGGTGACATTTAGCTAGTCATTTGGACCTCTTCAGTACTTGCCTTTGGACTCTTGGTAGATTTAATTCATTCTTTTCATGGTAGAACTGGTGTTTAGGCCCGACATCTGGTTAGAAAATAGCATTAATCAGTTGAGGCTATGCTTTTATAGTAGTGTGCATTGACATTAAAGCCTCTGTCTTTTTTTTTAAGAAACCGGGTCTCACTATGGGCCTCTGTCTTTGAGTAGAATAAGGAAGTGATTTATTGGTGAGGCTGGTCCTGAAAAGGTCTCTGTCGAGGTAGTTGCCGCAGAGGATTTGCTCTGCATGCACACCTTTAATGGAGTCAGCAGGTAGAACCCAAATGGTCTTTGGCTGTGGATACTAATGGGCCCTTGAGGAGTTCTGTCTCACAACTGTTCCTCTTCATTTCTCCTTTTGTACTGTTTCAAGAATATTGTAACTGATTTCCCTGTTAGGAGAGCTTCCAGTTCTAGTACCCTCCTTCTCAACTGTATCTCTACTGCTACTCAATATTTATTTTAAAATTTGAATCTAGTTATTTCTTTGCTAAAGAACTTATTCCCCTACTCAATGCTTGGCCATAGGATAAAGTCCAAATTCCTTAGCTAGGCAGAAAAGAATCTCTGGTCCTTGTCCTTGTGTGCTTCTCTAGCCTCATCTCTTGAAGCTTTAACCTAGGTATATCATCCCTCTGCTTTTTTCTCGTACTCTATATTAGTTATCTATTCCACAACAAATTACTCCAAAACTTAGCAAATTGAAACAATAACAATTTGTCATATCACTTAGTTTCTATAGGTAGGGATCTACACAAGGCTTAGCTGGGTGGTTTCGGCTCAGGATCTCATGAGGTTGCACTGAAGTTGTCAGCTGGGGCTGCCATCATCTGAAGGCATTTTCAGAGGCTAAAGGATTCACTTTCAGGGTCGTTTACTGACATACCTGACAAGTTAGTGGTCTCGGCGGTCTCGTTGGCAGGAGGCTCCAGTTTCTCTTCTTGTGGATTTCTCTTATAATGTGACAGCTAACGAGTGATCAGGAGAGAGTAAGACAGAGTCTCGGTGTCTTTAAATACTTAGCCTCAGAAGTCACATCATCTTATCTGTAAGAGTCCATGTCCTGTGGGAGGGGCCTACACAAGGATGTGAATATCAGGAGGTGAGAATCATTGGGGGTCATCGTGAATGTTGGCTCCCGTGCTCTCCTATCCTCCCAAATGTGGTGAGCTCTTTGAAAATCCAGCGTAAGTGCACTACTGATGGGAAGCCTTTCCTAATCCTTTTTCCCTGCTACCTAGTACTTTATAATTGTACTAAGTTATAATTACTAGTTTACATGTCCGCTATCCTTGCTTAATGTAGAAAAGAAGCCAAAGTTTAAAACTTTGTGTAGGTATATGGTTAGTGTAGACTCTTATGGTCTGATGAAGCAGTGCTAAAATATTCTACCATAGATTTAGAACTATTTAAACAGGAAATATACATATACCTTTGAATCTTTTATATGTGTAAAAATCAATAATATATAGTAAATTTATTTTGAGAAATTATTTTTGAAGATAGTTACATAAATGTTTTAGGAAATAGATGATATAATTGTAGAAAATGAAAATAAAGATTGGTCATAATTACCTTGGTGTTAAAAGATTTCAGATAGGCAGCATACTTGGTGATTCCATGTGTTGACTTTGGAAAAGTTTAATCACCTCATTTCTTTTTTACCAACTTAATGTTTTTGCTTTTTGTTAAAACTGAGGTGTATTCATCAAATTGAATACTGATTACAAATTAAAGTGAAAGATTTCTTCAGTGTCTGAGGTTATTTTGTTCAGATTCACAAATGGATTCGAAACCCACAAATTTCCAACTTCAGGTGTGTTCTAGACTTTGGAGAGTACCTTTTTGTATTAATAAAAGATTCTCACAGGGCATCTCATCCATATCTGAATAATAAAGGTAATAATTCATAGTGAGTCACTTAGGTGCTTTAAGCAAATCTTTACACTTTATTGGAATGACTTTATTTTTATTTAAAATATTGAAGATAGGCAGAGCACTTTGGCTTACTCCTATAATCCCAGCACTCTCAGAGGCCCAGGCCAGGGGATCGCTTGAGCCCAGGCGTTTGAGACCAGCCTGGGCAACATAACAAGACCCCGTCTCTACACAAAAGTACCAACAAATTAGCCAGACATGGTGGTGTGCACCTGTAGTCCCGGCTACTCTAGAGGCTGAGGTGAGAGAAGCACTTGAGTTGGGGAGATCAAGGTTGGGTGAGCCATGATTGCACCATTGCATTCCAGCCTGCATCTCAAAAACAAATACGTAAAAATTCCGAAAACAAAAAATTGAAGACAATACCTTGGAGACCTAAATCTTTCATTATAATTTAACAGCATTTATTTGATAAGACGGTACTTTATAATTTCCCTGTTACAAAAAGTATTTAGATAAGTTTTTTCATTGTAAACAATTTTTTTGTTAACTCAGTCTTTTAAAACCTTTTCTTTGGCCAGTGATGAACAGTTTTGGGCTTCATGAGACTGGCTTAACTTCACTAATTTAGGAGCAAAAAAATAAAAATATCAAAGTTAGCTCATAACTGTCTTACTCCCTTTCAAATGAGTTGGGGCATTCAGAAAGCCCATTCTGTGCTGAATAATTCCGGCCTTCTGTTGATGCTAGTCTTGAGAACTGCGGAGTTGTCATTATATGGCATTAGTCCTTGCGGGCAAAAGCTTAAAGAGATTCTAGAAAAGTTTAATAGTTGTTTCCTATTACTTTCCCCTGTTTTTAAAATAAGAATGATCCCTTCTGACTGATTAGCAAATTGAGAGTGGAGTAAAAAAGTTTTTCACATAGTGCTTTGTATCTCAGTACTGTCAGATTTGCTGGGACTCATTTAGATGAGCTCTAGCCTTCTCTGTCCTCCTAAGTGGTAGCCCACTTACCTTTGCATTCCTAGGCCTTTTTAAGTCACTGATCGGTAGTGCAACTCTCCTATGCTAGTTTCTTTTTATTCTCAAGTCTCTTAAAACGTGTCTTCCTAGTACTAGCATGTCAACTCAAACTAAACAACCTGTTCAGAGTGCAGCTTTAGATAACCATTGTTGTTTTATGGTGTCTGAACTATTAAGACAAACAAAAACAGTTACTTTAGTGAGTAGGAAATAATGGAGTAAGGTTTAGGTGCAGTTGCAAATGTTGTAAATAATGATGATAAGAGTACATTTTTCAGGCCCGGTGTGGTGGCTCACACCTGTAATCCCAACACATAGGGAGGACAAGGCAGGAGGATCACTTGAGCCCAGAAATTCAAGACCAGCTTGGGTATCTTAGGGAGACCCAACCCCATGTCTACAAAAAATTTAAAAAATTAGCCACGCATGGTGGCCTGCACCTGTATCCCCAGCTACTTGGAAGGCTGAGGTGAGAGGATAGCTTGGGCCCGGGATAGCTTAGGATAGCTTGGACTGCAATGAGCTGTAATCGTGCCATTGTACTCTAGCTTGGGCAAGAGAGTGAGACTCCCATCTCCCCCCTCCTCCCAAAAAACATATTTTTCTTAACCATAGAGGCTATAAAATTCCCATTTACCCCCCATCCCCCGAATTGACTCTCACAGAAAAAACGTTGCTTACCATGGAACTTTGCTGCTGGTTAGTATCTTTCAGTATAAACCAGGAAATGTATGTACTTGGACCTTTTTTTTTTTTTGAGACAGAGTCTCACTCTGTTGCCAGACTAGAGTGCAGTGGCACCATCTTGGCTCACTGCAAACTCCACCTCCCAGGTTCAGCTGATTCTCCTGCCTCAGCCTCCCGAGTAGCTGGGACCACAGGTGTGTGCCACCATGCCCAGCTAATTTTTATATTTTTAGTAGAGACGGGGTTTTGCCATGTTGGCCAGGATGATCACCATCTCTTGACCTCGTGATCGGCCCGCCTTGGCCTCCCAAAGTGCTGGGATTACAGGTGTGATCCACCACGCCTGGCCCTCATTTTCTTCTTACCTAGTATTATAAATATTTGTTTATAACTAAATTTAACATTTGGACTGATTGTGTAAAGACAACTTTTAAGTGCTGTTACTGTTTTTTTGCTGTGTTTTTTTTTTTTGGCCGCCAAAACATTGGGTGATTGATGTCTTAGACAATCTCTGTAGTTTTGGTTTAACCAGTATACCTATCAGTTGTTCGCTGAAGCTTCTTGTCCATAGCATAATGTGATATCTTCACATTACATTTTCTATAGATAATAATTTTTTTTTTTTTTTTTAATTTTTGAGATGGGGTCTCTGTGGCCTGGGCTGGAGTGCGGTGGCACTCTCATGGCTCACTGCCATCCCGACCTCCCAGACTTAGGTGATTCTCCTATCTCAGCCTCCTGTAGCTGGGACTACAGATGTACACAACCATGCCCAGCCAATTTTTCTATTTTTCGTAGAGGCGAGGTTTCACTATGTTGCCCAGGCTGGCCTTCCTCCTGGGCTCAAGTGATCTGCCCATTTTGGCCTCCCAAAGTGCTGGGATTATAGGCATGAGCCACCATGCCCGGCTGAAAATAATTACATAAATACTTCAAAACTGGCTTTTTAAGAAGACAGTGAAGACACTTAGTGTATCACTGGTTTTTGTGTTCTAATCATAATGAAATATATTTAAACAAATACTTATCTTTGTGACGAGTTCATTAGCGTGACATGGCAAAACATTTGAGTTTTTAAGTTTTTGAATTATCCAATCTTCATGTGATCTGTTTTGGTAACTCCTCATTGGAAAGTACTTTATTGCTTGGCAGCATTTCGAAAAGTAATTAGGGTACATAGCTTTTACAAGCTGTTTTCTTTTTAAAAAATTTTAAGCATCAATCATACTTCATTCTAGGTTATTTTTTTCCCCCCATAAGATCTGGGTTTCTTTTTTGTCATTCTAAGTAACTTTGTCGAAAGTAAGATTGTTGAAAGTTTTGTTGCTTCAAATTCTAGTTTAAAGTTCATAAATAGCATATTGAGATACAGATAAATCTTTCTTTTAAATATGTCGAACCCATTTCCACCCTAGGGTCTTTGCTTTTGCTTCCTCTCTGAAATCTGTTTACAGTCTTCACATAGATAAAAGGTTATTCAGATCTCATCTTTTCAGATAGGATGTCCCCTACCATCCAGTCTGAAGTGTTCTTTCCAGTCATCTGCTGTTCCATGCCCTGTTTTATTTTCTTCACAGTGTTCATCGTTACCTGAGTTATTTTATTTGTTAGCTTATTTGTCTGCCCCTGCACCTCTGTGAGAACGGGGACTGTAGCTGTTTTGTTTCCTACTGTGTATGCAGTGCCCAGAAAGATCCCTAGATACTCTGTAGATGTCTGTTAAATGAGTTAAAACAGGAAAGCCAAATAATTTTTATGTATTTGGGCTTGATGTAATAATTATTGTATACAAATAAAAATTAGAAATACTTGATCAGTTGTCTTTGCAAACCAAAGTAGCACCTCTTTTTTTCCCCCAATTATTTAAAATTGTATATTGCTGTTCAAATGAATACACTAAATACGTCTTCAAAGTTAAAATTATGGTAGTTAACATGACCTGACTTCACTAAAAATGTCTTTTGCTATGGCATAGATGGGACAAATGACCTACTATCCAAGAGACAATTGAGAATCTGTGTGTACAACAACTGTGCGATTAGAGTATAATTAACCTTAACTCAGGGATGGGATAGCTGATTTGCTTGTGCACTTTCTCTCAATTAGGGAATCTATAAAAACATGTCATGAATCGATGTTATTCAAGGACAGTTCCCTGGAATACATCTTAGAGTCAGTGTGTTTTTAAAAAATGAAAGTTGAGGCTACATAGAGAATATGAGTAGTCAAATGAAACATCATGGTAAAATAATTTATTTTAGATTCTGATTATATCTGTTTCTTTAAATTCTCAGTTGACCTGGTCCTTTGAGGTAAGAACCAAATTCCAGATTTTAAAAAATGACTTTTAGAACTTGAGGATAAGTGGTAATTAGAAATTAAAAAAAAAAAAACAAAATGACTTTAGGGTTTTAAGAACAGTGCTAGGTACTCAGCTAGAAAATAGAAGACATGGAAATTCCTACTTTTTAATGCATTATGTTATTTTAATCCAGTTGTTTTGGGGGCATTACATTTCCTCTCCCCTTCCTTCACCCTTTCTTTTAGGAAAAGCTTTGTGTTGTGGAGTGCAAGTGAAAGCCTTATACCTTTCTCTCATGGGAGGATGTTCTTTCCCATTTATTTCCTATAGCTCCTGAGTATTGGTGTTCCATTGCTTACTTTGAAATGGATGTTCAGGTAGGAGAGACATTTAAGGTTCCTTCAAGCTGCCCTATTGTTACTGTTGATGGATACGTGGACCCTTCTGGAGGAGATCGCTTTTGTTTGGGTCAACTCTCCAATGTCCACAGGACAGAAGCCATTGAGAGAGCAAGGTATTGATTGTATAGTCAGATAGTTACTTTAAAAATTTAGCATAATACATTGTCTTTTATTCAAAGTTATGTTTCCCCGTTTACATTGTATGTGTTCTTAAATATAAATAAAGGAATAAAGGTCATGTTGAAAATTCAGAATTTGTAAGCACTCCATCTTCATTGTCGATGTTTTTGTTGTGTAACATATAATGATAAAAGATAGCCTTTTTTATGTTAGTAGATTTCTGTTTCAAATAGTAAGTATACCTTTTGGAATTCAATTTGAAAATTTTGTTTTCTGTGATCATACATTTCTACAAATTACTGAAAGGAAGTAATATTAAATGAGAACATGTTTCTGAAAGTTTTAGTTACAATGTTAAAAGCATTGGTAATAAAAGGGAAATGGTTAAGTAAATTATGATAAATTTTTCATTTTTTATATAGTCATTAAAATGTTTAAAAGTTTGTATAATGAAGCTGGGTGCGGTGGCTCACGCCTGTAATCCCAGCACTTTGGGAAGCGCACTTGAGGTCAGGAGTTCGAGACCAGCCTGGCCAACATGGTGAAACCTTATCTCTATTAAAAATACAAAAATTAGCCGTATGTGGTGGTGCATACCTGTAATCCCAGCTACTCGGGAGGCTGAGACAGGAGTATTGCTTGAACCCGGGAAGCGGAGGTTGCAGTGACCTGAGATCATGCCACTGCACCCCAGCCTGGGCGACAGAGTGAGACTCCGTTTCAAAAAAAAAAGTTTATATAATGAAATAGAAATGCTTACAATGAAATACTACAGGAACATACCATTTTAGCTACTGTATGATCTCAGCTTTTTAAGGATGTGTGTGCTAAAGAACATAATCTTGGCCCTATCACTTGCTGTGTGACTTTGGCAAATTACCTAACCACTAAGCCACTTCTGGCTAATAGAGTTTTCTGTGATGAAGAAAATGATTTATATTTGCACTGCCCAGTTCAGTAGCCACTAGCCACATGTAGCTATTGAGCACTTAAATTATAGCTCACTTGATTGACTAATAGGATTTCTAATTAGTTTTAATTTAATTTAAATAGTCACATGTGGCTAGTGGCTATCAATTTGGACAGTATGCCTTAGTTTCCTTATCTAAAAAAATAGTAATAGTACTTATTGAGTTGTAAGGGTTTAATGAGAATTCATACTACATGCTCCTGACACATAGTAAGCGTTGTATATATGTGCGTCATTATTAGATATGAACAGGAAAAGAAAGAAGGAAATATACAAAAATGTTATTAATAGCTATCTTTTGGTTTTGTATGATCATTTTTAATTTTTCAATATTAAGCATGCTATACAGTCTGAACTAAAATTTAATTTTAAATATTTATCAAGATAAAATGTAATTTCTTTTTTCTTCCTAAGGTTGCACATAGGCAAAGGTGTGCAGTTGGAATGTAAAGGTGAAGGTGATGTTTGGGTCAGGTGCCTTAGCGACCACGCGGTCTTTGTACAGAGTTACTACTTAGACAGAGAAGCTGGGCGTGCACCTGGAGATGCTGTTCATAAGATCTACCCAAGTGCGTATATAAAGGTTAGTTACAATTTTATTTGAATAGTATAGACTTAAAGCTCTATTTGTTGTCAAAAGAATTGAAATCCAGGTGGAAGGAATGGAAAAATGTTTGTTTTAAGTATAAAGCACATTTTCGGAGGGCATTTATTGACATGATCAGTAATCTAGTTTGGTGGTTGCCAGTTTGTTACATGTTTTATTTTTTATTTTATTTATTATTTATTTTTGAGACAGAGTCTTGCTGTCTTCGCCCAGGCTGGAGTGCAGTGGTGTGATCTTGGCTCACTGCAACCTGCGCCTCCCAGGTTCAAGCAATTCTTGTGCTTCAGCCTCCCAAGTAGCTGGGATCACAGGCACATGCCACTGTGCCTGGCTAATTTTTGTATTTTTAGTAGAGACGGGGTTTCACCATGTTGGCCAGGCTGGTCTCGAACGCCTGACCTCAAGTGATCCTCCTGACTTGGCCTCCCAAAGTGCTGGGATTACAGGCGTGAGCCCCTGCGCCAGGCCTGTTACATGTTTTATAGTAATACAAAGGCTCTTGAAAATACTGAGTGAAATTTCCAAAGTTGTATTCCTTTAACTTGAAATTTGTAAGAATCAGACTCTGGACTTTCATCTTAGCCAGTCTTCAGGATTTTATGGAAGGGAATTCTAAAATTAATAGCTTTTCAAATTAAGAACCTGATAAGCCTGAAATATTTTTCACTAGTTATTATATGTTCAACCTATTTGAATTTTACTTTATAATATAACCTGTTTTTGAAAGAGAAAGATAGTTGTAATTAGATAGCTTAAATATATTTTTAATTTTGCATCATCCTCAGCATTTTCATTGTCAGTGATTGTAAATTGGTGGAATTAACTGTATCTCATAACTTATTCCCAGGAGGTTGCTTAGGGTAAAAATAATATAGCCCCATAGCATCTATAAAAATGGAATTGCCTGATTGCCTTGCAACAGCAAACCCAGTTTCTCATTTCCAGTTATGGTTCAGTTAAAGAATATTGGAATTTTTTTATATGACACTTTAAAACATACCAAGTATAGAGAAAATAATAAACCACCTGTACGTATCATCTAGCTTCAACGATTATCAGCATTTTACCAATCTTTAATGTGTTTCTCCCCCAACTTTTTTTTCCTGGCATTGTTGAAAGCCAATTTCAAACAGCATAGTCACTCATAAAATATTTCTGTGTGAGTAACTTATAAAATACGCCTGTGTGACTCACAAATCTATACAGACTTCTGAAAAACATAATCTCTGTGCTGTTTATTAAAATTAATAAAATTAGCATCAATTCCCTGTTAAAATTTTCAACAATAGAGCATTAGTTATAGTTTTAGTCTGTTAGAACAATAGAGTAAAACAACAAAATATTATATTTATTGATAAGATATCCATGGTATAGAGAAGTTAGTTATTAAACAGTACATAAGGCCTGATTCAGTGGCTCATGCCTGTAATCTTAGTACTTTGGGAGGCCGAGGTTGGAGGATTGCTTGAGGCCAGGAGTTTAAGACCAACATGAGCCACAAAGTGATACCCCCCATCTTTACAAAAAAATTAAAAAATCAGCTGGGTGTGGTGGTGCATGCCTGTAGTTTTAGCTACTTGGGAGACTGAGATGGGGGTATTGCTTGAGCCCAGGAGTTCAAGACGGCGGAGAGCCATGATCATGCCACTGTTCTCCAGACTAGGTGATAGAGTGAGACCCTTTCTCAAAAATAAATAAATAAGTAAATAGACAATACATAGACTATGATCCCATTTTTGTTAAATGATGTCATGGTCTTTGTATTTGTTTATACGGACCCATAAGTCTAGAGTGGCATGTATAATGCAGTTGTCTCTGTGAGGTAGAAATTATTTGTATTTTGCAGTTTTTTTCCACAAGGAATTTTTATATTGATTATTTATGCTTTATTATTATTATTATTATTTTTGAGACAGAGTCTTGCTCTGTCGCCCAGGCTGGTGTGCAGTGTTGCCATCTTGGCTTACTGCAACCTCTGCTTCCAGGGTTTAAGGGATTCTCGTGCCTTAGCCTCTCTGGTTGCTGGGATTACAGGTGTGCACTACCACGCCTGGCTAATTTTTGTATTTTTAGTAGAGACGGGGTTTCACCATGTTGGCCAGGCTAGTCTCGAACTCCTGATCTCAAGTGATCCGCCCAACTCAGCTCCAAAAGTGCAAGGATTAGAGGTGTGAGCCATTACGCCTAACCTGTTGTTATTATTTTTTAATGGCTTTGGATTTCCTTATATGTTTTGTAGTCCATTTTGTATTTGTTGGCCAAGGTTGTTTTGAGAGAATTCACTCATTTTATTTTTTATTTTTTCTTCCTGTCATTGCTTCACCCCATGTGGCAATTTTGCTTTACCCTGGCATCTGGGATTCACATCTCAGAACCAAATCTTATGAATTTAGGAAGTAAATTAGGGGGATTTTGTCTCCTGAGGAAATTGGGTTCCATTCTGCAGGTATGCTTGGGGCCTAATTCCCGATTGCCTAGATTTCTCTGAAACTTATTCCTGCCATGGGCAAGTATTTTATTCCTAGGTGTACTTCTGAATTGGCTGTATTTTGCCAGTACTTGATTTATGGGCAGGTGCCCAGTTGTAGCCCCCAGAGAGTTTGACTATTGTCTCTCTCCATATTATTCCAAGAAGTCAAATTCCTGTCCCCTGCCCTTTGTTTATGGTCTTGGTACCCCTAGTACCTCCTATCTTTAGTCTCTGCTCTCCACTGTGGGTTTTATTTATCATCAGTTTGGATGTATGGATTGTTTCTGTATGAATTCCATGATCAGTTTGGAGAGGATAACTATTTTAAATAGTTTTTCTGTTATTTGTATGTGGTTGGAGCAGAGAGAGAAGGTGATTACGTATACCCACTTACCCATCTTGACTGAGAAGACTCTTATGTTACTTACGTAATTTAAAATGACTGGATAGAGAACTACAGTGTTGAATATATACTGTGTGCCAGATAGTATTTATAAACTTAATCAGATATGGAGTAGTATTTAAAACAATTGGGCTTAGGCTGGGCGCGGTGGCTCAAGCCTGTAATCCCAGCACTTTGGGAGGCCGAGACGGGCGGATCACGAGGTCAGGAGATCGAGACCATCCTGGCTAACACGGTGAAACCCCGACTCTACTAAAAATACAAAAAAAAAAAAATTAGCCGGGTGTGGTGGCGGGCGCCTGTAGTCCCAGCTACTTGGGAGGCTGAGGCAGGAGAATGGCATGAACCCGGGAGGCGGAGCTTGCAGTGAGCTGAGATCCGGCCACTGCACTCCAGCCTGGGTGACAGAGCAAGACTCCGTCTCAAAAAAAAAAAAAACAAAAAACAATTGGGCTTAAAATGTAGAGTCTTGCAAGTGTAATTTCTTGGATTGTCAAATAAATATATTGTGACTTATTTATATTTTGGTACAGATGGCCTTTGAAAAGCCCCCAAGGTGTGAGACAAGTCATCACTTTGATAAACCACTGTCTTGGACAGATCTTAATAGTGATCTCATACTTTTACCATGAACAGTAGATAAATATCTTGTTGGACAAGATATTTGAAGTTAAAAAAAATCTCATTTGGTTATATTAACTAAGATTTTAAAATAATTATTTCTGTTTACCAAGTATATTACTGTTCTTTAGGAGAGTCTTACTAGTCAGAAAGAGACAGTTACAGGTACAACCCCTATCCACAATTTTACTTTCCATGGCTTCGAGTGTTTATGGTCAACCAAAGTCCAAAAATATTAAATGAAAAATTCCAGAAACAATTCGTAAGTTTCTTTTTTTTTTTTTTTTAAATACTTTAAGTTCTAGGGTACATGTGCACAACATGCAGGTTTGTTACATGTGTATACATGTGTCATGTTGTTGTGCTGCACCCATTAACTCGTCATTTACATTAGGTATATCTCCTAATGCTATCCCTCCCCCCTCCCCCCTCCACACAATAGGACCCGGTGTGTGATGTTCCCCTTCTTGTGTCCAAGTGAGCTCATTGTTCAGTTCCCACCTATGAGTGAGAACATGCGGTATTTGGTTTTCTGTTCCTGCGATAGTTTGCTGAGAATGATGGTTTCCAGCTGCATCCATGTCCCTACAAAGGACACAAACTCATCCTTTTTTATGGCTGCATAGTATTCCATGGTGTATATGTGCCACATTTTCTTAATCCAGTCTGTCACTGATAGACATTTGGGTTGATTCCAAGTCTTTGCTATTGTGAATAGTGCTGCAATAAACATGCGTGTGCATGTGTCTTTATAGCAGCATGACTTATACTCCTTTGGGTATATCCCCAGTAATGGGATGGCTGGGTCAAATGGTATTTCTAGTTCTAGATCCTTGAGGAATCGCCACACTGTTTTCCACAATGGTTGAACTAGTTTACAGTCCCACCAACAGTGTGAAAATGTTCCTATTTCTCCACATCCTCTCCAGCACCTGTTGTTTCTTGATTTTTTAATGATTGCCATTCTAACTGGTGTGAGATGGTATCTCATTGTGGTTTTGATTTGCATTTCTCTGATGGCAAGTGATGATGAGCATTTTTTCATGTGTCTGTTGGCTGTATGAATGTCTTCTTTTGAGAAATGTCTGTTCATATCCTTTGCCCACTTTTTGATGGGGTTGTTTGTTTTTTTTCTTTTAAATTTGATTGAGTTCTTTGTAGGTTCTGGATATTAGCCCCATAAGTTTTAAAATGTACACTGTTCTGAGTAGATGATGAAATCTCACTCCATTCTACTTGGGATGTAAAACCTTTTGTCCAGCAAATCCATGCTGCCTACACTACCCACCCGTTAGTCACTGAGTAGCGAGCTCAGTTATCAGATTGACTGTCATGGTCTCACAGTGCTTGTCGTCCAGTAGCCTTTATTTAGTTTATAATGGTCCCAGAGTGCAAGGGTAATGATGCTGGGATATTTTTAAAATTGTTCTGTTTTATTATTACCTATTATTAATCTCTTACTATGTCTAATTTGTAAGTTAAACTTTATTATGAGGTTTATGAGGTATGTATGTATAGGAAAAAACATAGTATATGCACAGTACTATCTAAAGTTTCATGCATCCGCTGGAGGTCTTGGAACATATCCCCCATGGATAAGGGAGGACTACTATATACCTTAAAATTTAACCATTGGCATTTTCTTCACTTGTTTTTTGGGTAGCAGTAACTAAGGGATTTGTAGGTTGTCAGATTTTCATGGAAGATGATATTATTGGGGTAAATTGTATGTAGATAACATGCACTCCTGGAAGGAGTGCCCACACTTTGAGTACACATACCTGGGCCTGCACGCACGCACACACACACACGCTTTTCCCTTTTTAATTAAAATGAGGAAAACAGACTTGGAGAGCCATAATTTCATTTTATAAGCCAAGAAGCTAGTTCTCAGTTGTGGTTTTTTTGCCCCTTCTAAGTTGACTTTTTCCTGATTCTCTCATGACATAGTAGTCATTTTATACTTGTGAAAATCTGATGTAATGAAATGACATTTTACAAGCTTTAAATGAAGCACATGTTTGAATTCTCTTTAAGTGGCTTTGTTCTTTTGCTTTCAAAAGTAAATCTGTTTTGTGTTGTTTAGCACTGGGTGTTCCAGGTTTTTAATAGCTTTATTGAGATTTTGAGAGATAATTCACACGACATACAAGTCACCCTTTTGAATTGTACAATTCAATGATTTTTAGTATATTCACAACATTGTGCAGTTATTACTGCTCTTAATTTTGGAGCGTTTTCATGACTGTGGAAAGAAACTCCATACCCTTTTAACTATCACCCCCAAATCTCCATGCCCATTAGCTCTATTCAACCACTATTCTACTCTCAGTCTCTATAGATTTGCCTACTCAGGGCATTTTATATAGAAGAGAATTATGTAATGTCGTCTTTTATGACTTGTTTCTTTTCACTAAGCATAATGTTTCAAACTTCATCCATGTAGCACATATCAATACTTCTCTCCTTTTTATGGCTGGATAGTACTCCACACACATTTTGTTCATCAGTTTATCTGCTGATGGACATGATTTCCACTTTTTGGCTATATTCTGAAGGATACTACTGTGAACATTTGTGTATAAGTGTTTGTGTGTTTTCATTTCTCCTGGGTACATACCTAAGAGTAGAATTGCTGGATTGCAAGGTAACACTATGTATAACTTTTTGAGAAACCGCTAGACTGTTTTACAAAATGGCTGCACCATTTTACATTCTCACTAGCAGGGTGCGAGGATTCTAATTTCTCTATGTTCTCATCAATACTTGTTAACTGTCTTATTTATTTTAGCCGTTGTAGTAGGTGTGAAGTATAATCTTACTATGGTAGTTTTGATTTGCAAACTTTCTCTGATAATACTGAGTTGGGTTTGTTTTTTTGAGCACATTTATTTTAAAGGAAGGGACAGCGGATGCTTCTAAACCACTGGTGGGCTAGGTCAGAGGGTATTATGAACCTCATTTAAATGTATTCCCGGTTACCACATACTGTGATTCCCTAAGTCAAGTAGAACTTAGAATGTCCTTAGTGCAATCTTACTTATGTTCAGATGCATTTTTCATTCTGGATTATTGTTTCCTAATGTTAATTTAAGATTATATAGTATTGCAGTTAAGCCTTGTCAAAGGAAAATGGCAAAATTTGACTCCTGGTTGTAAAAGACAATGACCTAAAGCTGTTGACAGTGATCTTTATGAGGCATGTGTCTTTGTTAAGTGATGGGTTTGTAATAAATTCACAAAACATGGTTAAGTAAATTAAAGCAGAAATTAGCTCAGGAATGGTGGTCAGAAATATTTTTTGGATCTGAGCCAAAAAGAATGTTTTAAGCCTTTGGTTACTTTGAATTGCCTTTGTCAACAATGTAGTCAAATTATGAAAGGAAGATGGTAGCATTTCAATAATAGCTGTAATTTTTATCATCTAGTGTAACAAATGGAATCTGTTATGGTATCAGTTATCAATGGATTAGTTACAGTGTGGAGTCAGGAGGCAACGCAGGTTTTAGTTAGTAGTGAGCCTAACTGAATAATTTTAGGTCTTCTGATTTGAGTGCTATAATTAGGTAAATAATCTGTGGAAGGGAGGCTTGCTGAGGTGCCTGATGAATCATTTTTACTACATCTGCAGATGCAAGTCATAAAGTTTAATCCGTGTGGGTAACCTGTAATATGTACTGCTGATGTTCGCATAGATTCAGGCTGAAACAATCCTAATCGCGATTATGTGCAACACATTGGAGAGAGCCTATGTGTGACATATTACTTGGTTATTTTTTTAAATGACTCATGGTGGGGGTGGGGGAGTGTTAATGTTAAAGGCACACTTGAATCTTGGATATTATAATTAAGTTTTATTCCCCACTCCCAAATAACATTATATATAGATACCATACTTGGTTAGTGATGATTAAAAAAAAGTGGTTGTAGAGACCTAAATGTAAAACACAAAACTATAAAACCTCTAGAAGATAATATGAGAGAAAAGTGAGAACTTTTTTTTTTTTTTTTTTGAGACGAAGTCTCGCTTTGTTGCCCAGGTTGGAGTGCAGTGGCGCCATCTCGGCTCACTGCAACCTCTGCCTCTCGGGTTCAAGGGATTCTCCTGTCTCAGCCTCCCAAGTATTTGGGATTACAAGCTTGCGCCACCACGCCTGGCTAATTTTTGCATTTTTAGTAGAGACAGGGTTTCATCATGTTGGCCAGGCTGGTCAGGAACTCCTGACCTCAAGTGATCCGCCTGCCATGGCCTCCCAAAGTGCTGGGATTACAGGCGTGAGCCACTGTGCCCAGCCAAGAGAAAAAGCGAGAACTTTTAACATACAGCATCAAAGGCGTGATCCATGAAGGAAGGAATTGATAGGCCTGACTTCATTGAAATGAAACACTTCTGCTCTGTGAAAGACAGGGTCAGAGAACAAGAAGACAAGGCACAGACTGGGTGAAAATATTTGCAAAAGACACATCTAATAAAGGTCTGTTATCCAAAAATTACAAAGACCTTTTTTTTTTTTTTGAGACGGAGTCTCGCTCTGTCGCCCAGGCTGGAATGCAGTGACCGGATCTCAGCTCACTGCAAGCTCCGCCTCCCGGGTTCAGGCCATTCTCCTGCCTCAGCCTCCCGAGTAGCTGGGACTACAGGCGCCCGCCACCATGCCCGGCTAGTTTTTTTGTATTTTTGGTAGAGATGGAGTTTCACCGTGTTAGCCAGGATGGTCTCGATCTCCTGACCTCGTGATCCGCCCGTCTCGGCCTCCCAAAGTGCTGGGATTACAGGCTTGAGCCACTGCACCCGGCCCAAAGAACTCTTAAAACTCAACAATAAAATAAACAATGCAGTTAAAAAATGGGCAGAATAGCCTGCGCATAGTGATTAACTTCTGTAATCCCAGCACTTTGGGAGGTCAAGGCAGGAGGATTGCTTGAGCCCGGGAGTTCAAGACCAGCCTGAGCAACAGAGCAAGACCTCATCTTTACCAAAAAAAAAAAAAAAAAAAAAAATTAGCCAGGCATGGTGGCATGTGCCTGTAGTCCCGGCTAGTTAGGAGGCTGATGTGGGAGGACCCTTGAGCCCAGGTGTTCAAGACCAGCTTGGGTAACATAGCAAGACCCCATTTTAACAACAAAAAAAAAAGGGCAAAAGACGTGAACAAACACCTCACCAAAAAAGATACACATATGGCAAACAAACATATGAAAAGATATTCAGCATCATAAATGTGTACAAACCCACAGAATGTATAACACCAAGAGTGAACCCTTATGTAAACTGGATTTTGGGTGATAATGATGTGTCAGCATAAATTCGTTGATTGTAACAATTGTGCCACTGTAGTGGGAATGTTGATAGTGGGGGAAGGTTGTATGTAGGGACAGGGACACTGTACTTTTTGCTCAATTGTGCTGTGAACCTAAAACTGCTCTAAAAAGTAAAGTTCATTAATTTACTTCTTTAAAAAAGTGGTTGTAGAGCTATTTACCTTTTCAAATGTTTGAGTCCCTGTTTTGTTCTGTACTGGGTAATGCCGAGAAAGCAGTGATTTCACTTCTGGGTATTGTAGGCTTTCTGGTTTCTGGAACCTGACTTTGTCATGCTTTCTTTCTTTTAAGTTTTAATTTTTTGTGTGGAGATGGGGTCTTGACTGGTCTTGAACTCCTGGGCTCAAGTGATCCTCCCATCTGGACCTCCCAAAGTGCTGGGATTACAGGCATCTGCCACAATGCCCCTGTCATTGCTTTCTTTACTAAAGTATTTTAGGACCTAATAGTCCAGGAAATACATACATGTATATTTGACACATTCGTATCTCTTCAAAGAATGGGGTAGTCTGACTGTTGTCCTTCACTGGTGCTAATTGGGAAAGGTTTTTTGAGGAGGTGGACACTGAGTAGAGAAATAGGAGTAAGTAGGAATGCAATTTGTTATTTGGAGAGAGCATATTATTGTATGTTTTTGTGGTTCATGTAAATACCACGGTTGAAGATAGAATTTTTTCAAGCATCTGAAAATTATGGTTTAAGTTCTAAAACTATTGTTTATCAACTAATAAATTATGCATTCTCAGATTTCTCTTATTTTCAAGATTAATTATGCTTGCTTATATTGGGCCCCTTATGTACATAATAGGACTTTAAAAAATATTCATGTCCTTTTAGAATAGGGAGTATAGCCACATGGTTCAGAAATTAAAGTGATTTAAAAACAGTGGACATTGAGCAACCTTGCTTCTACCCTGTCCTTGTCCTCCTTTCCTACAAATTCTTTTTGTGTAATCTTCCAATGCTTTTTAAAAATGCAAATAAGCAAATATTTTAGGAAGATTTTTTCCCCAGAAAGAAAGATGTGATTTATTATCTGTAATTTGTTCCATATTAAAAAAACATTCCAGTACTTTTCATGAATATAAGGGTAGGTATGGCAACCCCTTCCTTACTTTGCCAGTTCTTCACTTGGTTGATAAAAGTAAAATTGTTTATTAACTCCTTAACTCATCCTGAAAGATAAATGATTACAGGGGAGGCTAAAAACAAAATAAGTAACTGTATACTATGCCAAGTTTGCAACAACCTCATGAAAGTATGTACACTTAGCATTCCAATTTTATAGATAAAAGAAACTCAACCCATATATTTAGTAGATATCAGTGATGGGATTTAAAACTGGACTTTTTTTTCTTTAAAAATTATGAACGTTTTCAAACAAATATGAAGAGAAACTAATGAAATTCCATATACCCATCCTGCAGATTAAGTAATTATGATTTTGTATGTGTTTGGTCTAGTCTTTTTTTTTTTTTTTTTTCGTTTCTTCTCAAGTATTTTAAAGCAAGTCCTGGATATTATTTTGCTTCTATTTGCTAAAGCACACATCTCTGAAAAATGTTGATGTCTCTTATATAATGACAGTGCCATTTTGTTAAACTCCTCCAAATAAAAATAAGACCAAAAGTTGGCCAGGCGACCAAAGCTATCAACTCCAGCCTAAGGAAAATTCAGCAATTTGGTTATGAAACGGGGAGGGGGACTTCTTAGTTGTTCATTTTACACAGATTTTCACAAGGACAGTAACAGCTGATCCACATTGCACATCTTAGATAAAAGATACAGAGGCATGTGGCAGCCAAAGCCATCATGATGTTGACATGGTCTTCTTGGTCAGCTCCAAGCCACCTTTCCTAACTAGTTTTAGACCAATCACAATGTACATAAAAGTTTACATGTTTTAATTAATTATCTTCGTGTGAGAGGTAAAATGAAACTGAGTCTTAAATAAGTCAGGCATTGGTTTTTGATGTATGGAATTTTTCTTCATGGACTCATGAAATGTTTTTTCTTAAAAGGTCTTTGATTTGCGTCAGTGTCATCGACAGATGCAGCAGCAGGCGGCCACTGCACAAGCTGCAGCAGCTGCCCAGGCAGCAGCCGTGGCAGGAAACATCCCTGGCCCGGGATCAGTAGGTGGAATAGCTCCAGCTATCAGTAAGTATGCTTTTGATTTTTTTTTTTAAAGGTGTAATAGTTGAAATTTTTATCTTGATTTACTCAGTTGATTAGTTTCTTTGAGCAATAATAGAAATTAAAGTTCTTTTTACTGGGACGATAACATTTTTAAATTGGTGAAATCTGTTCTTCTGTAATAGTTGCTTTTTGCCTGTGACCCTGTTTGCATTCTTTTTGTATCAAAAATGGAGTATGGGATAAAGGAGAAAGGGGATGATTATATTATATTATACTGTTCCATCTCCTCCTTTTTTGTTGATGCTTATTATAATTCCTGTCTCACCAGCCAGGGTGGGTTGTAATCACCGAAGTGCTTGGCTTTATTCTAGTAAGGAAAGCATATTTCAATTTCAGAATTGGACACCTTTCCAATTTTTTTAAAGTGTGCTAAACGTGGAGAGAAAACTAAGTGAGGGTGGTATTTTGATAACTTGTAGACTTTTTTTTAATTTTAGGGTAAAATTGAACTGTGTGCCAGGTTTCACACTGATGGGGAATTTTTTACTGCAGAGTTAAACTCCTGACTATAGACTTTTATGATGGAAACACGTGGCACCCATCTTCCACGTCTGAAGGCATAACTAGTGATTCATTCAACCCCTGTTCTTAACCTCTTCAGTGTGGTAAGCAAATCACACTGGCTAAGAAAACTGCAGTGGCCCTGCAGGTTTCTCTACAGTACATGCAAATTCCTCCCATTAGTTTCGTTGTAATATTGATGAATGCAGATGGACTATATGACTGTATGTTCTGACTGGAAAATTAGATGCAGTCTCCATTGTGACTTATGTTCAGGAGTTTACAATTTACAGGTAGATTAGGCATATTCATTGAGATAATTTGATTTTTTAAAATTTGGGGATCTAAACCATTAATTTGCTAGTTTCAGTGTTATAAACATGCTTTTACTGAAGAATCCAGAACTATTATTAAGTTTCATATTCTCATCAGTTGCCACCACTGAGTAATAGTGTATTACTCTGTTACACTTTGAAATTGAGAGAGAGACTTCATCTCGGTCATCTAAGAGGTCCTAGTGGAACTAAGAATATTAACTGCTTCATTATTAGTTATATCTTATTCTGAATTAGGCTGTTCAGACAGTAAGGTTTTTAGAAGCAACCTGTGGACACGCACTACCTCTTAAAAACAAGTTGTTTCTTATCCCTTCACCTCCACTTCTAAAGAGAAAAATAGGTGAGGTGTTGGTGGATTGTGGTAATTTACTTTATAATTGGTCGTAGCTAGAAGACACATGTGGAATGTAAAGTTCCTTAACCAAAAGGGTTCAACTTGTTGATAACGTTTAGATCTATTGTTACTTCTTGGCACTTTAGCAGAGAAAGTTATATGCTGAGGAGAATGAAATACAGAAAGCTGGTCACTTGATTAATTTAGAATGTAGGGAGGATGGAAGAGATCACCCTGTCCTTCTAATGTCTTCCAAATCTTTTCTGTTAGGTCTGTCAGCTGCTGCTGGAATCGGTGTTGATGACCTTCGTCGCTTATGCATACTCAGGATGAGTTTTGTGAAAGGCTGGGGACCAGATTACCCAAGACAGAGCATCAAAGAAACACCTTGCTGGATTGAAATTCACTTACACCGGGCCCTCCAGCTCCTAGACGAAGTACTTCACACCATGCCGATTGCAGACCCACAACCTTTAGACTGAGGTCTTTTACCGTTGGGGCCCTTAACCTTATCAGGATGGTGGACTACAAAATACAATCCTGTTTATAATCTGAAGATATATTTCACTTTTGTTCTGCTTTATCTTTTCATAAAGGGTTGAAAATGTGTTTGCTGCCTTGCTCCTAGCAGACAGAAACTGGATTAAAACAATTTTTTTTTTTTTTTTTTTTTCCTATTTAGAACTTTTCAGGCATGGCTCAGAGCTTGAAGATTAGGAGAAACACATTCTTATTAATTCTTCACCTGTTATGTATGAAGGAATCATTCCAGTGCTAAAAAATTTAGTCCTTTAAAACGTTTTAGAGCCTTTTATCTGCAGAACATCGATATGTATATCATTCTACAGAATAAATCCAGTATTGCTGATTTTAAAGGCAGAGAAGTTCTCAAAGTTAATTCACCTATGTTATTTTGTGTACAAGTTGTTACTGTTGAACATACTTCAAAAATAATGTGCCATGTGGGTGAGTTAATTTTACCAAAAGTAACTTTACTCTGTGTTTAAAAAGTAAGTTAATAATGTATTGTAATCTTTCATCCAAAATATTTTTTGCAAGTTATATTAGTGAAGATGATTTCAATTCAGATTGTCTTGCAACCTCAGTTTTATTTTTGCTAAGGCAAAAAACTCTATAATCTGTGTGTATATCGAGAATCCCTTAAAATTACCAGACAAAAAAAGTCATTTAAAATTACATTTGTTATTCCTAATGGATGACTGTTTATCAAGAAGTATACTTTTCCCCTGTGAAACAGTAGTTGTAGTTGTATTCTTCTGTATTTCTAGGCACAAGGTTGGTTGCTAAGAAGCCTATAAGAGGAATTTCTTTTCCTTCATTCATAGGGAAAGATTTTGTATTTTTTAAAACACTAAAAGCAGCGTCACTCTACCTAATATCTCACTGTTCTGCAAAGGTGGCAATGCTTAAACTAAATAATGAATATTTTGGAAACTGCTAAATTCTATGTTAAATACTGTGCAGAATAATGGAAACATTACAGTTCATAATAGGTAGTTTGGATATTTTTGTACTTGATTTGATGTGACTTTTTTTGGTATAATGTTTAAATCATGTATGTTATGATATTGTTTAAAATTCAGTTTTTGTATCTTGGGGCAAGACTGCAAACTTTTTTATATCTTTTGGTTATTCTAAGCCCTTTGCCATCAATGATCATATCAATTGGCAGTGACTTTGTATAGAGAATTTAAGTAGAAAAGTTGCAGATGTATTGACTGTACCACAGACACAATATGTATGCTTTTTACCTAGCTGGTAGCATAAATAAAACTGAATCTCAACATACAAAGTTGAATTCTAGGTTTGATTTTTAAGATTTTTTTCTTTTGCACTTTTGAGTCCAATCTCAGTGGTGAGGTACCTTCTACTAAATGACAGGCAACAGCCAGTTCTATTGGGCAGCTTTGTTTTTTTCCCTCACACTCTACCAGGACTTCCCCATGGACATTGTGTATCATGTGTAGAGTTGGTTATTTTTTGAATTTTTATTTTACTATAGCAGAAATAGGCCTGATTGTCTACAAGATGATAAATAGATTGTCTACAGGATAAATAGTGTGAAATAAAATCAAGGATTATCTTTCAGATGCTTCTACTTTTGCCTGGAGGACTTGTAGCTATAGAAACACTTGTGTCATGATAGTCCTCCTCATATCATCTGGAATGAACACAGCTTCTACTGCCTTGCTCAGAAGGTCTTTTAAATAGACCATCCTGGAAACCACTGAGTTTGCTTATTTCTGTGATTTAAACATAGATCTTGATCCAAGTTACATGACCTTTGTTTTTAAATAACTTATCTACCAACTCATTTGTACTCTTGAGTACTACAGATTCTTTCAGTAAAAGCCTAATTTTCTTCTGTAAAAGTTTGGTGATTTAACTTTTATTGGCAGTTTTATAAAAAGATATCTTCTCTAGAAATTGCTAACTTTAGGTCCATTTTACTGTGAATGAGGAATAGGAGTGAGTTTTAGAATAACAGATTTTTTAAAATCCAGATGATTTGATTAAAACCTTAATCATACATTGATATAATTCATTACATCTTTTTTGTTTGTTTTTTTTGAGATGGAGTCTTGCTGTGTTGCCCAGGCGGGAGTGCAGTGGTATGATTTCAGCTCACTGCAACTTCCACTTCCCAGGTTCAACTGATTCTCCTGCCTCAGCTTCCCTGGTAGCTGGGATTACAGGTGCCCACCACTATGCCTGGCCAATTTTTGTAGTTTTAGTAGAGACGGGGTTTTGCCATGTTGGCCGGGCTGGTCTCAAACTCCTGACCTCAAGTGATCTGCCCACCTCGGCCTCCCAAAGTGCTGGGATTACATGCGTGAGCCACCACCGTACCTGTGGTGGTGGTGGCCTCATTGCTCCCTTTTCTACTTTAAGGAAAGTTTTCATGTTTAATCATCTGGGGAAAGTATGTGGAAAATATTTGTTAAGAAGTATCTCTTTGGAGCCAAGCCACCTGTCTTGGTTTCTTTCTACTAAGAGCCATAAAGTATGGAAATACTTCTAGTTGTTAAGTGCTTATATTTGTACGAGATTTACTCACATGCTTTTGAGAAAACATCTAATATGTTATGATCAGCTATTCCTGAGAGCTTGGTTGTTAATCTATATTTCTATTTCTTAGTGGTAGTCATCTTTGATGAATAAGACTAAAGATTCTCACAGGTTTAAAATTTTATGTCTACTTTAAGGGTAAAATTATGAGGATATGGTTCTGGGTGGGTTTTCTCTAGCTAATTCATATCTCAAAGACTCAAAATGTTGAATTTCAGTGCAAGCTGAATGAGAGATGAGCCATGTTCACCCACCGTAAGACCTCGTTCCACGTTTGTCCAGTGCCTTTCGGTTCATTATCAAAGGAAATCCTTCATGGTGTTGCCTTTGTTTTCCAGGGAGTAGATCCTTTTTGTGGGATATGGTCTATCTCATTTTTAATAGTTTACTGCCCCTGGTATACAAAGATAATGACAATAAATCACTGCCATATAACCTTGCTTTTTCCAGAAACATGGCTCATTTGTGTTGCTGTAACCACTAAATAGGTTGCCTATCCCATTCCTCCTGTGAACAGTGCAGATTTACAGGTTGCATGGTCTGGCTTAAGGAGAGCCATACTTGAGACATCCAAGTAAATGGAACTCATATTAGCTGTGCTGCATTTCAGACTTAAAATCCATTTTTGTGGGGCCGGGTGTGGTGTGTAAAGGGGGGTGTTTGTAATACAAATTTTGAAGGCAGAATAAAATGTCCTGTCTCGCAGATAATATGTATCTTATTATTTTTAAAGTTTATTGCTAATTGTAGGAAGGTGAGTTGCAGGTATCTTTGACTGTGGTCATCTGGGGAAGGAAAATTTTACATTTTACTATAATGCTCCTTAAGTGTCTATGGAGGTTAAAGAATAAAATGGTAAAGAAATATTTCTGTGCCTGGTTTGATGGTAACTAGTTAATAGTTACTATTTTATGCAGAGTCATATTAGTTCACACCCTTTCTGAGCCTTTTGGGAGAAGCAGTTTTATTCTCTGAGTGGAACAGAATTCTTTTTGTTGACAATTTCTAGTTTGCTCCCTTCATTATTGCCAATTTTATTGGCTTTTTATTTAATGATAGCAGATTGGGAAAATGGTAAATTTAGGTTACTGAGGTAAATGAGTATATGAAAGCAATTACCTCTAAAGCCAGTTAACAATTATTTTGTAGGTGGGGTACACTCATCTTAAAGAAATGCATTTTTTTTTTCCTTAAAGGCAGAATCCATCTTGTTGCAGATAGCTATCTAAATAATCTTTTGCAAAGACTATAGAGAATAGGCTATGAGAATCTTGTGCAAGCCTTCCATTTTTTTTCCGTGATAACTAAGTAATTTCTTTGAATATACCAAGAAGTATGTAAAAAGTCCATGGCCTCATTCATCTGCAAAGTGGCATCCTAGGCCCAGCCTTATCCCTAGCAGTTGTCCCAGTGCTGCTAGATTGCTTATCTTGTTTATCTGGAATCACTGTGGAATGAAATTTTCCACATAATCCAGAATTGCCTTATTTAAGCAGTAAAATGTTTTAATTTTTAGCCTTTTTTTGGTGGAGTTATTTAATATGCATATCAGAGGATATACTACATGTAACATTTCTTTTTGTGCTTGGCTATCTTCGTGGACTTCAGGGGCTTCTAAAACAGGCAGGACTGTGTTGCCTTTACTAAATGGTCTCAGACAGCTATGGTTTTGAATTTTTAGTTTTTTTTTTTTAACCCGCTTCTCCCCTCCTGGTCTCTTCCCTCTCTGATAGCTACCATTCATATGTGGGTGTTAAGTGTGTCTCCTTTTAGCATTTTCTTCTTCTCTTTCTGATTCTTCATTTCTGACTGCTTAGGCAAGGAAACCAGATAACCAAACTTAGTAGAACTTTCTTTTAAAACATAAGTACAAACTCTGGGACAGGACCCAAGACACTTGTGAAGTGCTGAAAAGGACCTCATTGCATTGGCATTTGATACCAGTTTGATGTAGCTTAGAGTGCTTCCTGATTCTTGCTTAGTTTCAGGTAGTTGAGATAGAGAGAAGTGAGTCATATTCATATTTTCCCCCTTAGAATCATATTTTGAAAGGTTTCATTGCTTCCACTTGAATGCTGCTCTTACAAAAACTGGGGTTACAAGGGTTACTAAATTAGCATCAGTAGCCAGAGGCAATACCATTGCCTGGAGGACACCAGCAAACAACACACAACAAAACAAAACAAACCTTGGGAAACCAAGGCCATTTGTTTTGTTTTGGTGTCCCCTTTTAAGCCCTGCCTTCTGGCCTTACTCCTGTACAGATATTTTTGACCTATAGGTGCCTTTTTGAGAATTGAGGGTCTGACATCCTGCCCCAAGGAGTAGCTAAAGTAATTGCTAGTGTTTTCAGGGATTTTTAACATCAGACTTGAATGAATGAATGAATGAAACTTCTTTTCCTTTTTTTTTTTTTTTTTTAAATGTAATAAGGACTAAGGAAAACCTTTGGTGAAGACAATCATTTCTCTCTGTTGATGTGGATACTTTTTACACCGTTTATTTAAATGCTTTCTCAATAGGTCCAGAGCCAGTGTTCTTGTTCAACCTGAAAATAATGGCTCTGGGTTGGGCCAGACAGTTGCACTCTCTAGTTTGCCCTCTGCCACGAATTTGATGTGTGACCTTTGGGCAAGTCATTTATCTTCTCTGGGCCTTAGTTGCCTCATCTGTAAAATGAGGGAGTTGGAATAGATTGATTATTCCAGCTCTGAAATTCTAAGTGACCTTGGCTACCTTGCAGCAGTTTTGGATTTCTTCCTTATCTTTGTTCTGCTGTTTGAGGGGGCTTTTTACTTATTTCCATGTTATTCAAAGGAGACTGGGCTTGATATTTTATTACTGTTCTTTTATGGACAAAAAGTTACATAGTATGCCCTTAAGACTTAATTTTAACCAAAGGCCTAGCACCGCCTTAGCAGCTGCAATAAACACTTTACAAACACACACACACACCCCTGAGAGGGAAAAGCTTTCATTTTTCTGTCATCTCTGGTCAGAGTTTATTAAGGCTTTCTTTGAGTTATGACATTCTAGCTTTCGAGTTGGTGTGTGTGACACCACCCTCCTAAGTGATGTGTGCTGGTAATTT
This sequence comes from Papio anubis, assembly GCF_008728515.1. Taxonomy (NCBI): domain Eukaryota; kingdom Metazoa; phylum Chordata; class Mammalia; order Primates; family Cercopithecidae; genus Papio; species Papio anubis. Next base: position 43,129,671 of record NC_044994.1, read on the forward strand.
TTTTTTTTTTTTTTCAATGAAAATGGATTTAAAACCTCTTGTTAATGCCTAGTGATATTATGCTCAAAACAAGGAAGTTCCCCTGAACCACATCAATTAAACTGGTTTATATGACTCAAGAAAACAATACCAGTAGATGATTATTAACTTTATTCTTGGCTCTTTTTAGGTCCATTTTGATTAAGTGACTTTTGGCTGGATCATTCAGAGCTCTCTTCTAGTCTACCTTGGATGAGTACAGTTAATGAACTTGGTATTTTCAAGGACCTGGGAGCCTTCCTTGGGGCTGGGTTGAGGGTGGGGGGTTGGGGAGTCCTGGTAGAGGCCAGCTTTGTGGTAGCTGGAGAGGAAGGGATGAAACCAGCTGCTGTTGCAAAGGCTGCTTGTCATTGATAGAAGGACTCATGGGCTTGGATTGATTAAGACTAAACATGGAGTTGGCAAACTTTCTTCAAGTATTGAGTTCTGTTCAATGCATTGGACATGTGATTTAAGGGAAAAGTGTGAATGCTTATAGATGATGAAAACCTGGTGGGCTGCAGAGCCCAGTTTAGAAGAAGTGAGTTGGGGGTTGGGGACAGATTTGGTGGTGGTATTTCCCAACTGTTTCCTCCCCTAAATTCAGAGGAATGCAGCTATGCCAGAAGCCAGAGAAGAGCCACTCTTAGCTTCTGCTTTTGGGACAACTGGTCAGTTGAAAGTCCCAGGAGTTCGTTTGTGGCTTTCTGTATACTTTTGCCTGGTTAAAGTCTGTGGCTAAAAAATAGTTGAACCTTTCTTGAGAACTCTGTAACAAAGTATGTTTTTGATTAAAAGAGAAAGCCAACTAAATCATTATGTGCTCATTCTTTTTCTTAAGCTTGTGGATGTCTTGGATCTGGAAAGGGTTTCTAATCACTTAGAGAATTTTCAAACTTGAGGTCAGCATTTTCCTTTATTGCCTTGTGGCCATTGAAATGGGAAATGTGACATTTAAAATATGACCCTGGAATAACAATCCCCATCCTTTTTTCATTTTTAAAAGGAGAAGGTGGAGTGATGGTGATCAGAGAGATGAGTGCTAGGGGATTATGAGAACCAGGATGCTTAAAGGAGAGGTACAAATTGGAAATTGGAGACCCTTTCATTGCCTAGCTAAGGGATAAGGAAAGCTGTTTCTCTTCCATCTGCCTTCTCTGTGAAATGGGGGTCAATGGGAGGGGAGTGGTGGTCAGGTAAGTTGCCTCTATGGCAATGGCTTGTATATAACATGACCACATCAACATTTGATTTCTAAGCTTGCTGACATGAGTTTCAGAGAGTTTATCGGGCTGAGAGATTTCTTCTCACCTGTTTTAACCTGAAATTTAGAGTATTTTAGGCCAGAACTTGAAGAGGATAGTAGGTTAGCATGAAGTTGAGAAAAAGGAAAAACGTTCCTTTGTGGAGCACTTCAGGAGAAAGGGCAGTTGTTTGTTTCTCTGCCTTCTGCTCTTGACCCTTAATTCTTTGTGCTTAATTCCATCTCCTCCCACATCACAACTCTCCCACAAATGGCAGTCTCAAAGCTGAGGACGTCTCCATCACTTCTTCAAACCTTTCCCACCCCTGTTGTCTCACTGATAAATTGTAATGCCCTTTCTCCTCAGCCCTTTGTATTCTAAAAGAGTAATTCCATTAGTTCTGACCTACTTTTGGAGTGGCATCCACATCTATATTTTGATAGTTTTTTGGGCCACCACTGAATCTCAGACAGATGGACAGGAGGGATTTAGGGAGAGCAGAGAATTCATTGTCAGCACACCTACCTTAATCGAATGGTAGTAAAGGAAGTTCCCTAAGTGGAAAGGAAATAATGATAGAAGGAAAGTTGGAACATCAGGAAGGAAAAAACAAAACCACCCAAAAAACATGGTAAGCAAAAATATGGGTAAGTAGGATTTCCTTCTCATCTTGAGTTTTCTAAATTATATTTGATAGTTGAAACAAAAATTATAACACTGCCTGAGGTGGTTCAAAATGTATACAGAGGAAATATTTAAAACAATTATAAACAGGTAAGAGTAAAAGAACCTATAGGAATATAGGTTTTCTACATTTCACTCAAACTGGCAAAATGACAATAGTAGACTGTGATGTTATGAATATATAATGAAATTCCTAGTACAACTACTGAAAAAAGTATACAAAGATGTATACACAAAATCATTACAGATAAATCAAAATGAAATTCTCAAAAATGTTGAGAATTCTCAAAAAGTAACTTAGGATAAGGCAGGAAAAAGAACACAGAAACAACAGAACAAAGGTAAATGGAAAATTGGAGACTTAGATGCTAACATATCAATAATTACATTAATAGAAATGGTCTATACTAATTAAAAGAAATGCTGGCAGAATGGATCAAGAAACATGACCCAACTGTATACTGTCTACAAGAAACTCACTTAACAATAAAGGCAAGCTGAAAGAAGTATGGAAAGATACATATCAGGTAAACATTAAAAGAAAACAGTAATGGGGCTATACTAATATCAAAATAGGTTTCAGAGCAAAGAAAATACCAAAGAGGAACATATAATGATGAAAGGGTCAGTTCATGAGGAAGACATAGGAATCCTAAATGTGTATGCACCAAACAACAGAGCAGCAAAATATGTGGAGGAAAAAAACTGATAAATCCGTAACTATATTTGAGGACTATAATACTTCTCTTTCAGCAATCAATAGAATTAAACATAAAATCAAGAATATAGGAGAACTACTATCGGCCAATAAGATCTAACTTACATTTATAGGATAAGCCATCCAATAACAGCAACATTCATATATCTTTCAAATGCTAACAACATAAACCAAGATAGGTCATATCATGGGCCATAAAACAAAACTCAAAAAGTGTAAAAGAAGTCAAAGTTTTCTCTGACTACAATATAATCAAACTAGGAATCATCAACAGAAAGATAACAGGAAAATCTCCAAACACTTAAAACAATGTAAGTAATCCATGGGTCAAAGAAGTCTCAAGGAAAATTAACAAAACCATGAACTGAATGAAAATGAAAATAAAACACCAATGTTTGTGGAATATGGCAAAAGCAGTTTGAAAGATAACTTTATAGCACTAAATGCAAACCTTAGGGAAAAAAGGGAAAATTTCAATACTCTAAGCTCCCACTTCAAGCACCTAGAAAAAGGAGAGCAAGGCCGGATGCAGTGGCTCATGCCCGTAATCCCAGCATTTTGGGAGGCTGAGGCAGGCAGATCACCTGAAATGGGGAGTTTGAGACCAGCCTGTCCAACATGGTGAAAACCCATCTCTACTAAAAATACAAAAATTAGCTAGGCGTGGTTACGCATGCCTGTAATCCCAGCTACTTGGGAAGCTGAGGCAGGAGAATTGCTTGAACCTGGGAGATGGAGGTCGCGGTGAACTGAGATTGTGCCATTGCACTCCAGCCTGGGTGACAGAGTGAAACTATCTCAAAAAAAAAAAAAACAAAAAACAAAATTAACTGAAAACAGGCCAAAAGACGGAAATAAAGATAGGAGCAGAAACTAAAATTGAAGCAAAAACATTAGAGAAAACCAATGAAATAGCTTGTTATTTGGAAAAATTAAAATTGGAAAAACCTTTAGTAAGACTCACAAAGAAGACAAATTACCAATATGAGGAATGAAACAGGAGATCACTAGATTCTGCAGACATCAAAAGGATAATAAGAGAATGCTACAAACAACTCTACACACATAAGTTGACAAACTAGTGGAAACACCAATTTCTTGAAAACCTACCATAGCTCATCCAATATGAAATAGATCATTTGAGTGTCTATAACTATTAAGGAAATTAGGTTCTTAATTTTAAAATCCCAAAAATATCAGGCCTAGATGGTTTTACTGGAGAATTCTTACCAAATAACACCAATTTTGTAGTCTTCCAGGAAACAGAAGAAAAGGAAACACTTTCCAAATCGTTTTATGATACTTGTATTACCTTAATACAAACTCAATACAAAAAAAAGAAAATCACAGATCAATATCCCTTGTGAATATTCACACAAAAATCCCTAACAAAACATTAGCAACTGGAATTCAGCAACCTATAAAAAAAAAAAAACATCATGAGCAAGTGGGGTTTATTCTAGGAATCCCAGACTTCATGTTTGAAAATCAGTCTAACCCACCACATTGTCAGACTAAAGGAGAAAAATGTTGTCATATCAATTGATGCAGGTAAAGCACGTGACAAAATCCAACAACCATTCATGATAAAAACTCAGAAAAATAGGAATGGGAGAGACTGCCTCAACTTGATAAAGAGCATCTAGCAAACACCTGCACCTAACATTTTATGCCTAATGGTGAAAACTGAATGCTTTCTGCCTAAGATTGAGGACAAGTCAAGGATGTCTGATTTTACCACTCTTTTCAAAATAATGCTGAAAGTTCTAGCCAGTGTAATAAGGCATGAAAAGGAAATACAGATTGGAAAGGAAGAAACAAAATGGTTCCTATTTGCAGATGATATGATTATCAATGTAGAAAATTCCAAAGAATGTATTTTTAAACAAGTAACTAATAAATGAGTCCAGCAAGGACACAAGATACAAGCTCTACAGACAAAAATTCTATTATTAGCAATGAATGTGTGAACACAAATTAGAAATACAATACCAATTACACCACTTGAAAAAAGAAATAGGTGTCAGTCTAAAAACCATGTATAGGACTTACATGCTGAGAACTATGCAGTGCTGATAAAGATCTAAATAAATGGAGAAACCATGTTCATAGATTGAAACACTCAACATGGTAAAGATGTTGATTCTCCCTCAATTTTATTAAAATTTACAGGCTTAATGCAATTTCTACCAAAATCTCAACAAGATATTTTTGTATACAAACAAGATTATTCTGAAGTTTATGTGTAAAGAAAAACTAGAATAGTTAAAACAATGTTGAAAAAAGAATAAAGTGGGAGGGATCAGTCTACCTGATGTTAAGGTATTATAGCTACAGTAATCAAGACTGCGTGTTATTGGTAGAGGGATAGACACATAGACCAGTGGAACAAAAGAGAACCCAGAAATTGATCCACACAAATACACACAACTGATTTTTGACAAAGATGCAAAAGCGATTCAATGGAGGAAAGCTAGCCTTTTCACCAAATGGTGATGGAGAAAGTGGACACACATAAAAATGAATGTTGACCCAAGTCTTATACCTTGTACAAAAATGAACTAAAAATGGACTACATACTTAAAATGTAAAACTATAAAACTTTTAGAGAATAACCAAAATCTTTGGGATCTAGAATTAATCAAGAAGTTCTTAGACTTGACACCAAAAGCTCAATTCGGAAATGGGAAAACTGATCAATTGAATTTCATCAAAATGGAAAACTTTTGCTCTGTGAATGACCCTGTTAAGAGGATAAAAAGACAAGTTTTGGACGGGGAAAAATATTTACAAGCCACATATCCAATTAAGGCCTTGTGTCTAGAATGTATAAAGAATTCTCAAAACTCAACAATAAAAAAAATCCAATTAGAAAATGGACAAAAGGCATTTCACCAAAAACGACGTACAAATGGCAAATAAGCACATGAAAAGATGTTCAACATCACTAGCTATTAGAAAAATGCAAATTAAAACCACAGAGATGTATCACCACACATAAATCAGGGAGGCTAAAATAAAAAATAGTGACAACTGCTAGTGGGGATGCAGAGAAAATGGACCACATATACACATTGCTAGTGGGAAGTAAAATGGTACATCCACCCTGAAAAACCGTTTGGCAGTTCCTTTTAAAGAAACTAAACATGTACCTACCATTTAACCCACCAATTGTAATCCTGGGCATTTATCCCAGAGAAATACGAAAATGTACCTGAATGTTTATAGCAGCTTTATTTATACCAACCAGAAACTAGAAACAGCACAGATGTCCTTCACAGATGAATGGTTGAATAAACTGTAATACACGCATGGAATACTACTCAGCAATAAAAAGGATCAAATTATTAATACATGCAGTAACCTTGATGAACATTTAGAGAATTATGTTGAGTGAAAAAAACCATTCCCAAAAGATGGATTATTCTATTTACAAAATGTTCTTGAAATGACAAAATTACAAAAATGGAGAACAGATCAGTAGTTGCCAAGGGATGGCATAGGATGGGAGGTAAGTGGGTGTGAATCTAAAAGGGTAACAGATTATTCTAGGGATGGAAATGTTGTCTATCTTGACTATTAATATGGATACCCTGGTGTGATATTGTACTAGCATTTAGCAAGATGTTACTGTTGGGGTAAACTGTGTTAAGGGTACCTGGGATTTTTGTGTCATTTCTTAGAACTGCATGTGAATCTATAATTATCTCAAAGTTTTAATTTTAAAAAGTCGTTACTATGAGGCTTATGATGAAAGACAACAGTCTCTTACCTCCCCATTTTCCACTCCCATTCCTGTTTCTTAGCTGTTTTTTCTGGGTTAACCCACATCTTCATCTTTGTAAATAGCATACTCATATTGCCATATCTTTCTCCCGTTCTTTTATTATTAAATGTAGACATCTACTGACTTCTTACTCTGGAAAATGAGTTAGCTCTCTCGTATCAATACTACCACCATTATTACCCATTCACTGAAGAAAGTAAATCATAACTTTTGATTAATTCATTATTCACAGCTGGGCCACTCTGTAAATTTTATATCTTACACAACTTTTTTGCCTTTTCCTGGAAGTTAATTGCCTCAATATGTTCATTTGCTTGTTTTTCTGTGTAGCTCTTATTTGAGCCCCCAACTTTGCAACAGAATAATAAAATTTCTTCATTACAGTCAGTCACATCCGACAACCTTTCAGTTCCATTCATTAATTGACTCTTCTGGAGGTGGCCCTCCATCTTAGAGCTTCAGTTAGGACTAGCATTTCTCTAGGGCTGCCTCATAGTTGTCATCTATGGACATCTCTTCACCATCAGTGACAGCATTCTTGAGGTTTCCTTCTTTGGGACCAAAAAGGTGAAAGCAAGAGTTGGAGGATGTGACCTTAGTGAGTTGCCAGTGAAAACACATAGAAATGGGCAAATCTAAAACATCGCTGAAACAGAAATGTAACAGCAGGTATAGTAAGAGTAGGGGATTTCAATTAGGGAAGGCAGCCAAGCCTCTCCACAAGTATCTACTGATAGGCCCAGGAAGCAGGACTTCAGCAGGGACAGAATCTGTCTCACTCGTCCTTGCGGCAGGGACAGCTGACATCACCATCATCTGACGCAGGCTACAAGCAGAAGTCGATTGACAGGCAGGAGGATCAGCCATGAGAGCTCCAGTGCCAACAGTATCCTTTGCAAAATTCCTTAGAACTTTGCAGACAACCCCTTTGGCTATAGTTATTGGCATTTAAAACAATTAAAACGATGCTGGGATAGGTGTGGTGGTGGCTCATGCCTGTAATCCCAGCACTTTGGGAGGCCAAGGTGGATCGATTGCTTGGGACCAGGAGTTTGAGACCAGCCTGGCCAACATGGTGAAACCCCGTCTCTACAAAAAATACAAAAATATTAGCTGGGTGTGGTGGTGTGCTCCTGTAATCCCAGCTACTCCTCTAATGGCTACTTTAGAGGAGAATTGCTTGAACCTGAGAGGTGGAGGTTGCAATGAGCTGAGATCACGCTACTGCACTCCAGCCTGGGCAACAGAGACTCCATCCCAAAATAAATAAACACATACATACATATTTACATACATATATACATACATACATACTGTGTAATGATAAAGAAAAACATAATATATAAGATATGCAGTGTAATAGTAAAATGAGCACCCACAAACCCACTCTCTACCTTCAGAACTAGAATGGTTGTGACAGTAACAACCTTTTACAAATCTCCTGTGGGTTTGGGGACCTAGGGCTGCTGGACCACTGGGGAAGCATTTACTTGAAGAAAACCTGCAGAGCTACCATGGTCCACATCAGCTGCCACAGTTGCTGCTTCAGGCAGAAATCAGGGGCAGTGCAGGTTATGGAAGCATAGGAAGAGGGCAGGGCTGGGGACACCTGTGACTGCTGCCGTGACCGTGGTGTTCCTGTAGAACTCTGAGAAAGTCCACGTCGACCATGAAGTAGCCTGCAGGGCTCTTCAGAGCCTCCTTTAACTCCTGTTTTGTATAGTGGGCTTGTTAGGTAAACCACCTCTCTGCAACCCATGAGTTCTCAGAGAGCATAGAGTGTACTTTACACTTCATGTTAAAATAAAAAACATTTTTTTTTCCTTTGAGACAGGGGCTCACTCTGTTGCCCAGGCTGGAGTGTAGTGAGCAATCACAGCTCACTGCAGCCTTGACTTCCCAGGCTCAAGTGATCCTACTTACCTCACCCTCCCAGGTAGTTGAGATTACAGGTTTGCACCACCTTGCCTGGCTAATATTTTTGTATTTTTTGTGGGGACAGGTTTTGCCATGTTGCCCAGGCTAGGTTTTTTTTGTTTTTGTTTTTGTTTTGAGACAGTCTTGCTCTGTCACCAAGGCTGGAGTGCAATGTTGCAACTTCTGCCTCCCGGGTTCAAGCGATTCTCCTACCTCAGCCTCCTGAGTAGCTGGGATGACAGGTGTGCACCACCACGCCTGGCTAATTTTTTTTTTTTTTTAATACTTTAAGTTCTGGGATACATGTGAAGAACATGCAAGTCTGTTACATAGGTATACACGTGTCATGGTGGTTTGCAGCACCCATCAATCTGTCATCTACGTTAGGTATTGCTCCTAATTCTATCCCTTCCCCAGGCCCTCACCCCCTACAGGCCCAGTGTGTGATGTTCCTCTCCCTGTGTCCATGTGTTCTCATTGTTCAACTCCCACTTATGAGTGAGAATATGCAGTGTTACCTTGCTGAGAATGATGGTTCCCATCATCATCCATGTCCCTGCAAAGAACATGAACTCATCCTTTCTTTATGGCTGCATAGTATTCCATGGTGGATATGTGCCACATTTTCTTTATCCAGTCTATCATGGATGGGCATTCGGGTTGGTTCCAAGTCTTTGCTATTGTGAACAGTGCCGCAATAAATACATGTGTGCATGTGTCTTTATAGTAGAATGATTTATAATCCTTTGGGTATATACCCAGTAATGGGATTGCTGGGTCAAATGGTATTTCTGGTTCTAGATCCTTGAGGAATTGCCACACTGTCTTCCACAATGGTTGAAGTAATTTATACTCCTACCAACAGTGTAAAAGCATTCCTATTTCTCCACATCCTCTCCAGCATCTGTTGTTTCCTGGCTTTTTAATGATCGCCATTCTAACTGGCATGAGATGGTATGTCATTGTGGTTTTGATTTGCATTTCTCTAATGACCAGTGATAATCAGCTTTTTTTCATGTTTGTTGGTTGCATAAATGTCTTCTTTTGAGAAATGTCTGTTCATATCCTTCGCCCACTTTTTGATGGTAGTTTTTTTTTGTAAATTTGTTTAAGTTCCTTGTAGATTCTGGATATTAGCCCTTTGTCAGATGGATAGATTGCAAAAATTTTCTTTGTAGGTTGCCTGTTACTCTGATGATAGTTTCTTTTGCTGTGCAGAAACTCTTTGGTTTAATTAGATCCCTTTGTCTATTTTGGCTTTTGTTGCCATTGCTACGTCCTGAATGGTATTGCTGAGGTTTTATTCTAGGGTTTTTATGGTTTTAGGTCTTACATTTAAGTCTTTAATCCATCTTAAGTTAATTTTTGTATAAGGTGTAAGGAAGGGGTCCAGTTTCAGTTTTCTGCATGTGGCTAGCCAGTTTTCCCAACACCATTTATTAAGTAGCAAATCCTTTCCCCATTGCTTGTTTTTGTCAAGTTTGTCAAAGATCAGATGGTTGTAGGTGTGTGGTGTTATTTCTGAGGCCTCTGTTCTGTTCCATTGGTCTATATATCTGCTTCAGTACCATGCTGTTTTGGTTACTGTAGCCTTGTAGTATAGTTTGAGGTCAGGTAGCATGATGCCTCCAGATTTGTTCTTTTTGCTTAGGATTATCTTGACTCTGCAGGCTCTTTAGTTCCATATGAAATTTAAAGTAGTTTTTTCTGATTCTGTGAAGAAAGTCAACGGTAACTTTATGGGGATAGCATTGAATCTATAAATTACTTTGGGCAGTATGGCCATTTTCATGACATTGATTCTTCCTATCCGTGAGCATAGAATGTTTTTCTATTTGTTTGTGTCCCCTCTTATTTCCTTGAGCAGTGGTTTGTAGTTCTCCTTGAAGAGGTCCCTCACATCCCTTGTAAGTTGTATTCCTAGGCATTTTATTCTCTTGGTAGCAACTGTGAATGGGAGTTGACTCATGATTTGGCTCTCTATTATTGGTGTATAGGAGTGCTTGTGATTTTTGCACTTTGATTTTGTATCATGAGACTTTGCTAAAGTTGCTTATCAGCCTAAGGAGATTTTGAGCTGAGACAATGGGGTTTTCTAAATATACAATCATGTCATCTGCAAACAGAGACAAATTTGACTTCCTCTCTTCCTGTTTGAATACCCTTTATTTCTTTCTCTTGCCTGATTGCCCTGGCCAGAACTTCCAATACTATGTTGAATAGCAGTGGTGAGAGAGGGCATCCTTGTCTTGTGCCGGTTTTCAAAGGGAATGCTTCCAGTTTTTGCCCATTCAGTATGATATTGGCTGTGGAGTTGTCATAAATAGCTCTTATGATTTTGAGATACGTTCCATCAATACCTAGTTTATTGAGAATTTTTAGCATGAAGGGGTGTTGAATTTTGTCAAAGGCCTTTTCTGCATCTATTGAGATAATCGTGGTTTTTGTCATTGGTTCAGTTTATGTGATGGATTTTTACATTTATTGATTTGCGTATGTTAAACCAGCTTTGCATCCCAGGGATGAAGCCTACTTGATTGTGGCGGATAGGCTTTTCGATGTGCTGCTGGATTCAGTTTGCCAGTATTTTATTGAGGATTTTCGCATCCATGTTCATCAGGGATATTGGCCTGAAAGTTTCTTATTTTGTTGTGTCTCTGCCAGGTTTTGGTATCAGGATGATGCTGGCTTCATAAAATGAGTTAGGGAGGATTCCCTCTTTTTCTATTGTTTGGAATAGTTTCAGAAGGAATGGTACCAGCTCCTTTGTATCGCTGGTAGAATTTGGCTGTGAATCCATCTGGTCCTGGACTTTTTTAAATTGGTAGGCTATTAATTATTGCCTCAATTTCAGAACTTGTTATTGGTTTATTCAGGGATTCTACTTCTTCCTGGTTAAGACTTGGGAGGGTGTATGTGTCCAGGAATTTATCCATTTCTTCTAGATTTTCTAGTTTATTTGCATGGAGGTGTTTATAGTATTCTCTGATGGTAGTTTGTATTTCTGTGGTATCAGTGCTGATATCCCCTTTATCATTTTTTATTGCATCTATTTGATTCTTCTCTCTTTTCTTCTTTATTAGTCTGGCTAGCAGTCTATCAATTTTGTTGATCTTTTCAAAAAACCAGCTCCTGGATTCATTGATTTTTTTTGGAGGGTTTGCCAAGGTTGGAATGCAGTGTCATGATCTTGGCTCACTGCAGCCTCCGCCTCCTGGGTTCAAGCGATTCTTCTGCCTCAGCCTCCCAAGTAGCTGGGTCTACAGGCACGCACCACCATGCCTGGCTCTATTTTGTATTTTTAGTAGAGACACGGTTTCACCATGTTGGCAAGGCTGGCCTCGAACTCCTTACCTCGTGATCCACCCACCTCAGACTCCCAAAGTGCTGGAATTATAGGTGTGAGCCACCGCGCCCAGCCTGAAGGGTTTTTTTTTGTCTCTATCTCCTTCAGTTCTGCTCTAATCTTAGTTATTTCTTGTCTTCTGCTAGCTTTTGAATTTGTTTGCTCTTGCTTCTCTAGTTCTTTTAATTGTGATGTTAGGGTGTCGATTTTAGATCTTTCTTGCTTTCTCTTGTGGGCATTTAGTGCTATAAACTTCCCTGTAAACACTGCTTTAGCTGTGTTCCAGAGATTCTGGTACGTTGTGTCTTTGTTCTCATTGGTTTGAAATAACTTATTTATTTCTGCCTTAATTTTGTTATTTACCCAGTAGTCATTCAGGAGCAGGTTGTTCAGTTTCCATGTAGTTGTGCGGTTTTGAGTGAGTTTCTTAATCCTAAGTTCTAATTTGATGGCATTGTGGTCTAGGAGGCTGTTCGTTATGATTTCCGTTCTTTTGCATTTGCTGAGGAATGTTTTACTTCCAATTATGTGGTCAGTTTTAGAATAAGTGCGATGTGGTCCTGAAAAGAATGTATATTCTGTTGATTTGGGGTGGAGAGTTCTGTAGATGTCTATTAGGTCCGCTTGGTTCAGAGCTGAGTTCAAGTCCTAAATATTTAAAAAAAATTAATGTTTGTTAATTTTCTGTCTCAATTGATCTGTCTAATATTGACAGTGGGATGTTAAAGTCTCCTACTATTATTGTGTGGGAGTCTAAGTCTCTTTGTAGATCTCTAAGAACTTACTTTATGAATCTGGGTGCTCCTGTATTGAGTGCATATATATTTAGGATAGTTAGCTCTTCTTGTTGCATTGATCTCTTTACCATTATGTAATGATGCCTGGCTAACTTTTGTATATTTTGGTAGAGACAGGGTTTCACCATGTTGGCCAGGGTGGTCTCGAACTCCTGACCTCAAGTGATCCACCCTCCTTGGCCTCCCAAAGTGCTGGAATTATAGGCATTAGCCACTGCACTCAGCTGGAGACTGGTCTTGAGCTCTTGAGCACAAGCAATCCTCCCTCCTCCTGCCTTTCCCTCCCGAAGTGCTGGGATTATAGGCTAAAATTTAAAAAAGAAAAACAAAAAAAAGTTTATCTTTACCTACTCACACAACTGTCCTGGCACCAAACCCCGTTGTTCAGGGTTTATACCAAGGCTTCGTTACAAAGGTGTGATTGACAAAATCATTGACCATGGGTAATTAAGTAAATCTCCAGCCCTGGAGGTGGAGGGGAAAACTAAATCTAGTCCTCTAATCATGTGGGTGGTTCCCCTGGCAACCAGCTCCCCCATCCTTAGGGGCTTCCCAAAAATCATTTCATTAATGTAAACTCAGCTGTGGTTGAAAATAACAAGACACTCTTCTCACGTTTATCACCCTGGAGCTATTTCAGGAACTGGGGACAAAACTGAATATAACAAAAGATGCTCCTTCCACTTTCGGCACTTAGAAAATTATAAGGGTTCTAGAAACTCTGACCAGGAGCTGGAGAGGAAGATCTAATATCTATTTCTAATTATTTCACATCATCACAGTGTTCCACACATGGAATCTAGCATGTGCTTCCTTGCTGTATGTCCTCCAAGAGATGTGTTGATGGGGGAATGGAAACTTTCTCTTCAAGGAGCTTGTGTCCCTCTCAGTGCTGTGCTACTTTCATACCAGGGTGACCTCTAGGAAACAGAGACATCTGGGAAGAACTTGCTCTGGGGAGGGGGGCTGTGCTCCCTCGAATGATGAAATTAGCAGGTTCTCCAGATCACAGCAGCACTGCTCAGTGAATGAGCCCTAAGAAGCTGCCCGGAGTGAACCCCAGCTCATCCCAGGACTGCCAAGGAAGCTCTGGCTCTGAAGAGCAATGGATGCTCTGATATTGTTCTTCTGGACCCTTGGGGAAAGGGTGGTCCTTGGGCCTGCAGGTCTCACAGCCATGTGGCCATGGGAAGGAGCCTAGCTCACTTCCTACTTTGATAATCGCTCATCCACACTAAGCCTTTGTCAAAATCCTTGGATCACCGCACGATCCCTCTTGCTTCCGGTTTATTCTGCCCAGTTTACTTGTGTAATTACTCTTTTCTGTTTCCTTTTGTTTCAGGGAGTCTGTGTTATGCTTCTTGTCTAGAATATGAATTCCTTAAGGGCATGATTTATCTAGTAAGCAAAGAAACCAACTTTAGCTAATTTAGGCAGATAAGAAATTTATGTCAAGGATACAGCTTAGTAATCAGAATATTATCTAGAGTAGGACACCCAGGCTTAGCGTCCACAAACTCAGGAAGGAACTGCCCCTCATCCCATTGCAGATTTGGTCTGGTGGAGTCCTCACTGCTGTTGCTGGGCTTGAACTCAGACTCACAGTGAGCTTTTCCCGCACTGCACACACTGGGGCCTGGATGCTATTGCTAGATCACTGTCCTTGCTGCCTCTGGAGCCTGGAGGCAACTGCCCTGCCACAGGCCCAGATTCTTTACAGTCCCCACTTCTTTCTGTTGACTACAAAGTGAAGTGCATCAGGTACACATGGTTGCAGAGCAAAGATCATGTGTGCCTGTCTTGGCTTCAAGAGAGGTTGGGAAAGCAGAGATTTGGCACATTTAGGTTCTGTAGCAGGAGCTGGGCTCTGCTTAGGAAGGTGGGGATTCTGTAAGAGGGAACTTAGGCTACAGCAAGAATACTCTGTATTTTCTGTAGCACCTAAACAATACTTAGCATAGGTAGTAAGCGGGTTATTTCCAATTTGTGATTGGGGCATGACTCAGCTAAAATCTTGCTGATTAAGGATCCACAAAATAACAGATGTCCACGTATTCGTCACTATTTCTGGTTTTCAACTTAATTTGTTCTTTTTTTTTTGAGACCGAATTTTGCTCTTGTTGCCCAGGCTGGAGTGCAGTGGCATGGTCTTGGCTCACTGCAACCTCTGCCTCCTGGGTTCAAGTGATTCTCCTGTCTCAGCCTCCGAGTAGCTGGGATTACAGGTATGCACCACCATGCCCAGCATTTTTGTATTTTTAGTAGAGATGGGTTTCACCATGTTGGCCAGGCTGGTCTTAAACTCCTGACCTCAGGTGATCCACCCACCTCGGCCTCCCAAAGTGCTGGGGTTACGGGCTTAAGCCACCTCAGCCAGCCAACTTAATTGGTTCTTACTGAACCAGCCTACCTGGACACAATTAAGAATGTCAGAAACCTAATATTTCAGTGAAATGTTTATCCCAATGAAATATATCAATATATTTTATTCATTTCTTTGTAACTCATTTATTCAACCAATATTATGGAGTTTCCCTACTCCATACGTCTTCTCACCTTTTTCAATTGCGACAGAACTCCAATCTTATTCTGGGTAGAAAAAGATCCAGTTAAAAGATGACATTTGCTAGCCTTTTTTTGCAGCTAGGATACCAACTCAGGATTTTTTTCCTTACTTGGTTTTATAAAAGTTACTTGGCTCTCTGGATCTGTGTTGAGCAGTCTAGGGCTCTGGTGCCCATGCAATGCCAATGGGAGGGCTGCCATAATCTCAGGACTAAAGACCCTTTCATAGTCCTCAGGTTCTCATCACTGCTTCCCATTATGCTGCCATTTGAGATTTATAGATTTGTGATCCAGGTCTTATTTGACTTCACTTCTATTTTTCATTGATACCCCCGTTTAAGGTAGTAGCATCCTGCACTGCATGAGAGGGACCGGGTGTGAATTGGATCAGAGGATGCAGTGGTTTCCGGACAGTGGATGTGGGGGTTGGCAGCAGTGCTGGTGCAGGGCTGGTGACACTCGAATGCCCCAGGAGTTCCGGGAGCTTTATACAAATGCAGATTTCCTGGTATCCCAACAGACTTACTAAATCAGACTCTGGGGCCTAATAGTATGTATGATTCTAAGTTCCCTGGGGGATTATGTTGCACAGCCTGGTTACAAACAACTAGGTGACCTATTTATAAGATTTGTTCAAACTCTATATTTGGCTGATGCCATCTTAATTTTATTTATCCAAAACTTACCTCACTGCAAATAATAAACAGAATCTTGGGTACACTCCTATTTTAGGATTTGGTGAATGTGGTTGATTTTATTGTTGTTTAAAAAAATCCACTACCCGTCCATGGGGGGAATGATATGGGAAGGGGACAGGGAAGTGAAGGGTATAGAAGGGCAGGGTCCCTAGTGAGGGCTCCACCCTTGGGACTGTGTCCATGGACCTGAATGAGAACAGGCACTCCTCTTTTTGCGCCCAAATGTTGCATTTTCCAAGACCACTCTGACCTGCCATGCCACCCTTCCTGTGCCCATATAAACCCAACAGCTCAGCGGGCACACACGCAAGTGACTGAATGTCAAGACCAGCAGACCAGTGATGGTAGAACGACAAAGGAAGAGAAAGAAAAGAGGAGGGATGTTTGGACGCCAGGGGAGTTTGGCAGAGGGCGGTTGGGGAAGAGTCCAGCTGCTGGGTGTCCTGACTCCAGGGGAAGACCACCTTCCCACTCCATCCTCCCTTCTGGCTCTGCACCCATCTTGCTGAGAGCCCTCTCTACCACCAGTTAAACCTTGCACTCATCCTTTCAGCCTGCATATGACCGGATTCTTTCAGGACACTGGACAAGAGCTCGGGATGCAGAAGGCTGTCATACTGGCCCTCTGCCCTTGCGATAAGGCAGAGGGTCTATTGAGCTGACTAACACACAAGCCATCTGCAGACCACAAAGCTGGAAGAGGTTGGTAACACTGGGGTTGCAGGCACCCACCCCTAGACACTACTGCGGGGCCGAGAGCCCAAAGCACTCACCCCAGCCTCTGCACCTGCCCATCTGCATGCTCCCCCTGGGGGTCTGAGCTGCAGGGTGACCAAACAGGTGAGCCACATCCCTGTCACATGTCCTGCAAAGGGAATTGGGGAACTCTCCTGTTTCAGGAAGATTATACTCTCTTTCCCCCAAGTTGATACCATGTGACCTGCTCTGACCTTTGAAATGCAGCAGAAGTAATGTGTCACTTTCAAGAAGACAAAACAGAAGAAGGAAGAAGTGTCCTGAGGAAGAAAGGCTGGTTCAGTCTCTTTGAGGTGGTAAGTACCAAATCAAGGGGCTGGTGATCACACCCACTGCCGCAGCTCCAACTGAAATAAAAGATGCCTTTGGTTGAATGTTTTGAGAGTCCTGTTGCTACCAGAGACTGACTGCACTAGACCTAAAACAACAGTGGAGGCCCTTGTCTTCTGCTGAGCCCCTAAAGAGGTCATATTTTCAAACGTTCTCTTCAGATGCAGCCAAAGAGGATGATAATGGAGAAAGAATGACCTCCTGGGGTGGAGCCAAGGGTCACAGAAAACTATGGACTGCCATCAACTCCTGGGAGCAGAGCTTCTTGACTTCTGATACTGCATTGTATCAACTTAATTGAGGAAGACAATAAAGCACGTCAATTTAAAGTTTACCATTCAATGAGTTTTGAAGCACCACCAACGTCGAGATAAAGAACATTTCTATCACCCCAAAGTGTTCCCTCTTGTATGTCAACTCCCTTGGCCCTGGGCCACCATTGCTTCCTGTCCATATAGAGTGACCTTTTCTAGAAATGGAATCATACAGTCTGTACACTCTCGTGTTTGGTGCATCTTTCTCAGCATAATGCTTTTGAGACTCATCCAAACTGTTGTATGTATTGGAAGTTCATATCATTTTGTGCTGTGTGCTACTCCATTTTATGAATGTATCACAATTTGTTCATTCACCTGTTAAAAGACACTTGAATTGTTTTTAGTTTTTTGCTATTATGCATAAAGTTGCTATGCACATTTGTGTGCAAGTCTTTAGATGGACATTTGTTTTTATTTTTCTGGGGTAAACCCCATGAGTAATATTGATTGGTTGTATAGTGAATGTATGTTTAACATTTTTCAAGCTCTTTTCCAAAGTGGTTGCATAATTTTATTTATTTCTTTCTTTTTTAAGACAAGGTCTCACTGTCACCCAGGCTGGAGTGCAGTGGCACAGTCGTAGCTCACTGCAGCCTTGAAATCCTGGGCTCAAGAAATCCTCATGCCTTGGCCTCCTGAGTAGCTGGGACTACAGGTGCATACCACTACACCCAGATAATTGTTTTATTTTTTGTAGACACAGAGTCTCACTATGTTGCCCAGGCTGGTATGGAACTCCTGGCCTCAAATGGTCCTTCCATCTTGGCCTCCCAAAGTGCTGGGATTACAAGTATGAGCCACTGCATCCACTGCTTCATTTTACTTCTCCACCAGAGAAAAATGAAAGTTTTCATTACTCTACATTCTCACCAACACTCAATATGGTGAGTCTTTTTAATTTTACCCATGCTAATGAGTATGTAATGGGATCTTATTGCAGTTTTAGTTTACATTTCCTTAATGACTAATGATATGAGCATCTTTTCATGTGTTTTTTGGCCATTTGCATATCTTTTTTGGTGAAGTATTTATTCAAATTTTTGCCACTTAAAAATTGGATTGTTTGCCTTATTAATGAATTGTAAGAGTTAAAACAATTATTCTGGATAAAGACCTGTATCAAGGAGAAAGATATATTTTCTTCCAATCTGTAGTTTGCCTTTTCATGTTCTTAGCAACTTTCAAAGAGTTGTTTTAAAATTTTGATGAAGTCAACTTTATGAATTTTAACATTTATTTTTTGTGCTGTTTGTGTTCTAAGAAATCTGCCTACCTCAGGATCACAAAGATTTTCTTCTAGAAGTTTTATACTTTTAGGTTTCATGTTTAGGTCTATGATACATTTCAAGTTAATTTTTACATGTGCTATAAGGTGTCAAGGTTCATTTTCTCCCATAAGTATATCCAATTGTTCAAGCACCTTTTATTGAAAAGTCTTTCTGTCTCCTCCATTAAGTCACCTTAGCACCTTTGTGAAAAGTAATTGCCCAAGTAACTTCACACTGAAGAAACCCAACAAACACTGCCTCAGCCAAGGCAGTCAAAGTTCACATCAACAGTTATGTTGATACTCTGTGCCCTTGATATGATGTGATAAAAATGTGACTTTACCTCTTTGGTCTTTTTTCCAGTCTAATCATAAGAAAAATATCAGGTGAAGGGCATTTTATAAAATGCCAGTACTCCTGAAAACTGCCAAGGTCATTCAGAATAAGGAAAGTCTGAGAAACTGTCACAGCCAAGAAGAACCTAAGGATACTTGAGAATTAAATGGAATGTGGTATTGTGGATATAGGATCCAGGAATAGGAGAAGGACATTAGGTAAAAATGAAGGAAATCTGAATAAATTATGGACCCTGGTTAACAGTAATGTATCAATATTGTTTCATTAATTATGCCAAATGTACCATTTCAGTGGAAGATGTTAATAACAGGGGAAACTGCATGCAAAATATATGGAATCTTTTTGAATTATCTTCAAAAATTTTCTGTAAATCTAAAACTTCATAAAATAACAAGTTTAACAAAATCAAAAAGTCAATTAACCACATGTGTTTTGAAGCTCTGTTATTGATTGTGGTTACATTTAGGATTTGTACATCCTTTTATGAGTTAGCAATTAAATGGTGAAATGTCTTTCTTTATCCTGATAATTTCTTTTTGTTTTTTTTGAAACAAGATCTCACTTTGTCACATAGGCTGGAGTGCAGTGGCACGAACATGGCTCACTGCAACCTCAACCTCCCAGGCTCAAGTGATCCTCACACCTCAGCCTCCTAAGTAGCTGGGAACATAGGCACATGCTACCATACCCAACTAATTTTTCTATTTTTTTGTAGAGGTAGGGTTTCTGTGTGTTACTTAGGCTAGTCTCAAACTCCTGAGCTCAAGCAATCAGCCCACCTTGGCCTCCCAAAGTGCTGGGATTACAAATGTGAGCCACCACACCCGGCCCCTGATCATATTCTTTGCTCTGATTGTACTTTGTCAGATGTTATTGTAACAACTCCATTTCTTTTGATTCATATGCATGGTATATGTTTTCACCATCCTTCTACTTATAGTTGGGTCTTGTTTTTTTCATCCAGCATGACCAGCTTACTTTCAAAAAAATCTCTCTATATGGGTTATTTAGACCATTTATAGTTCATGTAACTATTAATATAGTTGGATTTAAAACTCCCATCTTGCTATTTGTTTTCTATTTATTCTACGTTTTCTTTGTTCTTTTTCCCTCTATTCCTGATTTCTTTTGGAGTGATGTAGAATTTTGTATGATGCCATTTTATCTTCTCTACTGGCTTATTAGCACTACCTCTTTGTTGTATTTTTAGTGGCTTTTTTAAGGCTTACAATATGTACTTTCAACAGAATCTACCTTTAAATAGAATTCTATTTCTTTACTTACGATATGTGAACCTTATTTCCATTTCCCTTCTTCTATTCTTTGTGTTACTGTGGTTGTACATTTTTTTTCTATATATGTTATAGACCCTGCATTACATTGTTACTATTTTTGTTTAAACAGGCAATTATCTTCTAAAATATTAAAAAGTGGCTAGGTGCACTGGCTCACACCTGTAATCCCAGGACTTTGGAAGGCCGAGATTGGAGAATTGCTTGAGCCTAGGAGTCCAAGACCAGCCTAGGCAACAAAAAGAAGAAAAGACTGCTTCACTACTATCCCAGGGATTGTCTTCCCAGCTGCCAACACTCATTCTGCAATTTTTTTTTTGAAACAGGGTCTTCATCTGTCACCCGGCCTGGAGTGCAGTGGCATGATCATAGCTCACTACAGCCTCAACTTCATGGGTTCAAGCAATCCTTCTGCCTCAGCCTCCCGAGTAGCTGGGACTGTAGGTATGCACCACCATGCCCAGCTATTTATTTATTTATTTATTGAGACAGGATATTGTTCTGTTGCCCTGGCTAGAGCGCAGTGGTGTGCACAATCTTGGCTCACTGCAACCTGTGCCTACCAGGCTCAGATGATCCTCCACCTTGGCCTCCCAAGTAGCTGGGACTACAGGCGCATGCCACTGTACCCAGCTAATCTTTGTATTTTTTGTAGAGACAGGGTTTTGCCATGTTGCCCAGGGTAGTCTCGAACTCCTGAACTCAAGCTATCTGCCTGCCTTGGCCTCCCACAGTGCGGGGATCCCATTGTGCCTGGCCTAATTTTTTTTTTTTTTTTTGGTGATGGGGTTTCTCTCTTGTTGCCAAGGCTGGAGTGCAGTGGTACTATCTCAGTTCACTGCAACCTCTGCCTCCTGGGTTCAAGCATTTATCCTGCCTCAGCTTCCTGAGTAGCTGGGATTACAGATGCCTGCCACCACACCCAGCTAATTTTTTGTATTTTTAGTAGAGATGGGGTTTTGCCATGTTAGGCAGAGGCTGGTCTTGAACTTCTGACCTCAAGTGATCTGCCCGCCTTGGCCTCCCAAAGTGCTGGGATTACAGGCGTGAGCCACTGCGCCTGACCTAATTTTTTATTTTTTGTAGAGACAGGGTCTTATTATGTTGCCCAGGCTGGCCCTGAACTTCTAGGCTCAAGTGATCCTCCCATCTTGGCATCCCAAAATGCTGGGATTACAGGCATGAGCCACTGCACCTGGCCTACAATTTTTTTTTTTTTTTTTTTTTGAGACGGAGCTCACTCTGTCACCCAGGCTGGAGTGCAGTGGCTCGATCTTGGCTCACTGCAGCCTCTGCCTCTCTGGTTCAAGCAATTCTCCTGCCTCAGTCTCCCAAGTAGCTGGGACTACAGGTGTGCGCCACCATGCCTAGCTAATTTTTGTATTTTTAGTAGAGACAGGGCTTCGCCATGTTGGCCAGGCTGGTCCTGAACTCCTGACCTCAGGTGATCCATCCTCCTTGGCCTCCTGAAGTGCTGGGATTACAGGCGTGAGCCACTGTGCCTGGCCTGGCCTACAATTTTTGATGCTGGTACTTTCTTGATCTCACAAAAAGCTTTCAGAAACAGACAGGACTCCTTGTTCCTTCCTCAAATGGTCCTTAGGTGGTTTGTTAACTGAAATTTCAAGTGTTCACATATGTTCGGGATATGTAGCTTGACTGGCACTGGGCCACCCTCGATTGTAAGGTGCCTTCTGAGCTGTTGAAAAGTAGTAAGTGTGTGTCTCCAAATCAGTTGCTAAAATGTGGGCTCTAAGTATTGTCCTGCAATTCCTTTTCTCACCTACTGATATATGCTCAAGATCTTTTCACGTTAGTCCATTTAGAGCTGCTACCTTGTTTTAAAACACTGTATGAAACCTGCAGTATTCCTGGTATGGTTCTACCACAACTCGTCTAACCACTGTTCTATTGGTAGGTCTCTAACTTGTTTCTAAATAGTATTGGATGGTACAATATATGTATCTCACATGCCTCTGAGTGTATTTCTCTAGGACGGATATTGAGAAGGGGAGTTCTTGGATTGAAGGGTACGCCCATTTAAAATTTTTAATTGTCTCCCAGAAGCCCTTATCATTTTGCAGTCCCACCAAATGTGTATTCAAGTGTTTATATATTCCATTGCCCTTGCTCACATTGGATATTATATATTTAGGAATCTGTGTCAATCACATTGGGTTAAGAGCGATGCTATAATGTCATTTTACTTTGCATTTTCCTTACTAGTATTAAGGTAAGATGATTTTAACATGCAGAGCAGATGAAAATAACTCCTCCCCACCAACTTATTGGCTTACTGTTCTACAGGTCAGGAGTGCAGCCTTTTTTTGTTTTGTTTTGTTTTGTTTTATTTTAATAGAGATGAGGCCTTGCCATGTTGCCCAGGCTGGAGTGCAGTGGCTACTCACAGGTGAAGTCCCACTACCGATCAGCATGAGAATTTTAACTTGCTCTGTTTCCAACTTGGGCCAATTCACCCTCCTTGAGCAACCCGGTGGTCCCCACTCCCAGGAGGTCACCTTATTGATGCCAAAGTTAGTCCAGACACCTGATGGGCATAGTGTACTACAGCCTCAAGTAGTTGTGATTACAAGGCTGAACTTCCACATCCAGCAGGAGGCCAGCACATTGTAGCTGAGTCCTCCATTCAGCATCTCATAAGGCTGAAACCAAGGTGCTGGCCAGGTGCGTCCTCATCTGGAGGCTTGATGCGCTTCCAAGCTTCCTCAGGCTGTTGGCAGAATTCACTTCCTTACAGTTGGAGGACTGAGATCCCTTTGTCTTGCTGGCTGTTCGTTGGGAACTGTTCTCAAATCCTAGAGGCCACTCTCAGGGCTTGCCACGTGACTTCCTCCAGCTCAGCCATGGGAACCACCCACCGTCAAGTCCCTCTCATGCTTTGAAGCTCTCAGACTTCCCCTTCTGTGACCCACAGAAGAAAACAGTCTGCTTTCAAAAGGCTCACATGATAAGGTCAGGGCCACCCAGATCATCTCCCTATTTTAAGGTCAACTTTACCATTTGACATAACTGAATCACAGGAGTAAAATCCATGATATTCACAGTCTCAGGGATCTTTCAGGTCAGGGCACAGGCACTCAGGGGACAGGACGCTTTGGAAATCGTCTTAGAATACTGCCCACCATACCACCAAAGAGGGCGCAAAAGAGAGACCTTTCACATCAGACGGGAGGTTGTATGTGGGCACTGCTTGTGCTAGGAACAGGGGTGTGTGTGTGTGCATGTATGTATGCATGTGTGCATGCATGTGTGCATGCATTTGTGTGTGTGTGCACACGTGCGCGCGCATGTGTGTGTGTGTGTATGTGTGTAAAGGACCTTCAAAGAAGCCCAGGTAGAGTTTCCATGAGGAGCTCAAAGTCTGATAGATGATTAGCAGTTGAAGGAAGCTTGGGGCACATGACTCATGACTGGGAAGTGTTCTCTTTTTCAATGAAACCCTCCCAGCAGCCCCAGCGATGTCGTCTATGCGTGGTCTCCAGATGCTCTCCATTACTGCTGCGTAGGAGAAGGGAGAAGGGTGAGAGACATACCTTTACTTCAGATTAAAGCAGCACGTGGTTGGTGTCTGCACTGAAGGTCAACTTTCTGAGGAGGAAGGTGGAGGATCAGGGAAGGCTTCCTGGAGGAGATGGCTTTTAAACCTGGCCTTGAAGACTGGGGAGAATTCCAACAGGATGATCTGGATGTGGAAAGGGGCTTCCAGGAAAGACACAGCCAAGTGTGGAAGCCCGAGGAGCATTTCAGGAAGGGCAAGCAGCCAGTGTGTAGAGCTGAGAATGGAGGATCAGCAGCAGGAAAGAGTTGGGGCTGGGCCAGGATGAGGGGTAAGGACCAGGCAGAGAAGCATGGGTTTCAGTAAAAATGCAAGGTCAGCTTGACTTATCTTGACATTAGAATATTCTTGCCACTTCCCAGGAAGAAGAGACTATATTCCAAGTTAATAGTCCATTTTAACACCTAACACGAAAGAGAGAGAGAGAGAGAAACACGAGCACTTAAGCCTGGAGTAAATACAGTCATTACAGTGACCACAAAAGCATCACTGATGGATCAATAAGAAGTGAAAGGAGTCATGGGGGAAACCAGTACATCTCTGCAATGTGTAAAGCAACCCAACCTCATAAACGCCGCTGACCTTTCCTCTGACAAAGCAAGCCCTGAGAGCTTTCCTTTCAAAGGACAGTGAGACCACAGGCACATTGCCCTTCACTGCTGTTATGGGTTGAATTGTGTCCTCCTAAAAGAGATGTTATTCTAACCCTCAGTACCTGTGAATGTGACATTATTTGGGAACAGGGTGTTTGGAGAAGTAATCAAGTTAAGATGAGGTCATTAGGGTGGGGCTCAGTTCACTATGACTGGTGTCCTTAGAAAAAGAAAAGACACAGACTGACACCAGGGAGAGCACCATGGGAAGATGGAGGCAGGGACTGGAGTGATGCACCTGCAAGTTAAGGAACGTCCAGGATTCCAGCCACCTCCAGAAGCATGGAGAGAGGCCAGGAAGGACCTTCCCTCCCAGTGCCAGAGGGCACGTGGCCCTGCTGACACCATGATTTTGGACTTCTGGTCTCCAGAACTTTGAGAAGATAAATTTCCATGGTTTACGGCACCTGGTTTGTGTTACTTTGTTATGGCAACCCTAGAAAATGGGTATAGCATTCATTCATTTGTTCATTCATTCATTCATCCATTCATTTTTTTCTCTGTCACCCAGGCTGGAGTGCAGTGGCACGACCTCAGCTCACTGGGTTCAAGCAATTCTTGTGCCTCAGCCTCCCAAGTAGCTGGGATTACAGGTGCCTGCCACCACGCCTGGCTAATTTTTTTGTATTTTCAGTAGAGATGGGTTTCACTATGTTGGCCAGGCTGGTTTCAAACTCCTGGTCTCAAGTGATCCACCCGCCTTGGCCTCCCAAAGCGCTAGGATTACAGGCATGAGCCATCGAGCCTGGGGTCAGTCATCCTTCAAATGTGTAGCGTGTGCCCACTGTGAACCAGGCTTTGTGCTGGGGGCTGAAGGTGGATTCTCTGCTGAGCAAAATGGTGGCTGACTTCACGCCCTGGCAGGCTGCTTTCTTTAAGGAGAAATTATTATAGTCTTGGGCCAGGCCAGGCCATGTTGCAATGTCCTTAAGGGACCCCGCTGGAATTGCAGTCTTGGCCTGGAGAGGCCAAAGCTGAGAGGCACATGCGGTGGGATCAGAGCAAGTCGGAGGAACACCCAGGGCAGAGCTGGGGCAGGAGGACTTAGCTGTCACCTCTGGTGAGCTGGAAGTACCTGTCCTTGGTACACTGAAAACCAACCAAAGGACTACTCAGGAGGAAGAATAAAGGTGCAAAATATTCCGCCGCAGGTGACCACACTACCACAATAATACATCTTCCTACAGGTTTACAGGAATCAGTAACCGAACGTTCAGGTGTCAGATTAAGAGACTCTGGCCTCCGTCCCTCCCGAGGTCAAATCTTAGCTCTGTTATTGCGTGTTGGAACTTCACAACGTTTTTAACTTTGAAAGTCTCTGTATCTTTATTTGTAAAACACTGACGGAAACACCTAACATCTTAGGTTTGGCGTGAGCATAAAGTGAGAAGAGTGTACGTAACGTTCTTAACGATATGACTGGAGCCTGGGAAGGTATTCCTGAGGCCTCGCTACCGAAAGTGAAAGGGAGGCATAATGGAAAAACGTTAAGTCTGGGAGATGTCCGCGGCCTTTGAAGTGGACAAGCCGGTCATAAACTTGGCCCAGAGGGACTGTTCAGCGTCTTCTGGGAATGGTGGCCTCCTCTGAGGCTCACCACCGCGCCAGGTGTGGTCCTGGCTCTGCGGGTGGAGGGAGCTCCAGATTTTAGGTGTGGAGCGAGCCCTTTGCGAGGTGACAGCGCGAGGTCCCCCCAATGCCCTGGGGCGGCGGATTTTCCCAGCGAGAAGGGGCTGGCAGGAGCGGCGTAGATTGCGAAGGCCCGCAGGTAACGGGGCCACGCACCCCGGGGCGAGACTGGAGTTAAAGGTGGGCGGCAGTCCCTGGTATTCAAGGCCTCCTGAGACCTGGACGGTGGACCCTGGGAAAGAGCCGGGGTGCCCCCGTCCTGGCCGGGGTTTGCCAGTTTTGGGGCGGAGGGAGCCGGGGCGGGCAGCGCTGACGGTAGCCTGGACCTGGGCCAGGGTCTGCGAGGCGGGCGGGGGACTGGCAGCCGGGCAGGAGGGAGGAGAAGGAAGAGGGCAGTGGGGTCGGAGGGCCCAGGTGCCTGCCCCGCGCTGGGGACGCCGCGCACCCGGGTTCCCGCGGCCACCACTGGGTGTCGCCCTTGCCCCGCGAAGAGGGACGGGCGCGCATTTCCCGAGGCGCCTCCGTCCTCCCAGCGCCTTCGGGTTAGACAGACAATGTCCCGGGACCCAGGTGGGCGTAGTGGTCCCAGCCTGGAGTCGCCCACCGCGGTCCCCGAGGGGCCGGCCCTGTGCAGAGCCCGAGGCCAGGTGGGCCCGGGCCGCTGCCTTCAGAGAGCCCGCCAGGCCCAGCCTCGCGCGGACGCTCCCAGCACCTGGATTCTGCGGAGTCCGGATCGTCGCTGCCACGCTGCTGGGCCCTCCGGGAGACGTCCTGCGACCGCTGTCGATTTAGGGCCTCAAGAGCCTCGGTCTTGCAGAGGGACCACGCCAGGGCCTCACCCGTCCAGAATCCGCAGGCGGCGGAGTCCGCCTCCGCAGGACAGAGGCCCCGCCCGACCCTGCGGGCCTCAAGCCTCCTGGACCCCGTCCCCTCCAGGGGCCTAGGGGACAGCGGCCCCCAGTGATCAGGGAGCAGCTCCCAGAGCATCGCTGGGAAGGTTGTTCCTCGGTCCTCACCCCGCACCCGGACTCAGCTCCCTGACAGACCCTGTTACTGAAAGGCTGGGGGAGCCCCCAGCATCAGGAGCCAAAGGGGAAATTCTAGAGCCAGGCCCAGGAGGGACAAAAATAATTAAAAGCAGCAACAGCTCACACTTAGCACTAACCTTGCCGGGCACTGTTCTAAGTACTTTACATGTCATTACTCATTTCATTCTCAGAGTCTTTGGGGGATACTATCACTGTTTTACAACTGAGGAAAGTGAGGCACACAGATCTGAAGTCTCTCTGGGTCTCAGTTTCCTGAAAATCAACAGTTTTGAAAGGGAAATGCCCTAGAAGTCTGCCTGTGAATGGGCTCAGAGGACCTGTGACTCGGGAGGGAGGCTTTCAACCCCTCAACACGTCAGGGATACATCGTTACGGAAATGGGAAGAAATTTCATAGTGAGAGTCAAAGTGCAGGGGGCTGAGGAGGATGTATTTCTGGACATGCTGGGGACAAGAACATTAGAAAAATGGCATTTAATGGGTTGGAGTGCAGCGGTGCAATCACAGCTCACTGCAGCCTCAACCTCCCGGCCTCGCGCAAGCCTCCCGCCTCGGCCTGCTGGTGGTTGGTCTTGATAGTGGGGAAGGAAAGCTACATGCGATTGAGGGGAGGATGAAAAGAACACCCATCACGGGACTATTCACAAACGCGAGACAGACGCAACCCCGACGCCTGGGTCTTCAGTCGCTCTGCCCCAGCATCATTCCAGAATCTAGCCCCGCCCTCCCGGCGCCATCTTGTCCCAAGGCCCTGCTGCCTGGCCTTTGGGAACACTGTAAGGTGCCACTGCCGTGGTCCTCTGCCTGACCTGTTCCCCAGCGTGAACGTCCCCCGCCATATGCCCAGTTTGGAATTACATGAGGGGGAATGTGGGCAGGAACTTAGAGAAACTGTTTTAAATAACAGAAGCTAACACTCTTGAGGACAGTCCAAAGAGGCTTTCTTTGATGGTTAAGCCTGGGAGAGTTAAGACTGAAGGAAGGACTGGAAGAAGGAAAACGAGGATCTGGATGAGACTACAGGTGAATTTACCGCAGATGGAAGCGCTGGAGAGGGACGCCGAGCAGCTCTGCAGCGCCCATCAGCAGGAACACCAGGCAAGCTGGGCCTCTGTCCATCGGTGCTTCGGGCTCCCCATCTGTGCAACCGGACGACCATCACCCCTCACAGAGTTGTTATGAGACTCCAAGGAATCACTGTGTATGAATCACTCAGCACAGTGCCTGACTTGTAGTAAGTGCTCTATTTTAGTATTATGTTTCCTTTGAAATAAAAACTTGCAGAAAATTAGGGAAGCGAACAGGGAGAGCCCATGGGAACATTCAGCCTGACTGCTTCCCTTTAAGGTGAGGAGACAGCGCAGAGAGCTACTCTCCCAACCCACACCTGAGTAGACGCTCCCGCCAGGGCCTCCTGTCCCCTGCTGCCCACTCCTTTCTTTGCTGGTGAGGCACAGTCAGGACGGTTCCACAGCACTGCTGGGGGCTGAGTCTGACCACAGCGCAGCGCCTGGGTAGTCCGCACAGGCTGTCTGCAGGTCAGTCAGGGTGCTAGGGATAGACAATCCAACTCAAAATAGTTTAAGCCAACTTCCCCGCCCAAAAAATGTACTTGTTCCTTAACTAAGACGTCTGGGACTGGCAGAACCTGACATGACTCCATCAGGACACTGTCTCTTCTGTGTTTCCTTTCTCCCCTTCATTTCTTTCCTTCCTTTCCCTCCATCTCTCCCTCCCTCCCTCCCTCCCTTTCCTTCTCTTTTCTTTCTTGACACGGTCTCACTGTCACCCAGGCTGGAGTGCAGTGGCACAGTCATGGCTCACTGCAGCCCTGAAGTCCTGGGCTCAAGTGATCCTCCCGAAACGGGAAAGGTTCCCCTGTGCCCCTGGCAGGGTGTGCGACATGGGGAGTGGCTCGCTTCTTCAGTGTCTCGCTGTTCAAACCTTTAGGGGGGCATACAGACGGGCAGGCTGGGGGGCTCCAACCCCACTGCAGTGTCTAGGGGTGAATGTTTACAGCTCCTGAAGTCCCAGTGGGTGTGCGTTACAGGGTCTTTTAGTTTGCCCTCTATAGGCGGTTTGTGTTAACCAGCTCAATTAGACCCTCTACCTTGTCCCAAGGACAGAAGGCTTTCTGTATCCCGGGTTCTCGCCTCGTTGTACTGGAAGATTCAGATCACACATGAGCTTGGAGAATGACCGCAAAGTTTTTCTGAGTGGAAGTAGCTCTCACCCACTGGGGGAGCCAGAAGGGAGATGATTTTCACCTGGAGTCTGGCTGCTCAGCGGCCCCATCTCCTCTCCAACTGCCTCGGCCAAACTCCACATCCTTCCACTGGTTAATGGCCGGTCTGCCAGGCGGTGGGCTCTCAACCACCAGCTGCTTGTCTTCTTCCTTCAATGTGTTCCCCATGACTTACAGCCGCTTCTGTGTCTGCCCTCTAAGGGGTCACAGGTTTTTATAGGCCCAGGATGGGGGCGTAGCAGGCCAGGATGGTCTTGGGGAATGCAACATTTGGGCAGAAAATGCCTGTCCTCACCTAGGTCCCTGGGGGTGGAGCCCTAGCCAGGGACCACGCCCTCCTCTACCCAGCACTTCCTTTCCCCTTTTCTGTATCATTTAAAGGGACCAAACTCTTCCCTTCCCAGCATTTCAGTGTCACTCCCACCTCAGCCTCCTGAGTAGCTGGGACCACAGGCATGCACACCACACTCGGCTAAAGTTATTTATTTTTTTGTAGAGATGGGGTCTCACCATGTTGTCCAGGCCGGTCTTGAACTCAGAGGCTCAAGGGATCCTCCCACCTCAGCCTCCCAAAGTGCTGAGATCCTCTAGGTTTCTTTGGGTTCATTCTCAGCATTCTTTGGGTTCATTCTCTTCATGTGGGGTAAGGTGGCCACCAGCAACTACAGGCTTACATGGTCCTCGTGTTTTAAAATGCAGGTTTTCTGGCTGGGCATGCTGGCTCATGCCTGTAATCGCAGCACTTTGGGAGGCCAAGGCTGGTGGATCACAAGGTCAAGAGATGGAAACCATCCTGGCCAACATGGTGAAACCCTGTCTCTACTAAAAATACGAAAATTAGCTGGGCGTATTGGCGCATACCCGTAGCCCGTAGTGGCAGCTACTTGGGAGGCTGAGGCAGGAGAATCACTTGAACCCGAGAGGCAGGGTTTGCAG
This sequence comes from Papio anubis, assembly GCF_008728515.1. Classification (NCBI taxonomy): domain Eukaryota; kingdom Metazoa; phylum Chordata; class Mammalia; order Primates; family Cercopithecidae; genus Papio; species Papio anubis. Next base: position 43,159,853 of record NC_044994.1, read on the forward strand.
GGTTCAGTGGAGCTCCACAGAGCTTGGAGTGTGGAGATGGTGCCACTGCACTTCCGCCTGGAGACAGAAGGAGGCTCCATCTCAAAAATAAATAAATAAATAAATAAATAAATAATAAAATAAAATGCAGGTTTTATCATTAGTATTTAGGTATGGTGAGGCCGACGGATCAGGAGACAGCTGCCGTTGAAGAGACTGTTACCCACAGTTCCCAAGAGGAGGGGGCACACTGCATCACACAGGGCCACCCGGGGAAGCAGGAGTTGGTCAGGAGGCAGAGGATATGAGGGGAAAATGTGGGCAAGAGCCATCATTGTGTTTTCATGGGAAGGAAGGGTCAAGGTAGGTAAGCAGGTTTAGCAGGTGTAGGATTGGCCAGCTTGAATAATTTCAGCAGGGTCTGGGATGTAAAGGCTGCCCTAATTGTCTGATGTCTGTGAAATGGAAAAGTTCCCTGACCCCTCTTGAGGATGTGTCACAGGGGTGTGGTTCGTGTGTTTGGCCACCGTACGCTGAAACCCCTATGGGAAGGGGAGCAAGCAGACAGGCAGGCTCAGGAACATGTGTTACAGTGTGCTCTTTTAGCTTTGCCCTCCATAGATGGCTTAAGTGTTAACCAGTTCAGTGGACCCTCTGCCTTTCTACAAGGGCGGAGGGCCAGTGTAACAGGTGTCTATATCCCAAGCTCTTGTCCAGCGTCCTGGAAGAATCAGGTCACACATGAACTTGAAGGGTGGTGAATGCAGGGGTTTTATTGGGTGGTAGAGGTGGCTCTAAGCAGAATGGATAGGGAGCTAGAAAGGGGATGGAGTCAGAAAATGATCTTCTGGGTTTTGGTCATCCAGTGGCTAAACTCTCTAACTGCTCCCAGCCAAACTCCTCTTGGTGTTCAGACGCTCCTTCTCGCCTCTCTGTCACACCATTCTGCCATTCTTCTGTTTGTCTTCTCATCTCCTTTTGGAGCCTGGGGTCTGGGGTTTATATGGGTACAGGATAGTGAGGTATGGTGGGCCAAAAGACAACTTTTTGGGCGTGAAAACAGGAATATCTGTTTCCATTTAGGGCCACGGTTATCCAGGCTTAATGATGGGGCCTTCACTGGGGAACTGCCCTCTTCTACCCAATATTTCCCTGTCTCCTGTTTGTATCATCAGGGCCTGGATGAGCAGGGCAGGTCGATAGTGTCCCGAGTGTGAAAGCCCAATAAAGGGGGCTGCTGGGGAGTACGGGGTCTGGACTGGTTCATGTGCATGTGAAAGGCACACCAGTAGGAGAATCTTTTGCTATTTCTAGGAATTAGCTATCCCTGGGAGGGCAGTCTCTTCAAGGTCAGCAAGGCTCCAGATGTCAAAGTATCAAAAATATACAAAACAAAAAGTCATACTTAACACACTTCACAATTAGCCACCTCAGTAAAGAACTTGCCTCTCTTGGCTGGTGGCTCACGCTTATAATCTCAGTGAGAGGTGACAGCGTGCTGGCAGCCCTCGCTCTCTCTCGGAGCCTGCTCGGCCTCAGTGCCCACTCTGGCGGCACTTGAGGAGCACTTCAGCCCACCCGCTGCACTGTGGGAGCCCCTCTCTGAGCTGGCTGAGGCCGGAGCCAGCTCCCTCTGCTTGTGGGGAGGTGTGTAGGGAGCGACAAGGGTGGGAACCGGGGCTGCACAGGGCACTCCTGGGCCAGTGCGAGTTCCGGGTGGGCGTGGGCTGGGTGGGCCCCCACACTGGGAGCCCAGCCAGCACTGCCGCCCGGGCAGTGAGGGACTTAGAACCCGGGCCAGAGGCTGCGGAGGGTGTGCCGGGTCCCCCAGCACTGCAGGCCCGCCTGCGCTGTGCTCGAATTCTTGCAGAGCCTCAGCTGCCTCCCCGTGGGGCAGGGCTGGGGACCTGCAGCCTACCATGCCCGGGCCTCCCCACCTCACCGCCATGGGCTCCTGTGCGGCCACAGCCTCCCGGAGGAGCGCTGCCGGGAGCTGAGGAGTGCAGGCATGGGAGTGGCTGGCAGCTCTGCCTGCGGCCCAAGTGTGGGATCCACTAGGTCAAGCCAGCTGGGTTCCTGAGTCTTGGAGAACCTTTATGTCTAGCTAAGGGATTGTAAATGCACCAATCAGCACTCTGTGTCTAGCTCAAGGTTTGTAAACACACCTATCAACACCCTGTGTCTAGCTCAAGGTTTGTAAATGCACCAATCAGTGCTCTGTATCTAGCTAATCTAGTGGGGACTTGGAGAACTCTTCTGTCTAGCACTCTGTGTCTAGCTAAAGGATTGTAAACGCACCAATCAGCACGCTGTGTCTAGCTCAGGGATTGTAAACACACCAATCAGCACTCTGTCAAAACGGACCAATCAACTCTCTGTAAAATGGACCAATCAGCAGGATGTGGGTGGGGTCAGATAAGGGAATAAAAGCAGCCTGCCAGAGTCAGCAGTGGCAACTCCCTTTGGCCCCTTTCCACTGTGGCAGCTTTGTTCATTTGCTCTTTACAATAACTTGCTGCTGTTTGGGTCCATGCTGCATTTTTGAACTGTAACACTCACTGCAAAGGTCTGCAGCTTCACTCCTGAAGCCAGCAAGACCACCAACCCACCAGAAGGAAGAAACTCTGTTCACATCCGAACATCCCAAGGAACAAACTCTGGACATAGCATTTTTAAGAACTATAACACTCACCGTGAGGGTCCGTGGCTTCATTCTTGAAGTCAGCGAGACCAAGAACACACCAATTCCTGACACACCACCACTTCGGGAGGCTGAGGCAGGAGGATTGCTTGAGGCCAGGAGTTCAAGATCAGCCTGGGCAACATAGCAAGGAGATACCCCGTCTCTACAAAATTTTTTTTAAAAATTAGCCTGAGGTCTGCAATAGGCTACTTGGGCAAGCCCTGCATAAAAATCAGAGGAGAGTTCAGTACAGAGCTAAGAGTGACACCGAATGAGGACTGTGGAAGCCAGATTTGAAGACCCAATAAAAATACTCAACTTTTTAACAAAGATAGTGAAGTGGTCTTCATTGATTTTGATTTTCACTGCCAAGCCAATCATGTGAAGGACAGAAACTTTTGCCATGAGCCCTGCACATCAGGGAAAATGACCTTCACTGCTGTTAACAGTAATGTGTCCCTTTCATTTTCTGGGTCAAGCCTTCTCAGCAGTGGATCTCGATATGGGTAAAGTAAGGTAAAGGGGATGATATTCCACAACCTATGCACACAGAAGATCCATGGAGCCCATCAGACCCCAAGTGTCTTGAAGTGTTTGTAGAAACCCACTAAAATGCCCACTTCTCTGGGTGTGGGCCTTTATTTCTGCTGTCTCACAGCCTGAGCTGGGGTACGCAGAAATGGGGGTTCTCCCTTTATTTTCATTTTCTCCCCAATAGCAGTTTTTCTCCCATTGTTTTACCTTCCTACTTCCCAAACAATTCCTCTTTGTCTTTTGCACCAGTTGCTGGAGGCCCTTGTCATTTCAAAAAGAATAGTCTCTTTTCTTACTCTGGCAAACCTGTGAGTGATTCCACAAAGATATGGTATTACTTAGCTATCTGAATTATGGTAGAAAAGGTCCTAGTAGGTTCCTATACAAAGCATGTGGAAGATAACCTTGTCGCCTTATGAAACTTGAAAATAGGGATTCTGGGGTGAGGATACAAAGATATTGTCTTATTGTCTTGCATATCCATAAGCAGGTCTTACAGCATTATTCCAAACTCTAGCTGTTTCAGTAGTTCTATGAGGATTGCAAGTCATAGGTGTGTGTGGCATATGAGTCCATCTCCCTCATCTCCATTTTCAGTTTCTTCCCCACAAAATTTTGAATTGAAGCTTTTATATGACGTTTGCCAATTGCAGAACTTCTTTAGCTAAGGTTAATTTGATGCTATGATAAAATTGAGAGATGTCAAAAAGCCTCTTAGAATATTTAAATCTTTAAAGACATTTCAGGATATCTCATTTTTTAGGTGAGGGTGACAGATGTATTTCTTTTTTAACAAATAAAAGGCATTTAAGTAAAATTAAAATGAAAAAGTAGGCCTTTTGACATTCTGTACCTGGTGGTTCTGTCCCTCTGTAGGTAACAAATCTCATTTTTATTACCAAGAACTGTATGAAAGAAGTAAATGTGCCCTGATTCTGTATGATTAATTCCATCTGTGTTTGTCATTTCTGACTGGAAAACTTCTTAATTCCATACCTTGTTTGATATGGAGGAAAAATAATTGGATTGCCTGATCAGTCTGCCAATAGACTATCCAGAAATAGCAGGTGTAATAGTCCCCACTATACAAATCTTATGGTTTGTATAAACACTAACATTTTTCCCTTCTGTAGTGGTATGAAAAAACAAATATTGTTAGCATAGTAGATAAATTGTTATGAAATATCAGAAAGAAAAAAAATTTGTATCTTTTAACTGAGACCAACCAATACCCAGATAAATGACTGTATCAGGATTTCATTTGCATGTTAGTCCACAGAATTGCCCAGAACCCTAAATTTATTCATAAGAGAAAATATTGATAATTATTGGTCATTTCTTATAAGTGTAGTTGTTGATGTGTGCGTCCGATTATTGCTTTTTTAATTTCACGAAAATTGTGTGAAATTACATTTTTTTCCCCCAGGGGAGAAAAAACATCAAACAAACAAAAAGAGAAACATCTAAATCATCCTTTCTCTTATTTTTTGTTTTTTAACCACTTTTAGGTTTTCCCCTTGCAGAAACCACAGAAATATTCCCTTAGAATAAAATAGTATAATTGTAAAAATTAGCCCGACGTGGTGGTGCATCCCTGTAGTCCTAGCTGTTTGGAAGACTGAGGCAGGAGGATTGCTGAGCCCAGGAGTTTGAGGCTGCAATGAGTTACGATCATTTCACCGCACTCCAGCCTGGGTGAAAGAGTGAGATCCTGTCCCCCCCCCCCCAATAAAAAGGTCCAGGGGAGGCTCTGATTGGCTCATGTGTGTCTATGCTCAATACCAAATGCTGGCAAGGATGTGGAAAGGCTGGATCTCTCATCCGTTATTGGTAGGAATATAGAATGGTACTGACACTCAGGAAAACAGTTTGGCAGTTTCTTAAAAAACTAAGCAGACACTTCCTGTATGACTCAACAATGCCATTTCTGGGTATTTATCTCAGAGAAATGGAAGCTTACATCCACACAAAAACCTAAACACAAACGTTCATAATAGTTTCATTTGTAATAGTCCCCAAAAAGCCAATCTCAAAATGTCACCTATTGTATGATTCCATTTATATAACATTCTTGAAATGAGAAAATTAGAGAGGGGGAGAAGAGATTACGAATTGCTAGGGGTTAGGGATGGTAGGGGTGGGCAGGGTAGCGTGCGGGAGATCTTTGTGAGCTGGAATAATTCTTTATCTTGATGGGTGGTGGGTACAGGAAGCTGCACACTGAGGAAATGGCACAGCATTATACACACATTGTATCAATATCAATTTCCTGGTATGCTGTTTTACCATACTTATGTAAGACATAACCATTGGGCATAGAGGGGGGTGAAGGTTACATGGAACCTCTCTATACCATTTTTGTAACTTGCAATCTATATTTATTTCAAACTAAAAAGTAAACAAATACTGGAGAACACTTAGCCCTCGGGGGAAATTACCATTCTGTGGGGGCTCAGGCAGTGCTAGGTGAATGACCAAATCCCAGTTGCCCTGGGGGAAGGGTGGGACAGCTGGCTCTATTTCTGCCTGTGCACTGAGAGAAGAGGGTTTTTTCTGTTCTCCCATTAATTCCAGTTGCAACCATAACTGTGCTGAGTGATAACCTTCAGACTCATCCACCTAGGTCTCCCTGCTCACTCTTAGCTCAGGTTGGAAAGAGAGGCCCATACTCCCACCTCCAGGTGCATGTGTAATCCCTTGCATAGGGGAGGAGTCTTAAAGGCACTATTGGCCTTTTGAAATGAGAAAGTTCACCTGGCGTAGTGGCTCACGCCTATGGTCCTAGCTACTCAGGAGGCTGAGGCAGAAGGATTGCTTAAGGCCAGGAATTTGAGGGTGCAGTGAGCTATGATTGTGCCACTGCATTCCAGCCTAGGAAACAGAGGGAGACCTGACGCAAAAAAAAAAAAAAAAAAAAAAAAAAAAAAAAGTCGATGGAATTTTATTCAGACAGCCAAAATGAATCCAGTATAACGTAGGAAATACTTAGGATGGTCAGTGAAACAATTAGGAGACAGTTTTATGTGCTCCATATCTGTACCTATATATAAAATACGAGTATCTGGATAAAAACAGGAAGAGAATATGTGAAAATGAACACACTGTATCATGCTTTTATGGCAGTAGGATTAAGGGTAGGTTTTCCTCTTTTGCTTTTCAAACTATTCATGAAGTTGCTTGTGGTACTTTTTATTTTAGTTTTTAAATGTATAACTTGAGACATTCTTTCTAACTGCCCCCATATCCTGGTTCCCAACAACCACTTTAGTTAGTTTCTTGTACATCCTTCTGAGATGTGACAATGTGCTAGCAGCCTTCACTCTCTATGCCTCCTCAGCCTCAGTGTCCCCTCTGGCAGTGCTTGAGGAGCCCTTCAGCCCCACAGCCACTGCACTGTGGGAGCCCCTCTCTGGGCTGGCCGAGGCCGGAGTCGGCTCCCTTGCTTGCCAGGAGGTGTGAAGGGAGAGGTGCGAGCGGAAACCAGCACTCATAGGCCAGCGCAAGTTCCAGTGGGTGCGGGCGTGGGCTCAGTGGCCCTGCACTCTGAGTGGCTGGCAGGCGCCGCCAGCCCCGGGCAGTGAGGGGCTTAGCACCCACGCTACCAGCTGCAGAGGGTGGGTGTGCCTAGTCCCCCAGCACTGCTGGCAGGTGGGCGCTGGGCTGGAGTTCTCACTGGGCCTCAGCTGCCTCCCAGCGGGGCAGGGCTCGGGACCTGCTTGGCGTCCCCCAGTCCCATCAACCGCCCAGGGGCTGAGGAGTGCAGGTGCACCACAGGGGACTGGCAGGCAGCTCCGCCCGTGGCCCTGGCACAGGATCCACTAGGTGAAGCCAGCTGGGCTCCTGAGTCTAGTGGGGACTTGGAGAACCTTTATGTCTAGTTAAGGGATTGTAAACACACCAATTAGCACTCTGTGTCTAGCTCAGGATTTGTAAATACCAATCAGTACTCTGTCTAGCTCAAGGTTTGTAAGTACACCAATCGGTACTCTGTATCTAGCTAACCTAGTGGGGACTTGGAGAACTTTTCTGTCTAGCACTCTGTGTCTAGCTCAGGGATTGTAAACACACCAATCAGCACTCTGTCAAAACGGACCAATCAGCTCTCTGTAAAATGGACCAATCAGCTCTCTGTAAAATGGACCAATCAGCAGGATGTGGGTGGGGCCAGATAAGGAAATAAAAGCAGGCTGCCCAAGCCAGCCGGCAACAAGCCGCTTCAGTCCCCTTCCACACTGTGGAAGCGTTATTCTTTCAATGTTTACAATAAATCTTGCTGCTGCTCACTGTTTGGGTTCATGCTGCCTTTATGAGCTGTAACACTCACTATGAAGGTCTGCAGTTTCACTCCTGAAGCCAGCAAGACCATGAAGCCACGGGGAAGAGCAAACAACTCCAGACGTGCTGCTTTTAAGAACTGTAACACTCACTGCAAGGTTCCCCGGCCTCATTCTTGAAGTCAGCGAGACTAAGAACCCACCAATTCTGGACACGCTTTCACATTTTTCTTTCCTTTTTTTTTTTGAGGCTGAGTCTCGTTCTGTCACCCAGGCTGGAGTGCAGTGGCGTGATCTCGGCTCTCTGCAACCTCTGCCTCTCAGGTTCAAGCAATTCTCGTGTCTCAGCCTCCCGAGTAGCTGGGATTACAGGCGCAAGCCACCATAGCTGGCTAATTTTTGTATCTTTTGTAGAGACAGAGTTTCACCATGTTGGCCAGGCTGGTCTCAAACTCCTGAGCTCAGGTGATCTACCCACCTCGGCCTCCCAAAGTGCTGGGATTACAGGCATGAGCCACTATACCCAGCCATCCTTCCGCATTTTCTTGATGCAAATATAAGCAACCCTGAACTATATATATATATATATATATAAAATAGTATGTGTATATATATGTATATATACATACTTTTTTTTTTTTTTGAGGTAAGGTCTCACTTTGTTGCCCAGTCTGGAGTGCAGTAGTGCTACCACAGCTTCATGCAGCCTCAACCTCCCGGGCTCAAGTGATAGTTCTGCCTCAGCCTCCAGAGTAGCTGGGACTACAGGCACGTGCAGCCACACACTTGGCTAAGTTTTTTTTAACAAGTAGATACGGAGGTCTCACTATATTTCCCAGGCTGGTTTCAAACTACTGGGCTCAAGCAATCCTCCCCCCTCAGCCACCTGAAGTGCTGGGATTACAGATATGAGCTACTGCACCCGGCCCCTGAACGATATTATTTCTCCTCATTGGAACATAAAGGCTGCATACCCAAGGCAGTTTTTGCCCATCCCCCACTTTTTATTACTTTTTCTTTTTGTATCGGTACATAATACTTAAAAAAAAAAAGGCAAAAATCCCAAACAAGCAAATAGATGTGTGAGTGCTGTGATTGCCAAACAACAGGCAAATGAGAATCCTGCAAGCAGAGGCTCACCTGGTCCAGGCCACCCCCTCAACCTAAATCTGTCTTCCCATTCACCTCCTAGTAAAATGAAAGGCTCGCGTCCCTTGCCATTTACCAAGCATTGATCTGCAGTCCAGGCTAGTAAGCAAGTATCTGTTCCATGTTGGTTAGTTTTGGGAACAGATCTCAATGGGTTTCTGTCAGCAGCTAGGGGCATCTCCTGCTCTGCTTTGTCACTTACTGGCCTGTTTCCTCCCAGTAAAGAAGACTGTTTCTTTTCTTATTGCTTTAACCTTTTTAGTCGACATGTAATAATTGCACGTGTTCACGGGGTACTGAGTGATACTTCCATACATGTCTAAAATGTGTAATGAACAAATGAGGGTACTTAGCACATCCATCACCTCAAACACCCATTATTTCTTTGTGTTGGAAACATTCAAAATCCTCTCCTAGCTATTTGAAAACATAAATTATTGTTAATTCTAGTCGTCCTGCAGTGCTATAGAACATTAGAACTTGTTCTTATCTCGCTGCAACTTTGTATTCATTAACCAATCTCTCTCCACCCTCCCCTCTGCCTTACCCTTCCCACACTCTTGTAACCACAATTCTTGAAGTGGACTAATTTTTAACAATATAGGCAGCCTTAGTTATAACTAAAGCCGAATTCCCTCCCCTGCAGAGGTAGCCTGCCCTGTCCAGCCTGCCCTGTCCTGCCTGCCCATTTGCAAATAAGATAAAATCTCTGAGTCTCTTGGGACAATTAAGAGCTTCCAAGGCCTTCAGCGGTAAGCTGAGACGCCTCTGGCTGTGAGGGCTGCTCAGTTCCAGTCTGAGTCCCACCCTTGCGTGGCACCCTGCCTTCCCTGTTCTGAGAGCTGGAAGCATCTGAGTGTGGCTGGCCCCAGACACCCTGGGAGACAAAACTGCACTCCAGAACCCCAAAGGTAGGATGCCATCAGGGACAGAGGATGTCACAGCAGCGGGAAAAGGAGCAGGTGAACATTTGTCAGAGGCCACTGCTCTCTCAAATGTCTCCTGTCATTGGTTTAGCTTAAACTGTGTCCCTTTCTTTTCTGGGCCTGGTTGTGGCTCCTGGAAACAGCCATGGGGTGGCTGACTGGACTGGATTCTGCTCCCTAGGCTGGGCAGACCCTGGTTACTTGGCCCTGAAATATCAGAAAGCTGGGAAGAAGCCCCAGATCTCAGGACACCCTCACCCTGGGTACCACACTAGAGCCAGGTCCTTGTGTTTGGTGGATGGCAACTTCTCAGTGCCTCAGGTTCCCCATGGGAGATGGGTACAAGAACCACCTTCCCTTTCATTATGGGATGCAACAAAAAAGTCAGATCAGGATGGCAAACTCAGGTGCCTCCAATGAGCAAATGGGGAAGGCAGCTGGGTTAAAAAGAGAATAGATTTCTTTTTTCTTTTATTTTTCTGAGGCGGACTCTTGCTCTGTCACCCAGGCTGGAGTGCAGTGGCACGATCTCGGCTCACTGCAACCTCTGCCTCCCAGGTTCAAGTGATTCTCCTGTCTCAGCCTCCCCAGTAGCTGAGATTACAGGTGCGCGCCGTCACGCCTGGCTAATTTTTTACTATTTTTAGTAGAGATGGAGTTTCGCCATGTTAGCCAGGCTAGTCTTGAACTCCTAGATTTACTTTCTTGAAACGTGAAGCTCTTTTGGCTTCGCTTAGATTTCCTGGCCATTTGGTAGAGACATAGGAATGAAAAACACCACTTGCCTTCTCAATCCTGCTCTAAGGAAAACTAGAGAGTGTAGTTGACTGTAGCTGCCAACTGCTTCGGGCCTCAGTGCGGGCAGGGGATGGGCAGTGGGGACGGAGGGGGGGATGCCACTTCCGGGGGCAGCAGCAGGCCATGGCCAGGCAGGAAAGCAAGGCTTTCGCCGCCAGGGCAAACTTTTCAAGAGAAATCAGAAACCTGTATTTATTTATTTATTTTTTTTACATTTCTCAATGTTTAAATGCTGGCAAATGATTCAAGAAAGTTTCAAACACTTTGGGCCAATCAAAACAGGTCTGAGGGCCAGATTTCAGCCTCAGGCTGCCAGTTCACTGACCTCAGACCCAGACCTCTTTGGAGCCACGTGCCGGCTGGCACTGGGCCTGCTGTTTCCACAGGCCGTGGGGAAGGTCCGCAGACCAGCTGTCCCGCCCCACAGCTGTCATTCTCTGAGAGACACTGAAAGATTTCATTTTGAAATATAAATGTACTAAGGATTTTCTGCAAGTTTGTCACTCACCTTTTTCACTGTTTCTCAGCAACAGCTTGACATAGCTTAAGTGCCTGCACATGGGTGACTGCAAGCTGGGCAAGTCATTCCTCTCTAGTCCTCAGTTCCATCATCTGTAACGTGAAGGGGTCCAACTAGACACTTATCCAGCTCAACCTTCACTGGCTCCAAGACCAATTTTGGGGGGTGGGGAAGGAGTTTTTCTAAAGGTAACAACTTCACTCATGGTTTTAGCTGAGTCTCTAAGAGTGCACTGCAGAGGTAATTTTAAATCTTCTAGTAGTCACATTAAAAAATTAAAAATTAGCTGGGCGTGGTGGTGGGTGCCTGTAGTCCCAGCTACTCAGGAGGCTGAGATGGGAGGACTGCTTGAAGCTGGGAGGCAGAGGTGGCAGTGAGTTAGATCACGCCACAGAACGCCAGCCTGGGTGACAGAGAGAGATCCTGTCTCAAAAAAATATAAAAAAATTTAAAAAATAAAAACTAAAAAGTAAATAAAGTTAATGTTAATGCATTTTATTTAATGCAACATAGAAACATATCAGTTCAATATGTGATCAATATAAACATATTAATGGGATATCTGACATTACTTTTTCACCCCAAGTTTTGGAACTCCAGTGTGTGTCTTACACTCACAGAACATTTCAGGCACTCTGTGGCCACCTGTGGCTAGTGGCTACCATATCAGAAAGTGCAGTTCCAAGGCAAGAAGTGCCAGCAATTGCCACATTCCCAAGAGAGACGCTAGATTACCTAAGCGGGAAGAGAATCCTGCATCTCCCGGAGTAGGTAAAGCAGTTCGTATTCTCCCCACCTGCCCCTCAGCCACATTTTTCTTTCGACTAAGAACATGTCTTCATGGGCCCCACGTGGTGGCTCACGCCTGTAATCCCAACACTTTGGGAGGCCGAGGTGGATCATTTGAGGTCAGGAGTTTGAGACCCCATCTCTACTAGAAATACAAAAATTAGCCTGGCGTGGTGGTGCATGTCTGTAGTCCCAGATACTCGGGAGGCTGAGGCATAAGAGTCACTTGAACCCAGGAGACAGAGGTTGCAGTGAGCCGAGACCGCGTCACTGCACTCCAGCCTGGGTGATAAAGCGAGACACTGTCTCCAAAAAAAAAAAAAAAAAAAAAAAAAAATCTTCATAGTGAGGGAAGACCACAGCATGCTCAGCTTACCTGGCACACACTGCTGTCCAGGCCAGCAATCAGTAGTCCCCCTTATCCACGCACGGTTTCAGTTACCCGAGGTTAGCCTCAGTCTGAAAACACCAAATGGAAATTCCACTAATAAACAATTCGTAAGTTTTAAATCATGGCTGTTCTGAGTAGCGTGATGAGCGTGATGAAATACTGTGCCGTCCTGCTGTGTCCTGCCCGGGATGTGAATCATCCCTTTTCCAGCATGTCCATGCTGCAGACACTCCCCACCAAGTTAGTCACTTAGAGACACTTCAGTTATCAGATCCACTGTCACAGAATCGCAGTGCTTGTGTCCCAGTAACTCTTCTTTGACTTAATAATGCCCCCAAAAGTGCAAGAGTAGTGACATTGGCCTACTGTTATAAATGTTCTATTTTATTATTGTTATTGTTAATCTCTTACTGTGGCTAATTTATAAATTAACATTCACCATAGGTATGTATGTATAGGAAAAAACAAACCTTATAGGATAGCAGGGTAGTAACCCTACCCTATAGGATTGTAGGGTTTCATACTATCTGTGGTTTCAAGCATCCGCTAGGGGGCTTGGAACATATCCCCTGCAGGTAAGGGGGGACTCCAGTATCTGTTTCCACCATCAGCTATCAGAGTACCCCCTTATTCGGGGCTCAGCTTACCAGGTATGTACTGTTGTCCAGCCCAGCAGTCAGCCCTGGTGCCAGCTTTGAGTAGTTAAGACCCTGGGAGCAGAGAGTAAGAGCCCGCTCTGGAACTTGTAGCTGACACTGCCTCCAGCCGGTCAGGGCCACTATCCCACCGCTGTTGACCCTGAAGTAGCCATAGGCAGCTGTGAGGGTGAGGAAGAGAAACTTGAGGTACGGAATGCAGGCAACACCCACCCAGGCCCCCTGGAGAAAGGCAGGCTCCCAGGCTGCAGCAGCCTGGCCCTGGGTGGGAGAATAAGCTTTAGCTGAAAATGAAGTTTGAGAGTCCTGGATCATTCTGTGGGGTGGATTTACTCATTACTGAACTAAGGCAGTTTGAGTTTCTAAAATTAATCAGAGGGCTTGCTTTAAAACATTCCAGAGGCTGGGTGTGGTGACTCACGCCTGTAATCCTGGCGCTTTGGGAGGCTGAGGTGGGCGGATCATGAGGTCAGCAGATCAAGACCATCCTGGCCAACATGGTAAAACCCTACCTCCACTAAAATACCAAAAATTAGCCAGGTATGGTGGCGCGCCTGTAGTTCCAGCTACTCAGCACGGTAATCGCTTGAACCCGGGAGGCAGACGTTGCAGTGAGCCGAGATTGCGCCACTGCACCCCAGCCTGGTTACAGCACAAGATTCCATCTCAATTAAAAAAAAAAAGTTCCAGAAAAAAAATTTGTTGGGGTGAGGTGGGAATTCGTATAACAACATGGCTGTGAATGGTTACATGGCAATCCACCATACCATTGTCTTTTTTTCTGGTGATGTGTGAAAATTTCCATAACGAAAAATTTTAAACAGTGGCTACAGGGCTTTTTAAAATTTTGAGTAAGCAGGAGAGGTACAGAACCTGCTGGAAATTCACACATGGGTGGGATCAGAGCTATCTTCACAGAGTAGGTTTCAATGGGCAAACTATAGGGGGAAATGATAAAATAATCCAGTTGTTTTCTGAGTACACTCTGTGAGATCACTTGTCCAATGTTCTGCTTATTTTTTCTGGGTGGTTGAATTTATGTGTTCCCATTCTCCATTCCTAGAGAATGCCTTCTAGCCAAGACTTCCCCAGTGCTCACCCCAGTAGGATCTGGGCAGTTCTGTGGCTCCCTGGCTTTTTTGGGCAATCTGACGACATGGCAGCTCCTTGCCACAGACACCAAGATAGATGTTCCCAGAGTACAGAGCCCTGGGGGTGCGGAAGGACAGCCTCTGTGAAGATATTCAGCATAGCAGGGGCCATTAGTCACCAAGGATCATTTGACATTTTGAAATGAACTCCTGGGCTCTCCTAAGTAAGCTGGAACACTGAATCATGCCTAGGCCGGTGGCTGGGTCTGGGGCTGAGGGTCCCCGCCAGGAGGGGAGGCTGGGTGCAGCGCCTCAACGCGGGGAAGTGAGCAGCATAGCGCATGCGCAGGAACCCCCTGGGTCCGCCTGTGGTTCCTCCGCTGGGGTCACAGCCCATGGCAGCTTCAGTGGTGTGGATAGGTGACCTCGCTTACCATTGACCTTTGTGACAAGCCTTACTGGCTCTTCTTCAGGAAGTTGCCACCGAATGTCAGCCGAAACCTGAGTCGGCTGAGGCCTAGGCCAAAGGTCCCTCTAGCTGTCCTTTCTCAGGCCCAGAGGATGCTCACGGAGAAAAGCCACCACTCAGCTGAGTCCATCTCTGGCACCAAAGCTCACAATGAGGCTGCGCTGAGGAAACTGGCTTTTCATAGTCAGATTTGGTTTTCTTCCCTGAGCGTGACAGCCAAAACTTTATGAAGACTCCCTGAATGCTGGGCATTGTTCAATGCTTGGAATCATGTAATCCTCACAGCAACCCTGGGAGGAGGGGCTTTCCGCTCCCTGTTGTATGGATGAGAAACGGAAGGCTTGCAGAGGCTGCCATGAAGTGACTTGCCCAAGGGCACATAGCAGGCGAGTTGTGTCTAGGACTCAACGCGGCCACAAAAGCCTGGCTCTCAACCACTGATCCTGCCTCCCCGGGAGCTTTAGGAAATCAGGTTTATTACAAGTTCCATTCAAGGCAGGGATGGGCGGGGATCCCAGCTGAGGCCCTGGAGCAGTCCTGCAGCCTTACGTTTCTTCAGAGCCCGGTACGTGTGGGACATTCCAATCCAGGTGTGGTCAAGTGAGGCCCTGTCATGCAGGGGTTCCTGGGTGACCTAGGGGAAGAATGATTTTTTTTTTTTTTTTTTTTGAGACAGGGTCTTGCTTGGTGGCCCAGGCTGGAGTGCAGTAGCTCAATCATGGCTCACTGCAGCCTCAACCTCCCGAGTTCAAGCTCCCACCTCAGCCTCCAGAGTAGCTGGAACTACAGGCACATGCCACCAGACCCAGCTAATTTTTGTATTTTTTTGTAGAGAGGGGATTTCACCGTGTTGTCCAGGCTGGTCTCGGACTCCTGGGCTCAAGCCATCTGCCCACTTCAGCCTCCCGAAGTGCTGGGATCACAGGCATGAACTATCGCATCCGCCCTGTGCTGTCTTTTAAGGTTCATTGGTGAGGCCGGGCGCGGTAGCTCACATCTGTAATTCCAGCACTTTGGGAGGCCGAGGCGGGTGGATCACAAGGTCAGGAGATTGAGACCATCCTGGCTAACATGGTGAAATCCCGTCTCTACCAAAAAATACAACAAATTAGCCAGGCATGGTGGCACGCGCCTGTAGTCCCAGGTACTCGGGAGACTGAGGCAGAGAATGGCTTGAACCCGGAAGGTGGAGCTTGCAGTGAGCCAAGATCGCACCACTGCACTCCAGCCTGGGCGACAGAGCAAGACTCCGTCTCAAAAAGAAAAATACAAACAAACATTGGTGAATGAGTTCATTCATTTACTAGGAATTCTTGGATGTTTGTTTATAAATGCCTATCTCCCCAACCAGACTCTGAGCCCTTTTAATCAACTCAATGCATTATGAAACAAACCAACGATGCAAGCCAACTAAAAAAAAATGTGCATCTTGTCCCCAAGTAGGAACTTCCCCACAAATCTCCTGATCTTCCAATAGCCCCTTCTCCCCTGCACAGCTAGCATGGGTTCTGGGGTAGGGTTTCTGTCTCCAAAAGTGCCTAATAGGAACTTATCATTAGTTCTCCAAATCTGGGGAATGCTCATTTGTTTGCTTGTGCGAAAATGAATGTATAGTTTACCCAATACACACACAGACACCTACAGACATGCACACACACACACACACGTTAGTCGAGCACAGAGAACAACGTTTGGAAAAGTGCCAGATCATAAAGAGTGTTTAATGCTGGGGTTGGGCCAAAATGTCATTATAGGCAATTTTCACCTTTTGTGAATGCTTACAGCTTATTCAAAAAATATTTTCAAAATAGAATATTGAGTATGTATAAAAGAATAGCAATAAAATGTAAGTAAGGTATGAAGAGTTATGATACAATAGACATTCATACTCACCACCTGGGCAAAGAAATAGAACATAGTACTATTTCCTCTGAAGTCCCCTGTTAGCCCTCTCCAGTGCCATCCCTGCCCCTTATCCTTCAGAGGTAACCATGTCCCTGAATTCTGTATTTATCAGTCTACTTTTCTTTTAGTTTTACCATATATGTTTGCAGCCTGGACAAGCTTATTTTTCATTTTGCATTTTTACATTTTCAATAAATGGAAATATAAGTACTTTTCTGCAACTTGGGAGATTAATCCACGTTGTTGCATATAGTTCATTCATTTTCAGTGAGTACAGTTTATTCGTTTTCAGTGCTATATAGTATTCCATTGTATGAATATATTATAATGTATTTAACTATTTTCTCATTGTTGGACAGCTGCATTGTTTACAGTTTTTTAAAAAAATATTATAAGTGAGGCTATTATGAACATTTTTGCACAAGTCTCATGGTGTTACACACTGCCATTGAGAAAAATATCTGAGAGAGGAATTTCTGGTCATAAGAATGTACATATTTAACTTTACTAGATGATGTCAGTCATTCAAAGTGGTTGTACAAATGTATACTCCCACCACAGTCTTTGGAAGCTTCCATTGATACTCTTCCTTATCAATTACTCAGCAATTCTTGTTAGACTTCTTAATTTTAGCTGCTGGGTGGGTGAGTAATAGTGTCTCATTGTAGTTGTAATTTGCATTTTGCTGATTACCGATGAGGTTTAGCACATTTTCATGTTTATTGGCCATTTGGAAATCTTTTCTGAAGTGCCCGTTCGATTTAAATTTTTTTTTCTCTTTGTCCTCTGGTGCTAAAACTGAAAACCTGTTCAATACTTTAGTCTATTTTTCTACTGGGTTTTTGATGTCAGTTTTTGGTAATGCTTTCTATATCCTAGAGATGGGGGTCTTTAATATGTGCAGCAATGATTACCGCCAGTTCCTCGGCTCGCCTTTTCATTCTCTTCGTGGTGTCTTCTGATGAACAGGAGTTCCTAAATGTAATGCACTCAAACTTAGCAACCATTTCTTTTATGTTCAGCACTTTTTGTGTTCTGTTTAAGTTTTCCTATCCTGACAGCATGAAGATATTTTCCTATATTAGTTTCTGGAAGCCATCTTGTTTTGCCTTTCATCTTTAGATCTACCATCTACACTGATTGCTGTGTATGTTGTGCGGTGGGGCCACATTTCTTTTCCTTTTTCATATGGATATCCATGGAGCTATTGAATAGAAATGGGTGCCCTTTTCTCACTGCCCTGCAGAACTGCCTTTTCCATAAGTGTGCATGTGCCATAGATCCGTCTCTATCCTATTGGTGTATGAGTCCATTCTCACACTGCTATAAAGAACTACCTGAGACTGGGTAGTTTACAAAGAAAAGAGGTTTAATTGACTCACAGCTCCACAGGCTGTGCAAGAAGCATGGTTGGGGAGGTCTCAGAAAACTTAAAATCATGACAGAAGGTGAAGGGGAAGCAAGCACATCTTACCACAGTAGAGCAGGAAAGAGAGAGCAAAGGCGGATATGCCACACACTTTTCAACAACCAGATCTTGTGAGAACTCACTCACTATCACGAGAACAGCAAGGGGGAAATCTGCCTCCATGATCCAATCACCTCCCACCAGGTCCCTCCCCTACATTGGGAATTACAATTTGATATGAGATTTGGGTGGGAACACAGAGCCAAACCATATCAATTGGTCTCTCTGTGTTTGTTATACAATATAACAGTATAATGTCTTATTTTAGCTTTCTAATGAATCTTGCTTCCTGACAGAGGAGATCTTCAAGATGATGTCAGCTACCCTTGACCTTTTGCATTTCCTTATTAATTTTTTGTTTTGTTTTGTTTTTGTTTTTGAGATGGAGTCTTGCTCTGTCGCCTGGGCTGGAGTGCAGCGGCGTGATCTTGGCTCACCACAACCTCCTGACCTTGTGATCCGCCTGCCTTAGCCTCCCAAAGTGCTGGGATTACAGGTGTGAGCCACCAAGCCCGACCTTCTTTTGAATTTTAAAATCACCTTGTCTGGGCCAGGTGTGGTGGCTCACGCCTGTAATCCCAGCACTTTGGGAGGCAGAGGTGGGTAGATCGCCTGAGGTCAGGAGTTCAAGACCAGCCTGGCCAATGTGGTGAACCCCTGTCTCTACTACAAATACCAAAAGTAGCCAGGCATGGTGACAGGAGGCTGTAATCCCAGCTACTCGGGAGGCTGAGGCAGGAGAATCGCTTGAACCCTGGAGGCGGAGGTTGCAGTGAGCCGAGATCGCACCACTGGCCTCCAGCCTGGGCTACAAGAGCGAGACGCTGCTTCGAAAAAGAAAAAATCAACTTGCCTGTTACCACAAGAAGGAAACTTTGATTGGGCTTGCACTGAATCTATAGATTGGTTTTGGAAGAATTTATATCTTTACAATATTGAGTCTTCCAATTTCTGAGCATGATATCATTCTTTATTTAGTTAGATCTTTTTTTCAGTACTGTTTTATAGTTTTAAACATATGAGTCTTGAACATCTTTTGTTAGAATTATTCCTAGGTATTTATTTTGATGCTGTTTTAAAATTTAATTTCCAAACTACTGCTGGACCCTAGAGATGCAACCGATTTTTATACTGATCTTGTATTTCAAAACTTTGCTATACTGGCCCTTTCTGCATTTATTGAGATAATATGATTTTTCACTTTCATTATGAAAGTGTGTCAAATTATAATGATTGATTTTCCAAAGCTGTCACTCTTGCAGTCTAGAAATAAACTCCACTTAGCCGTGATACATTATCCTTTTTATATTATATATCATTGGATTTGGTTTGCTAATTTTTCAAAGGATTTCAAAAATTGATATTAATGACACTTGACTTACATTTTCCCTTTTTGTAATTTTGCTGTCAGGTTTGGTATCAAGTCTATGTTTTAAAAAATAAGTTTGGCGTGGTGGCTCATGCCTGTAATCCCAGTACTTTGGGAGGCTAAAGCTGGCGGATCACCTGAGGTCAGGAGTTTGAGAACAGGCTGGCCAACTTGGCGAAACCCCATCTCTACTAAAAGTACAAAAATTAGCCGGGCGTGGTGGCAAACGCTAGTAATCCCAGCTACTCAGGAGGCTGAGGCACAAGAATCGCTTGAACCCGGGAGGCAGAGGTTGCAGTGAGCAGAGATCATGCCACTGCATTCCAGCCTGAGAGACAGAGTGTGAGATTCCATCTCAATAAATACATAAATAAAAATAAAAAATAAGTTTGGGATTATTTCTCTTTTTCTGTTCTCTGGAAAAATTGTGTAAGATTAGTGTAAGGGTTTCCCTAAAAGTAAAAACTTACCACTGAAGCTGTCTGGAAGTGAAGGGTTCTTTGTGGGGAAGGATTTAGTAACAAATTTAATTTCCTTGATAGATACGGACTATTTAGATTTTCTATTCTTGTGTCAGTTTTGATTAAGTAGTATTTTTGTTAAGAAGTTGTTCATTGTCAGTTTTCCAATGTAATGCCCAAAGTTGTCATAATATCCTCTTATCATCTTTTTTCTTTTCTTTCTTTTTTTCTTTTCTTTTCTTTTTTTTTTTTTAGAGATGGAACCTTGCTCTGTTGCCAGGCAGGAGTGCAGTGGCGCGATCTTGGCTCACTGCAACCTCCGCCTCCTTGGTTCAAGCGATTCGCCTGCCTAGCTGGGACTACAGGCGCAAGCCACCACACCCAGCTAATTTTTGTATTTTTAATAGAGATAGGATTTCACCATGTTGACCAGGATGGTCTTGATCTCTTGACTTTGTGATCCACCTGCCTCGGCCTCCCAAAGTGTCTTTTCTTTTTTCTGTGAGACAGAGTCGCTCTCTGTCACCCAGGCTAGAGTGCAGTGACAGGATCTTGACTCACTGCAACCTCTGCCTCCATGGTTCAAGTGATTCTTGTCCCTCAGCCTCCCCAGTAGCTGGGATTACAGGTGTGCACCACCACATCTGGCTACTTTTTGTATTTTTAGTAGAAATGAGGTTTCACCATGTTGGCCACGCTGGTCTGGAACTTCTGGCCTCAAGTGATCCACCCACTTTGGCCTCCCAAAGTACTGGGATAACAGGCATGAGCCACCACGCCCAGCTACCTTATTATCTTTTGAATGTGTGTGGGATCTGTAGTGATGGCTTCTATTTCATTCCTCATGTTAGTTGTTTGGATTTCACTCTTTCTAGTCAGCAGCTTATTGATTTCTTTCTTTCTTTCTTCTTCTTGTTTTTTTGAGGTGGAGTCTCATTCTGTTACCCAGGCTGGAGTACAGTGGCGTGATCCCAGCTCACGGTAACCTCTGCCTCCGCCTCTGCCTCCTAGGTTCAAACTATTCTCCTGCCTCAGCCTCCTGAGTAGTTGGAATTACAGGTGCATGCCACCATGCCCAGCTAATTTTGTATTTTTAGTAGAGATGGGGGTTTCACCATGTTAGCCAGGCTGGTCTCGAACTCCCAACCTCAGGCCTCCCAAAGTGCTGCGATTACAGGCGTGAGCCACTGTGCCTGGCCATTGATTGATTTTTTTGAACAAAGAACCAATGTTCAGCATTGTTGAATTCTCTATTTTATTTGTTTTGTATTTTATTAGTTTTGTTCTTATCATTACTATTTCTCACCTTCTACTTTTTTGGGGGGCTAATTTGCCTTCTTTGAAAAAAAGGTTTTTTAGAAGAATGCTTAGATCATCAACTTTTAGTATTTCTCCTTTTCAGTTGTGCAATTAAAGGTATATATGTCTCTCTAGGCATAGTTTTGGATGCATGCCACAGGTTTAGAGATTTTTATTACGTATTATTATTTGGTTCAGAAATATTTGGTTCTGGTGGAGCATGATGGCTCACTCCTGTAATCCCAGCACTTTGGGAGGCCGAGACATGCAGATTACCTGAGGTCGGGAGTTCGAGATCAGCCTGACCAACATGGAGAAACCCTGTCTCTGCTACAAATACAAAATTAGCCAAGCGTGGTGGGACATGCCTATAATCCTAGCTACTTGGGAGGCTGAGGCAGGAGAATTGCTTGAACCTGAGAGGCGGAGGTTGTAGTGAGCTGAGATTGTGCCATTGCACTCCAGCCCGGGCAACAAGAGAGAAACTCCATGTCAAAAAAAAAAAGAAAGAAAAGAAATATTTGGTTCTAAGTTACTTTTTGATACTGTCTTTGATCTAAGTGTTACTTAGAAGTTTATGAATTTCCAAACATATGGAGATTTTATAGGATTTTTTAATTGATTAAAATTTCATTTCTACAGTGGTCAAAGAATATATTCTGTGACTTCATTTTTTTTGGCATTTGTTGCAAATCAATGGCCCAGAACGTGATATATATTTGTAAATTGTCTGTGTCCTTAAAACAAATGTGTGTTCTGCAGTTGTTGGGTTCAGTGTTATATATATATCGGTTAGGTCAAATTTGTGAATCATGTTTTTACAATTTTGACTTCCAAAAAACTTTTTATTTTTAAATATAACACACCTTCAGAAAATCACATAAAACAACGTACTGCTTAATGAATTTTTATAAGGTGAATATTTTTGCAACCACTACTCATGTAAGAAGATAGAAGCTTGCAAGCAAGTGCCCTCTGCTAATCATAGCCATTCTCTTACCCCACACAAATGTCTACTATTCTGACTTTTATAGTAATGACCTTCTTGTCTTCATGACTTTGTCATCCAAGTATAAATACCTAAACACTACAGTTTAATTTTGACTTTTTAAAAACTGTTTTTATATGTCTCTTAATTTGTAGTTTTCCTCTTCTTCTGTCTCATAATTTGTTTTAAAAAACCAGGTCATTGGTAGAGTTTCTCTTATTCTGGACTTTTCTTTTTTCTTTTTCTTTTTTGAGACAGGCTCTGTCACCCAGGCTGGAATGCCCTGATCTTGGCTCACTGCAGCCGCAACCTCCTGGACTCAGGTGATCCCCCTCAGCCTCCTGAGTAGCTGGGACTACAGGTGCACCACCATGCCCAGCTAATTTTTGTATTTTTTTTTTTTTTTTTTTTTTTGAGACACAGCTTCACCATGTTGCCCAGGCTAGTCTTGAAGTCCCGGGCTGAAGCAATCTGCCTGCCTCAGTCTCCAAGGGTGCTAGGATTATAGGTGTGAGCCACTGCACCCGGTCATATTCTGAATTTTGCTGGTTACATTTCCATGGCATAATTTAACATACTCCTCTATCCTCTGTATCTCTTGTAGATTGGTAATTGATGCTAGAGGACTAATGAGAATTATGTTAGTTTTGTTGTTTTTTGACAAGAGTCTTCATGAATAGTTGCTTGTTTTTTGTTTTTTTCTATCAGGAGGCACAACATGTCTAGAATTCCCTCTTTATGAGATTTAGAAGGTATTGGTGTTCCATGTCTAGGTGCATTAATTCATTCAAGGTTGCAAAATAGTGATATTATAGTTCTATCATTCCTCCTTCATTCATTTGCTGGAATACTTCTAGAAAGAGAAAGTTTACCTCATCTACTATTTAATTCCCAATTGTACAATTCAATAGAAAAGGCAAGATAAATGCTTAATCATTTCCCTTTTCCTACCAGTTTTCCAAATAAAGAGTTGGTTTCTCAGCAATCCTCCAAGGGTAACCAATTTGTATTTTGTGTGTGTGAGTGTGTTATAATGAACCAATGGATTTAAACATATTTGATGTGTTTCATACATTGCAGTAATTACCCTGGATGTTCAAATTGTCCCATATTTGGGCAGTTGGAGAGCTAGTTGGCTCCTGTGTTTCTGAAAGCTTCTTTTCCATCTGGTAAAATGAGATCCTCCAGGCTTGTCTTGTACAATTCTTGTCCCAGACATTTTTCCCTGAAGCAGTGGTTTCTTTTAGTGGAAAATAATACACTACTATCCAAATATGGTTACTGAAAACAGTTGGAAAGATTATTTTGTGTGTGACTTCTCACCCCATTCTACTTTGCCCTGCTCTTGCTCTTCGTCTTCCAGGGAGCATACAGTTAGTTTCATATGTGCACTTTTTCTTTTATATCCCTCATGCAGTGTCAGTTTTACACACACACACACATCAAAATGCCATTCCTTAGCAGTTTCCCAAGAAAAGGGTATAGAATTAATATCCCCTGAGTTTTTTAATGTTTTGCATGTAATTCTTCTGCAATATTCATATTAAAAGTTAATTTGGGCTGGGTGTGGTGGCTCACACCTGTAATCCCAACACTTTGGGAGGCTGAGGCAGGCGGATTACCTGAGGTCAGGAGTTCGAGACCAGTCTGGCTGACATGATGAAACCCTGTCTCTACTAAAAATACAAAACATTGGCTGGGTGCGGTGGCTTACGCTTGTAATCCCAGCACTTTGGGAGGCTGAAGCGGGTGGATCACCTGAAGTCAGGAGTTTGAGACCAGCATGTCCAACATGGTGAAACCCCGTCTCTACTAAAAATATAAAAAATTAGCCAGGCATGGTGGCGGACGCCTGTAATCCCAGCTACTCGAAAGTCTGAGGCAGGAGAATTGCTTGAACTTGGGAGGCGGAGGATGCAGTGAGCTGAGATTGAGTCACTGCGCTCCAGCCTGGGCAACAGAGAGAGACTCCGTCTCAAACAAACAAACAAAATGTTAATTTGACTAGATAAACAAAAAATCTTGGCCTTTATCTTCTTTACTTGAGTATCTTGAATATCTTACTCATTTTCTTCTGACATAAAATGTTGCTATCAAAATGTTTTTTGACAAGCACATTTTCTTTTTCCTGTAAGTTACTTGGTCTTTTTGCCTATATATCCAAAAGATTTTTCTCCTTTTTTTCTAAAGTATAATATTTAGTTTCTCCAGTTATAGTGTGCCCTTTAGATTCCTTTCAGATTGTGTGTTTTCCTCAAAGTTTTGGGAAAAAAATGCATTACTCTTTCCTAACTATAATTTTGGATTTGCCGATTTTTTATTTTAGTTCTAGTTGCTTTCTACATTTTTGAGTCAATGCTATTATGTACATGCAAATTTAGATTTGCTAGATCTTTCTGGTAAATTAAAACTGTTATTATAATAAAAGACCTCTTTACCTCTAGTAATGCTTCTTGCCTTTAAATCTATTTTTTTCTGATATTAATACCCCAACTTTCTTTAGGTTTTTGATTGCTGTATCTTTTTTCATACTTTAACTTTTACCATTCTGTGTTTCTTAAGCATGCTTCCTGCAAGCACCTTATAATTGGGTTTTGTTTTTTTAAATTAAGCCAGACAATTTTTATATTTTAATTAGAGCATTTAGCCCATTTATATTTAATATAATTACTGATTCACTTGGGTGTAAATGTTATTATTTACTCTCCTTGCCCCAATTAGTCTGTGTTCCCTTTTCTTTGTTGCCTTTTTAAAAATTATTCAATTTTCTCATCTCTTAACTTGATAATTACTTTTTTTTTTTTTTTGAGACAGAGTTTTGCTCTTGTTGCCCAGGCTGGAGTGCAATGGCACGATCTTGGCTCACTGCCACCAACCGCCTCCCGGGTTCAAGTGATTCTCCTGCCTCAGCCTCCCAAGTAGCTGGGATTACAGGCATGTGCCACCATGCCTGGCTAATTTTGTATTTTTAGTAGAGACGGGGTTTTTTCATGTTGGTCAGGCTGGTCTCTAACTTCTGACCTCAGGTGATCCACCTGCCTCGGCCCCCCAAAGTGCTGAGATTACAGGCATGTGCCACCATGCCCCGCCAGTAGTTACATATTTTTAAAAATAAGCTCTTTAGTGGTCAGATATTGCAACATATTTGAGTTACCAAATTCTAAAAGGAATTAGTACATTTACCTCTTCTCAGACAATATGAGTGCCTTAGAAAGACATTAATTCCATTCACTCCGCTTCTGACTTATATGCTATTATTGTTGTTGCACACCCCCACCCAGCAGCCTGTCAAGCTTTCAAAAGCCATGTTCAGTCTTATCAGCTGTCTGTACAATCAGTAAATGCATCTAGGCCCCAGAAACCTGCCTTATCTGCTTGACTTTCTGCTCTCCAGAGATCTTGGCTGAGTAATTTTTCACTGTCATCTGGGCTCTTTGATGCTTTCAATAATTTCCATATTTAGTCCAGCTTTTCTAGTTGTTCTTGGTGGGACAATTGTTCTGGTTTACCTATTCTGACATTAGTGGAAGAAGAAGCTCGATGCTACTAACTATACTTGATGAAGACCCATTGAGCAGGCATAGAGTATGGCTGCCAGCAAAGCAGTCTAAGCCCCATAGCTCCTCAGAATCTGCAATGTCTGGGAGAGGTGACTCATGGCCCAGCATGCGATGTTGCATCTGGAGTCAGAGGTGTGTGCTAGCCAGGCCTGGGAACTGTATGTATTGCTTAGCTGTCTCAGTAATGGTGTCTCTTCATCCACAAGGGCACCTGAGGCAGCCTGTGCTGTGCTGAGATTTTGGATCTGTGCCCAGGGCCCAGTGCCATGGAGGTCTACCTAGAAAATAGTCTCTGTTCTACCTTCACCAAGATAGATACAGTGAGCGCTTGGTGCAGGTTCAATGCCCTGTAGCTCAAAGACAGGAGTCTGGGCCAAAGGTTGGTGTTATACCTCATCCTTGCCAGGGGCTGAGGAAGGGTGAGAGATGGGCCACTCCTGGAGCTACTGCTTCATCTTCTCATGAAGGTGAATGATGCTGCCACTGCAGGTAAGGGCTCAATAAGGACAGAGCTCCAGCCTAGGACCTTCACACCTTGCACAACGCCATTTTATCGGTGTTATGGACTGAACTGTCTCCCCCCAAAATTCCTGTATTGAAATCCTAACCCCCAACACCTCAGCATGTGACTGTATTTGGAAATCGAACCTTTATTTATTTATTTATTTTGAGACAGAGTCTCACTCTGTCGCCCAGGCTAGCATGCAGTGGCATGCTCTCGGCTCACTGCAACCTTCGCCTCCCAGGTTCAAGCGATTCTCCTGCCTCAGCCTCCCGAGTAGCTAGGATTACAGGCATGCGCCACAATTTGCCTGGCTAATTTTTGTATTTTTAGTAGAGATGGGGTTTTGCCAGGTTGGCCAGGCTGGTCCCAAACCCCTGACCTCAGTTGATCTACCCGTCTCTGCCTCCCAAAGTGTTGGGATTACAGGTGTCAGCCACCTCGCCTGGCCTGGAAATCAGAGCTTTAAAGAGGTAATTAAGGTTAAGTGAGGTCATGAAGGTCTGGCCCCCACAGTGTCCTTACAATAAGAGGAGGAGGAGAAGCCATGTATACACAGGCACAGAGCAAAGCCCATGTGAAGGCACCATAGAAGGTGAGCACTGCTGAAGACGGGCACTGCAGAAGGCGGGCACTGGGCACTGGAGAAGGCAGGTACTGCAGAAGGTGAGCACTGCAGAAGGTGGGCACCAGGTGAAGGCACTGCAGAAGGCGGCCAGCTGCGAGCCGAGGAGAGCAGCAGCAGGAGAAACCAACCCTGCAACACCTCCGTCTTGGACTTCCAGCCTCTAGAACTGAGAAAATGAATGTCTGTTGTTGACACTGCCCAGTGTGGTATTTTGTTACGGCGGTCCTAGTACACAAATACATTTGGGGTGGGGTCAGACACTCAGTTGACAGGAAGGTGATGGTGAAAGTTTCCGTCCTCCCTGGAAACACCCCACCCACGTGGTCCTGAGGTGTCTGGCTTTCAGAAAGTGACTCTCCCCAGTACCTCATTTGCTCCGTTTGTTTCTAAGTGTGTCTGGGTCTGTTTCCAGCCTTATTTTGTCTTCCTTTACCAACCACCTCCTTCCAAATAAGAAGATTCTAGCAGGTCCATTCTCAGAGGGCAGAAAACCCAGATCTCTGGAGTTTCTGTCTTGAGGGGACCTGGCACCTAACTTCCTGACTCGACTGCTGGAGGGACCTGGAGGACTCTTGATTGGACTTGCTCCTTCGTCAGGTCCCCACACCGTGAGTGGCAGGACTAGAGCCTTGCTGCATTATGGGCTTCTCTACTGGCTGGCATACATTTGGCCACTTCTGGCTGTAAACCTCTTGCACAGCTGCGCTTCTTGTTCTGATTCTGTGGTCACTGTGGTTTCTGAGATGTCTGAGGAACAACCTGAACAAAGCTGTGGCCCTTGCCCTCCTGACCATGACAGCCCAGACCTAATCCCTGGGACCCCCAATCACTGGCGAGGGAAAGCCAGTGAGTGCTTGAAGTGTCACACACTCCCCTGCCCCCAGGGCAGTGGAGCAAGTGAGGAGCCACTTTGTCACTCCCAGGGCGATGGCCCCACCTGTCTCCTGTGGCCTCCGGGGCTGTGTGCGCGTGTGTGGGTGTGTGTGTGCACCTGTGTGTGTTGCTGGTAGTGAACATGCCCTCTGGTGGCCCCCGCAGACAGGCTTGCTGCTTTTTCCCTAGATGTTAGCCTCGCCTCTTTTTTTTTTTGTTTTAACCTCTTCCGCATCTGCTTAACCTCAGTTCCCAGTAAACATGCAAGGGACAACAGGCTTCCCTAGGGCCCCCTCTCTTTGCTAGTCCTAAGCCCTAAAAGACCTCGCTTTAATTCTTCCAGCCTGAGCCTTTGTTGTAGCTAATTCTAGCTATCTGATTCAAACATGAGAATAATGGTTTTTGCACCTGAGTCATGTACAAACCGCTGTTACACAAAGGAAACCAGAAGTCGTATGATTCCCTAGGGATGACTGAAATTTTTTTTGTTTATCATATTACTTAAATAGGTACGAACTTTCTTTTTTTTGAGACGGAATCTTGCTTTGTTGCCCAGGCTGGAGTGCAGTGGCGTGATCTTGGCTCACTGCAAAATGTGCCTCCCAGGTTCAAGGGATTCTCCTGCCTCAGCCTCCCCAGTAGCTGGGATTACAGGCATGCGCCCCAATGCCTGGCTACTTTTTTGTATTTTTAGTAGAGATGGGGTTTCACCGTACTAGCCAGGATGGTCTCGATTTCCTGACCTTGTGATCCTCCCGCCTTGGCCTCCCAAAGTGCTGGGATTACAGGCGTGAGCCACCGTGCCCAGCCATAAAATTACTTACATTCTGAATATTTTAATGACTCTTAAATAATTCTAAAACCAAAATCAGTGCACAAAGAAAACACCAAAAGTCCCTGAAAAACCACCCAAACTCGTTAGCACATTAATGTGACTTGCTGTGTTGTCTTTCTGAACTCAAACACCATGACTGCCGTGCTCAGTGATACCCCGGCTGTGTGGTGTAATCATGGGGCTCTTCAAATCTTGCCTGTATTGGAAAAATTGCCACATTTCACTCATATAGAACACTATCATGGTATTTACAAATGACATCATCTACTCCATCCTATTAAATTACTACTATTTGGCTCTGAGATCTCTAGAAGTACTTAGTTGTGAGATGATCTGTCATCTGATGTCAGATGTGTTTACATTAATTTTTAAGACCTTCATTCAAATGAAAACTAAAAGTCTCGTAGAGGGGTCACGAACCTCCTGAATGTGTCTGGTGTGAGTCTCAGGGTGTTTGGAGACTCCAGATCTAAAATTCTTGGATTTGAGATCCTGGTATTTCACTTAAGAAGCTCTTTACCTGCCTCTCCCTAGGCCTGGGTTTGACTCCAGCCACTCCCAATGCCCTGTGGGGCTGAGGTCCCTCAGGCAGGCACTAGGGGTGTGGCTTGTTTTTGTTTTGCTTCTCCTGGGCAGGGCAGGTGCACACTACATGCTCGATGCGAACTGAAACACAAAGTGCTGGGTGGCCGCTCAGCAGACGGAGCTCCCTGCTCCCCTGTGGCTCCTCAGCTCAGTCTGTGAAGGGTCCCCACGCCCCCAGGCTGGGGGGGCCTGCTACCCAACTGATGCTGGTGGGGGACCAGCTGCTCATCGTGCCTCCACCAGAGGAAAAAATAGCAGTTCAGTCTTTGGAAAAAACTAGCGACTCACACGACCAGAATAGCAACTGAAGACGCTCTAAAAAACAGAAACACCTGCTTCAGAATTATGGCAGGAAATGAGATTTCAGAAATGCCACAAGAAGCTGGTGTCGCAGCTGCCCCTCCCTCGTGTTCCCCCAGCCTTCGCCCGCCAGCTGGGGCTGCCCACAGGGAAAGCCCCTTGGCCCACTGCCCGTGGTGGCCGCTGGACAGGGCCTGGCATGTGGGGTCAGGGCCCAGTGCCGCCTGCCTGGGGCTGTCCAGCAGCTGCCCCTGCCATGCTGGCTGCGGGCAAGACTCCACACTCCTGTGTCTGAGCCTCTGGAGTGGTAACAGAAACTCAGGGTGGACTGGTCATGCAGGAAAGAGGGATATGTGGTCTCCTGCGAGCCCCCTGGACTGAGCCTTTCTTAGGCAAACTGTGCAGCTGTTGGTTGAGCCTCTGGATTGATGACATCTCTTGAGGGACTCCACCAGGCTTTCAAGGGAAGTGGAGGGGTGATGTGTGAGCAGGGTTCTCCAAAGTGGGGTGCATACATCTCAGAGGGCTCAAGGAAAGAAAAACAATAGTGCATCTACTTAGATGAGTGTTTTGCTTCCAACATGAAAGAAAAAGCTCTGCGATGTTGGTAATTTTGAATGTGGAGGGACTCACGTGCCTTAGACGGCTGTGTGGGAGGAGTACTTTGTGGGAGGAAGAGCGGGGATTTCATCAAATTGCAACTTACATAGTGCCCACCAAAGGGAATTTAGATATTCTATTATCTATTTTTAAGTCAACTAAGGCTCCCAAAAAGGATAAGTGGCTTTAAAACAATGTTGAAAAGAAATCTTGGACTGAAGACAACACTAATATGGAAATCACACTGCACAGCCCCCACACAGCAGAGCTGACCCTCCCTCCTCTGCCCCCAGCCACATTATGAAATGAAAACAGCAGCGCTTTCCTCAGACCTTGCAGAGTTGGCTGCAATTGCAATCATCCAGAAGACTATTTGAAATACGACTTTACATCCATAATCATTCTAGTTGGATGTTGTCTGAAATTGCGTATTGTGCCAAGAGAGGGTAATAAGACATTTAAAATATTGTTAATTTCACCTTTATCTCATCCTTTTTACTCTTCTTTTTTGGATGTTAAAAAATAATAGTATGATAGTGCAATGTATGATAGTGCAGGGACTCCTGATCCAGCCCAGTGGGTCTCAGGCCCACCCCCAGAGTTTCTGATCCATTGGGCCTGGAATGGAATGGAGAATTTGCCTTTTTTTTTTTTTTTCCTTTTTTCCAGGTAACCATTATTTCCTTCATTTTGTTTTCATTATAGCATGTTTGCTTATTTTACAGCAAGCAGAAAATAAGCTGGGTCTTGTTTTGATCCAAACATTGATGTTTGAAAAGCTGTACACAATATTTCCTAAAAATAACACATAACATTACCTTTTTAGAAGTTTCTATTAGAAAGAAAATACGAAGTTTAACCTCACCATTTTCCTCTTTGCCACAACTTCAAACTACTGGTACAGTTTTAAATAGACTTTTTGTTGTTTAACCATACATCCAGGAAAATCTCAAAAAATTATAGAAACGTGCATATAAATGATGCATAGCAGAACTTGGACATTAACTGCAAATGGTAAAGAAATGAAAGTTAGAAACACTATCAAATATACAAAGGTTCTAGAATCAATCCTTTATAAACACATTCCACAAACAATATTTAAAAGCCACGTTTTTGTTCTTTACAGGCAAAGCCTCGATTACTAAAACCAAAATTGAAAAAAGTAATCCTTTAAAAGGAATGTTTCCCTAAGATAATTCATACTTAAATATGTAAGCAAGCATGTCAGATTTTAAAAGATGCTAGCTTTTTATTCTGAAACGAGATTGGACATGTCAAGTCACTTTTGCCCCCAAAACAATCTTTCAGAGAAACACTTTAAATTGTAAATGATATATTTGAATGAAGGGTATAATAAATGAAGGGTATTACTCCATTTTTAGTCAGGCACTACATTGATAACCAAAAACTCAGAGATGTGACTTGCTGAAAGTTGACTAATTCTTTTTCCAAAATTACTTTGAATTTCATGGCACCACAGAATCACCTAGAATGAAGTGCTGTCTTTCATCTTAGCTCACATTAAATAAACTGAGGCATGAAGAGCAAACCTCCCTCATAAAGAGGTAGGCAAATTTGATACAAACGCACACGCCACATACTGCAAGCATCAAAATTTAGTACTTTTATATTTTATTTTTTTGAGATGAAGTCTCACTGTGTCACCCCGGCTGAAGTGCAATGGCGCGATCTCAGCCTTCCGAGTTCAAGTGATTCTCTTGCCTCAGCCTCCTGAGTAGCTGGTATTACAGGCATGTGCCACCATGTCTGGCTAATTTTAGTATTTTTAGTAGAGACGAGGTTTCACCATGTTGGCCAGGCTGGTCTCGAACTCCTGACCTCAGGTGATCCGCCTGCCTCGGCCTCCCAAAGTGCTGGGATTACAGCTGTGAGCCACCGCACTCGGCCTAAAATTCAGTACTTTTACATATGCACATGCAAAATCTACTTTGAAACAATTTACTTGCTTCTAACAGCAGTATGAAAACAAAGCAATACCATGGTCAACAATGCTCCTTAAATCTTAGAATAATTGCATGGGAACATTCTTTTCCCGTTAAAATGATTTCTGCCACCACTGAACTGCTCAAATTTTAAGGTAAGTTTTTCTCATGTTTTCTATGTCCAAATCTTCATAGAAACCAAAAGAACTAGTGAAGACTCCACGTTTCAGTCAAAACTCAATCTCCCTGAAACTATTGCATAATCCGGTTGGCATCATTCCCTAAAACAGTGGGGTCAACAAAAGAACTATTCCCCATTGCATGATAAACAAACGATTATCACGGGCCTAGACATCTTGTTAAGACATCCAGGCATCCAGGCCCAGCCTGAACCTAAATGTGTCTGAGCAATAGTACTTTACTGTGGCTACAACTTCACTTTTGTATCATTCTATCTTATTAGCAAGCTACATTTCTAAGTTAACAATTCTACCAAATATGAATATGAAAGTTTATTTTTAATAAGACTATGTGAGGCCAGGCACGGTGGCTCACACCTGTAATCCTAACACTTTGGAAAGCCAAAGTGGGTGATTTGCTTGAGCCCAGGATTTTGAGACTAGCCTGGGCAACATGGCGAGACCCCATCTCTACAAAAAATTTTAAAATGAGCCAAGAATGGTGGCGTGCGCCTATAGTCAAACTACTTGAGATGTGGTGGTGGGAGGATCACTTGAGCCCAAGAATTAGAGGTTGCAATGAGCTTTGATTGCATCACTGCACTCCAGCCTGGGTGACAAAGCAAAACAGCCTGTCTTTAAAAAAAAAAAAGAAGAAAGAAAATGTTGCAAATTATGGCCAAGCAACATCTTTTTGCCACAAATTTCAAACACGAAGAAAAGAATCTTTTAAAAATATACAGAGACACCACGAACTGGTGGTTACCTATAACCTTAAACAAACTGGACTCTTTTTTGTTTGTTTGTTTTTTGAGACGGAGTCTCGCTCTCTCGCTCAGGCTGGAGTGCAGGGAAGCGATCTCGGCTCACTGCAAGCTCCGCCTCCCGGGTTCACGCCATTCTCGTGCCTCAGCCTCCCGAGTAGCTGGGACTACAGGCGCCCGCCACCTCGCCCGGCTAATTTTTTGTATTTTTGGTAGAGACGGGGGTTTCACCGTGTTAGCCAGGATGGTCTCGATCTCCTGACTTCGTGATCCACCCGCCTCGGCCTCCCAAAGTGCTGGGATTACAGGCGTGAGCCACCACGCCCGGCCTGGACTCTTTTTTTAATTGTTTTTTGAGACGGAGTCTCGCTCTGTCTCACAGGCTGGAGTGCAGTGCGCGATCTTGGGTCACTCCTAGCTCCGCCTCCCGGGTTCACGCCATTCTCCTGCCTCAGCCTCCCGAGTAGCTGGGACTACAGGTGCCCGCCACTACGCCCGGCTAGTTTTTGTATTTTGTTTAGTAGAGACGGGGTTACAAACTGGACTCTTAAAAGTGACTTCTCCACAGCATATCATTTGAATTATTACCATTGCCTGGTACAGTGTTTTTAAAAAGAAGTGTTTTAAAAGCATCGTTACAATATTGTGTTCCTGATTTTTTTTTTTTTTTGAAACAGGGTCTAATTTTGTCACCCAGGCTGGAGTGCAGTGGTGTGATCTCAGCTCAATGTAGCCTCGATCTCCTGGGCTCAAGCAATACTCCTGCTTCAGCCCCGCAGGTAGCTGGTACCACAGGCACACACCACCATGCCCAGCGAATATTTTAAGTTTTGGTAGAGATAGGGGTTTCACTATGTTGCCCAAGCTGGTCTCGAACTCCCGGGCTCAAGAGATCTGCCTGCCTCAGCCTCCCAAAGTGCTAGGATTATAGGGGTGAGCCACCATGCCTGGCCAATTCCTGATAATTTAAGTAAACCAAACTATAAATAAATGATATGTGCCTAAAAACAATCTTAGTTTATACTATCAGTGGCCGTTGGCTTTAGGAGCAGTCCAATACCTTGATTTAGATTTTGAACTAGAACTAGACTGTGATCTTTACTGACATTTGGATCTAAATAGTTCTTTTTTCTTTGATTCCTTTTCATATCTTGAGCCAGACTTATTTAATATGTCTGGAATCTGATTTATTTATTCATTTTTACTTACTTTTTGAGACAGGGTCTTGCTTTGTCAGCCAGGCTGGAGTGTAGTGGCACAATCGAGGCTCACTGCAGCCTCCACCTCCCAGGCTCAACCAATCCTCCCACTTCAGCCTCTCAAGTAGCTGGGACTACAGGCATGCACTGCCATGCCTGGCTAATTTTTTTTTTTTGTAGAGACGGTGTTTTGCCACGTTGCCCAGACTGATCTCAAACTCCTGAGCTCAAGTGATCCTCCAGCCTCAGCCCCCCAAACTCCTGGGATTAAAGGTGTGCGTCACTGCACCCAGCCTGGAATCTGTTTTAGAGGTGCCTCTAGTCTTGGTGTGGGATGCAGACCCAGAATGTGATTTAGCCTTCATCCAAAAAATATGGATTTTGGTGTTTGAATCCACCATTGTCAGAATGGCTTCTGCTACTCCGTGGTTTTCCAGTTGGTTGATTTCTAGGACTGTAAGATCTTCTATAATTGTAATCAAAAGACTGACTTCTGGATCTCCTTTAATAACTTTGGCTTCTAGAATCTCTGTATCTGTCATAACCATCATGGCGTGAAGAACTGTACACATTCCTCTGTTCCTTAGCTTTCATCTGATTTGGTGTCTTCTGATTCCCCTGTGTAAACTGTATTTCAACTTGATGTCCACAAATCTATTTCCTGTCTAAATTATGCAAAGCATCTTCAGCATCACGAACATCCTCAAATTGAACATAAGCAAATCCTCCTGGACGGCAGGTGTGGAAATCAAGTGGAACATAAACATCTCCTGTAGGACCATCATGACCAAATTTATCGTGTCCATCTGCAGACCTGGTGTCATTGGCCACGTTCCTGATGGACAGAGACATGTTTTGGAGGATTGTGCAGGTAGTGGGACATGACGATGGCGTGATTCCAGGCCGGAGGCCCTAACAGACCAGGCAAACTGTCCACAGCTCTGCTGTTAGAAATTTGTATTGCTAACAAGTTCCTAGGTGACGATGATGCTGATGGTCTGGGTACCACTGGTCTATAGAAATGACCACAGCCTGAATGAAGACAAGCTGAAGGCAGTGAGGCCACCTCTGCCCTTGTCAACCTTGCTCACAGGTGGAGAAAAGACTGTCACCTGAAGACTGATGATCTCTCCCCACAGCCTGCCACATGCCTGAAATTCACCCTCAGCGCCGGACTCCTTAGCCTTAAAGTTGGCTTTGCAACTGCCTCTAGAAACTAGAAGCAGTGTTAGCGAGAGGCTAGCAGGGATGCAGAGGGCAGGGATGCGGAGGAGGAGGGGTTTGTGATCCCACCTACCAGCCTCACTGCTGAGGGCACAGGCTTGGAAGCCTCAGGCTCTGATGTCAGAGATAGCTGAGCTGGTTTCCCTGTGCAGCCGCTAGCTAGCTTTTGACCTCAAATCTCAAGAAAAAAGACCTTATTATTTCTAATTCTCTTCCTGCCTTCTAAGATGGGTGGGTCTTGGTAGCTGCAGGCTCTTGTCTGCCGGACTCAGTGTGGGTCGTGGGCCTGTAAGCATGGAGGAGCTGGTAGCGGGAGCTGGGGAGTGGGAGGCTGCTGTGGAAAGGAAGAAGGAGGAAGCTGGGGCCAGTGAGAAAGCACTGGGGAGACCTAAGAGAAGGAAGCTGTGAGCTATTGGGGGTGCAGCCCACCCTGTTCCTCTGGCCCTGCATGTTGCCATCATCTTCTATGGGGCAGGTCCCGGGAGGCTGAGTCCATATCCTGGTGGGTGTGAGGAAGGCCTGGTGCAGGACACGTGCCTGGTAGGGCAAAGTTGCCAAGTAGATATCAGGGCCTTCTCCGTTCCTGTCTGCCCCAGGACTCCTTTCACCTCACACATCCATTTTTCTTTCTTTATTTTTTTGAGATGGAGTCTCGCTCTGTTGCTCAGGCTGGAGTGCAGTGGTGTGATCTTGGCTCACTGTAACTTCCACCTTCTGGGTTCACATGATTCTTCGGCCTCAGTCTCCTGAGTAGCTTGGATTACGGGAGTGAGCCACCATGCCTGGCTAATTTTTGTATTTTTTAGTAGAGACGGGGGTTTCAGCATGTTGGCCAGGCTAGTCTCGAACTCCTGACTTCAAGTGATCCACCTGCCTTGGCCTCCCAAAATGCTGGGATTACAGGCATGAGCCACCATACTTGGCTTCTTTATTTTTTAAATATGCATTTTTATAAGGGATTCCTGAAAACCAGAAGCAGTGACACACCAAGGGATGTGACTTTAATCGCAGGATTTCCTGGACAGCACAGGCCAGGAGAGAGTCAGTGTCCTTCAGATTGGGCCAAGTCATATCCATGCATCCAGGCTGCTCGCTTCTGCAGAAAGGCCTGCTGTGATACCAGGTTTCTGGACCTGCCCATGCTGGCATTGGAATTCCAGCCTCCAGCATGCAGCCTGCAGGGAGAAGGGAGCAAGCTCTATGCAGCTCCACAAAGTTCCAGTGTAGCCTGTCTGTGCCTGGTGCTACTGGCTGGGGCTGACATGGGGGAGCCTCTGAGCTCCCTCCTTTTTCAGCATGGCTCATGCACCCATTTGCCTTTGGGGTAATTCTGGAGCCTCCTTTACCTGCATGAGTTAGTGCCTATAAAAGGCCGGTGAGAACTGTGTGGAGACAACAGGCCTCAGAGGGTCCAATCCTCATCCCATCCCTGGCCACCTGGGTGACCTTGAGCAAGTTCCTCAATGTTACGGGCCCCAATCCCTTGCTCTGTAAAATAGCGTGATGAGGGTGCTGACTGCGGACGGCCATGAGGGTGAAGTGAATGTGTGTGAAGAGAAAGGCCCAGTGGATGCTCCCTTGCATCCTTACTATAGGCTCATCCAATTGGACTAAATTCTAAAAAACCCTGTGGGTTATGTCACTGAGCTAAGCTCAGGGAATCTTATGGTGGGATTTCTGGGGTACCTGAAGGTTAATTCATTCCTTTATCCATGCGACAAATGTATACGGAGTGCTGACGGCATGTCAGACAATAAGCTAGTACATAGCTAAGAACAAAAGCTTCTCTGGGAGGACTATTCACGCAGTAGGGCCTTGAGGCTCTGGCAGACCTCCCTGGAGACTAAGCTGCTGGGCAGGTGAGAATGGGGCAGGCAGTGGGCATTGCCAACGGATGGAAGCCCTTTTCCATACCAGGCAAAGTGGCAGAAGACCACGGAGGAACTGCCAGGCTGAAGGGCCCTCAGTGAGACCTTGGGGAGTCTGAGGCTGCAGGGAGTAGCCAGCCGCCTTTTTGGGCCATGAGTGCTCGGCCAGCTCTTCATCTGGGTGGGAGGATGGGAGGAGGCTGGGCTCTGCAGGAGCTACTCTCTGCACATCTGCCCTCCCGGAGTCGTCCCAGTGCACTGCAAGCTTTGGAGGTCAGGGCTTTGGAGTCAGACCTGGATGCAGACCCTCCTCCTCTACTCTGCCTTGGGAAAGTCACTTTAACTTCTGGGCCTTAGTTTCTCCATGTGTGAAATGGTGATGATAATTGCCTCTTCTTATTTACTCTGCCCAGGAGAACCAAATGAGATAGTAAGAGCAAGTGCTTTCAAGATGATAGCACCTTATGCCCAGTGTCTACCATGTGGCAGTCTATAGCAACAACCTCCTCCTCGAATGGTTTTTATATTTTAAAACAGAAACAAAATCTCTCACATGTAACAGAAACATGGAACAAGGACCTTTCAGCCTCTTTATGGCGAGGCAAGGATCTTACCAGACTGATGGGGGAGTTGGAGGAAAGGAGCCGAATATTGGAGCAGCTGAGCTGCAGCGTGTAGGAACATCTGGCTTACCCTTAGATGGACAGTGGGTCTGAATGGCTCCAGTGGGTGCCCCAAATGCAGTGGCTGCACAGATGGTTCAGTGGGCAGCTGCTGCCTTGTAGATGTGCTCAAGCTACAGCTTCAAGACAGCAGTGGCCACACTGCAGATGGTGGTGACCTGTCTGCACTCCCCACCTCCTGCTTAGGGTGCTCAGTGGCTTCCTGTTCACTCAGTTTTCTCACCCAATCTTTTCGATAGAACTTTTACCCACAAAGCACAGCCAATGACCAAGGACACCTTAGAGCAAGGACTAGTAAACCACAGCCTTTGCACCAATGCGCCCCACTGCCTGTTTGTGTACAGCCTATGAACTAAGAATGATTTTTCCGTTTTTAAATGGTTGAAAAAAACTCAGTAGAAGAATATTTTGTGATACGTGGAAATCATATGACACTCAGACGTCAGTGTCCATAAATAATGTTTTGTTCACTTGTATGGTTTATGGCTGCTTTTGTGCTACAAAGGCAGGTTGCATACTTGTGACAGACTGTATGGCCTGCAAAACCTAAAATATTATCTGGTCCTTTGCAGAAAAGGTTGGCTGATCCCTGACTTAAAGATACCTTTCTTCTAGGAGGAGTTGCAATTTAATTCACATTCATCCCTTAAGCAAAACAGATGAAGCTCTAATGGTGGAATTTCAGGCGTGTATCTATGACAAGTTGACCTTTCTAGGGGGAAGTATGAGGAATATTAGAGCCAAGTAACAGAGGCAGCAGGATGTAAAATAGAAATTTTACTAGGCAATAGGAATCCTGGTTTCTAATTCCACCTTCAACTAATGAATAATTATGTGATTTTGAGCAAAAAGGCTTTTCATGTCCCAGCCACTTTCCTTACCCAGGATCTCCTCTCCTGCCCTTAAAAAAGAAGACAATAGCTGTGAAATGCTTTGAGACCTAAAAAAAGTCATTCAAATCAAAGATTAGGAGGGAAAAAAAAGATTAGGCAACTCTAGAACATTTTGATAAGGTGATATCTGATATTTCTTCCCTTTTTTGATATCCAAAATATCTGGTATTTCTTCCTGCCTTTTTTTTTTTTTTAATTTTTTGAGATAGGGTCTTGCTTTGTCACCCAGGCTGGAGTGCAGTGTCACGAACATGGCTTACTCCAGCCTCTACCTCCCAGGCTCAAGCAATCGTCTTGCTTCAGCCCTCCAACTAGCTGAGACTATAGGCATGTGCCACCACGTCTGGCTAATTTTTGTATTTTTTGTAGAGTTGGTGTTTGCCATGTTGCCCAGGCTGGTCTCAAACACCTGGGCTCAAGCCATCCGCCCGCCTCAGCCTCCCAAACTGTTGGGATCACAGGTGTGGGCCACCACGCCTGGCCTTTCTTCCTTTCAAAGAAGGGAAACAAAATGTCTATAGGTGTAGTGACCCTATGCTCCTCAAAACCCTTAGCTTGACAGCAAGTCTATTATAGACCCTTGACATTTGTGCAACTGACATGCAGTCATTCCCAAGCCACCCAGAAGGTCCCTGACCTACATATTTATTATTTTGCCTAGGCACAAATCTGAGTTACTCAGCCACTACTAAGTGAACCTAGTGGATGCAGTGGATGCAGACATCCCAGGACAGCTGGCTGTTCTTTCCTGGTTATGACAGACATAGTAACTAATACAATGATTTAAAACATTCTTTGTAAATAAACGCTCTGTATTCATGACACTGGCCCTCTCAACTGTCTAAGGAAGGAGTCTCCATGAGTGATGTGTTTTACATTAAAAGTATTTATTTGCAATCGGGACTCTAGCCTGTGTTGGCCATTTCTAGAAGCTGTCGAACATATCTTTAAATACCGCGCCCAGAAGTGGCTTCCTTTCATGGCAGTCTCAGTTTCTGGTTCCTAGAAGTTGCTGATTCCAACAGCACCCGATGACCACAAGTCATCTGAGGGGACCTCTGGCCAAGAATGGATGACAACCACAATTTATTCGGACACCAAAGCAAGTTGCAGCCTGAATTGCAACCACACCTTGCAATAGCTCCAACACATGCAACAGAAACAGAATTTGCACTTGGTATGTTTATTTCCATTGCTCTTCAAAATGCAAACCCACACTAAAGCCCATGCCAAAGACAGTTGGAACAAATTGCATCACCTGGATTTTGGGGTTTGTAATAGCTAGCCTATGTTGGTGTGCAAATTGGCCAGTTGTATGCTATTTTAAACCCTTCCTGCTCCCTTTCCCATTTTGTGCCAAGGGCACACAAAGCTGCCTAGAAGGAAGGAATTCAATCAGCATCAGAAGAATGCATTGAAGTCCTGTTTCCTAAACCCCAGGGGAGAGCTGAGTGGGAGGGAAGGACCCAGCTAGCTGAGGACAGAGTCTTTTTTATGTGTCTGTTTCCCCAAGCCGAATGCTGGGCCCAGCTGACAAATGTTAGTGGGAGGGAACAATGGAGGAGGGTGGCTGGATGGCAGTGAGAGGCCTGGGAAGGGCCTGGGGATGAGAAGGGGGTGGAAGCACTTCCTGAGAATCCATCCAGGCCCAGAGTTTTCAGCTGCCACCTCCAGAGCTCCGCTTGCCTGCTTGGCCAGGTCCAGTTGGCCCTGGCAGAAAGTCATCACCCTGTCCTTGCCAGCACTCCATCCCTGGCTATAAGTCTTATCTGGTCAAGCTGCTGTCTGTATTGGACTCTCCAGTCAAGTATCTGGACTGCTGGGCTGATAGTCACCTTTTTTTCTATGATGTTTCTCCCTGGTCAGTCTCAGAATTAATACATTTTTCCTCTGCTAGTTCCCTCTCCTCTTCTGAAATAGCATGGAGGTTCTGTCCACTCTAAACTCACCCAGCGTTTGGGCTTGGCTGGGCCAGATGCCCTGCATGCTGATACCTTCATGTGGTCAGCCCACGCCCTGGGTTATTTGCCAACCTGCCTCCCAGTTTTGCACAGTGCCATACCTCAGGTGCCCTCTCATGCCAGCTAGTCAGAATAGAGTGTCCTCCTATAGGACCCAGGGATAGGTTAGGGGTTGAAGTCCCTCACAAGGCCTCTAGGGTGTCAAGGCACAGGGCATCTCATGGAAGCACTGGTGTGGGATCAAGTCCACCCTAAAAAAAGTCCTATGCTGTATTGTACCTGCTAAGGGGCAAGGCTGGCCCCCCAAATAATAGGTATCATAGGTAAGCCCCTAGCACAGTGCCACCTCCATGTTCTAGGTGCTCAGTAATGTAGACTAACAAATACTTGAGTGGCCAGGGCAGGCTGATTACTATGAACAGCACAGAAGAGACAGGTGCTTTTTTATGAATGAAATATTTCACACCCAGGGGACTTTGTTTTACCATTGTTAATACAAACTGTGAATTTAGAGTTTTTTCGTTTTTTTTTTTGAGATGGAGTCTTGCTCTGTCTTCCAGGCTGGAATGCAGTGGCACGATCTCGGCTCACTGCAACCTCCGCCTCCTGGGTTCAAGCAAGTCTCCTGCCTCAGCCTCCGGAGTAGCTGGGTTTACAGGTGTGCACCTCCATGACCAGCTAATTTTTGTGTTTTTTAATAAAGACAGGGTTTCACCATGTTGGCCAGGCTGGTCTTGAACATCCTGACCTCAAGTGATCTACCCGCCTCGGCTTCCCAAAGTTGGGATTACAGGCGTGAGCCACCACCCGGCCATTTTTTTTTTTTTTTGATATGGAGTCTTGCTCTGTCACCCAGGCTGCGGTTACTCACTGCGAACTCCGCCTTTCGGTTTCAGGCGATTCTCATGCCTCAGCCTCCCTAGTAGCTGGGACTACAGGCATGCACCACCACACCTGGCAAATTTTTTTTTTTTTTGTATTTTTAGTAGTGATGGGTTTCACCATGTTGGCCAGGCTGGTCTCGAACTCCTGGCCTGAAGTGATCCACCCACCTCGGCCTCCCAAAGTGCTGGGATTATAGGCGTGAGCCACCGCACACGGCCAATTTAGAGAGCTTTAAATGCTGAAAGCATTCTGTGAAGAGGTGGGTTCCGGGTTGGAACCTGGAGGTTGTTCAAACCAAATGGGCCCGTGTGGGCTCAGCCTCCCCAGTTGTTATTCTGGCATCAGGGCCTCCTGGTTCCCAGTTCCGGCAGCCCTGCTCAGCCCCCTTCCCCTCATCTGTAAAATCGGGTAGCTGTCCAACTTCATAGGATTGGCAGAAGAGTCAAATATAATATATGGAATTCTTTCTGGAATGAAATAAAAAGACAGAGAGGCATCTAAGTGGGAGCAACAGAAGCCCGCAGGTCTGAGGCCTGGGGAGGCGGAGAAGATTCTCGCCCTGCGTTGGGCCTCGGGATCCCTGCTGTACCTTCAGGGTTTTCCTCCATCTGTGTCTTTTTTCCTGGTCAAAACAGACTGTTATTGAAGCACTGAGCTTTTTGTTCCTCTTTCATTTATGTCTCCAGAGGCAACTGCAACTATGTAGCCTATGAAGCCCCTGAAAAACCTGAGCCCACACCCAGGCACTGATTCAAATGAAAAAGCAGTATCCAAAAGCCCAAGGAAAGCCCAAGGAAAATGGTCCATTGCGAAGCTGGACAATTTCCTCTCCTGTCACATCTTCACAGCTTTGTAGACTGTGAGAGCATGCCTTGTTCTTAAAGAGCTTACCTGCCTCAAACTAAAGCAAAACCTCCAGGAGCTATGTGATATATGTAATAAACATCTTGTGCATTGATTTTACTCCTGAAAATGTGTGTGGTGAGTTAACTGAAGAGAGTTTAATATTAAATACGGATTTTGTTAGGAAAATGCGAATTTATTGATTAAGATAAAACACAAGACGTCAAATAAATTTCAGGCTTGCAGCCTAAAGCAGTGGTTCACAACCCTGGCTTTGGAGGGCTGAACACCCCGCTCCCACACAGCCCTGCCTCAGCCCACCCACTAATTCAGGATCTTAGAGGGGCAGTGTCCAGCATCAGCACCTCTAAAAGGCTCCCAGGTGACACTAAGGTTCAGGTGGGATTAAGCAGCACTGCCTCAAGGCTGTGTTTGCCCTTGAAACCCAGGTAGGAGGTGGACAGGTGAGCACACTCCCTCAGCACTGGTTTCTGGGGTCCCTTTGCAGATGAGATAAAGTGACTTCTTCAAGATCTGAGTGATATAGTGACAAATCCATTGTGGAGCTTTGCTGGGTCAAACCAGTGTGACATCAAAGCCCTACAGAGGTCCACTGGGGTTAGCTCCAAGTGGTCTTAGCGCTGCCCTTAGCACACCCTTAAAAAGTGGATCCAGATCTGGCAAAGAAGACCAAGGACTCATACTTAGGTGTCTTTCTACGTTGTTACTGGAAGAGCAAACTAAGGATGTCCCTCTAAGCCCTTTCAGGACTTAGCCAAGTCTCAAAGCCCCCTGAGACAGCATCCCAACAACCCTTTGTGAGGCCTGAAGGTGATGGTTCTGAAGTCCTCTGTTTCCTTCCTGGAACAACGGTCAAATGGGAAAACCACAGGAAAATGAGACTTCCTAGAAAGGTGCAGGCATCCCAAGTTTTCAAATAAAATCTTACTTGAAGCCTAAGAAAATGGATTCAGGCAGCCGAATTCTTGTTTGTTCCATGCACAACCTATCTTTCACCAGATTCTGAGGCAACTTGATGCGGCTGCCAGGAATAGGCAGACTGTCTGAGGTGGGAAGTGCAGCAGGCTCGGGCCTGGGTGACTGTAAAGCAGGTCCTCAGGGCACAGTGGTCTGGCTGCCTGGCAGCAAGATCTCTAGAGAGAACCTGGGAAGTGCAAGAGACAGCTTTGTAAAGGGGTCCTCGGGCTTAGGAACCCTGACTGTGGCATTTCAATTGGAATGTAAGCTGCTCGGTAAGGAAGCAACACACAGCAGGGGTGAAGAACATGCACATCACAATGGCCGAATGCCATTCTTTTGGTCATTGTGTGACCCTGGGCAAGTTCATTCATCTCCGAGATGGGGCTCTTATCTGTAGGAGGGGGTACTACTTCCCTCACAGAGTTTAAGGATTAAGTGTCATTGTATATAAAACATTTAGGAGCATGCTTAACTCAAGTACTCAACCTAGAACTTGCTTGCTCATTAGCCCTGGAATGGCTAAATGAGGGTTTGGCTTTCAATGTCAGAAAGCATTTTTGATGGTCACAACTGTGTGTGTGCGCGCATGGTGTGTGTGTGTATTACTGACATCTAGTGGGTGGAGGCCAGGTATGCTGGTAAACACTCCATAGTGCACAGGACAGCCTCCTACCCCCCAACAAATTATTCAGCCCAAAATGTCAATAGTACTAAGGTTGAGTACCTCTGGTCTAAAGGGAGAAGCTGAGGTTAGCCCACCCAGACAAGGGGAGGTGGGTAGGAAACAGGCTTACAAGTGTGGGATCTGGCAGCAACTTTAAAGTCCTGCAGCCATCCCTGGAAGCAGAACCAACCCTCTTCTCAATTGGTACACTTTTAGCAGCTATTAGTCAAGGGTATGTTAGAGACACTGGGATCAGAATGAAGACCCATAGGTCAGTGGACTGATTTAAATAGCTTTTTGGTAAAATGTGAAAAAGCGATAGAAAATGGAGGGCCAGAACAGAAAAGAAG
The DNA here is from genome assembly GCF_008728515.1 of Papio anubis. Lineage (NCBI taxonomy): Eukaryota > Metazoa > Chordata > Mammalia > Primates > Cercopithecidae > Papio > Papio anubis. The sequence continues at coordinate 43,203,922 of NC_044994.1, forward strand.
CTAGAGGTTGAAATGTGGTCCAGGTCACTTGAGGTCAGGAGTTTGAGACCAGCCTGGCCAACATGGTGAAACCCCGTCTCTAATAAAAGTACAAAAATTAGCCGGGGGTGGTGGCAGCCACCTGTAATTCCAGCTAATCGGGAGGCTGAGGCAGGGGAATTGCTTGAATTCAGGAAGCAGAGGTTGCAGTGAGCCGAGATCATGCCACTGCACTCCAGCCTGGGTGACAGAGCAAGTGAGACTTTGTCTCAAAAAAAAAAAAAAAAAAAAGCAAAAACAAAAAAAAAAAAAAAAAATGTGGTTCAGGAAGAGGGAAAAAAAAAAAAAGCATCACATAGTAATAAAATATGAGGTCCATCACCCATTCTTGATTTTTCTCTCTAGGACAAGGCAAACTACATACTCAGAACTACAAACACTTAAGTCAATGAATATGCATTATTCTAGAAAAAGACCAATCCTTCAAAAAGTCAACAAAGTTGTCTGGCTGGGCCACTATCTGCTCATGCTATGGCGTCGAAGATGAAACTAAGTAAAAATTCTGACTCCACCATAGCTTTGGTTGATTTTGACATTTCATTTGCTTGGCAGGGCAAGTGCCCATTGAGTCAACAAATAGATTCTGAAACAATTATTTGTGCCTTAACTAGCCCAAGCTCTTCATGGTCATGACAGTCTGAGAATATTAATTACTCCTATCATATTAAAAAGGGCCACTGAAATCTTTTGATTGGCATGCCCAGGAATGAGAGAACCAGAGTTAAATGAAAAATGCTCACATGTGCAAAAAACTGAGGCATTTTCCATGGAATTCTCTTAAAATGCCTTTAGACTTGGGAATTTTTACCTTAAGCCTGTTACTTATTTTTCACTCTTTACTAATTTTTACCCTTAAGCCTCAGCTTTATTCTCTGCAAAATGGAGATAATACTTCCACCTCTAGGGGTATGGTAAAGATTAAGTATGCACCTGAATTCACTTTGTACTAACCGGGCCACACAACTAAAGGTAGTGCTCTAAACCCCAAAGGCTTCTCACTTTTACTTTACACTGCTCTTCAAGAGCCCTTCAACAGTATTTTTCAGGGTCATGCTGGATTTTTAAAAGAAACAGAACAAGAGGATGCTACCTATGAAAGTAAATTAGGTACTTCACAGCAAGCCTTTCTATGCCTTAGTTTCATACTTAGGTTTCACGCAGTTCTCAGAGGCAACTATTTTCATTTTACAGATAAGGAAAATGAGATGCAAAATACTAATCTGCAAAATATGGGATTAAATACCCTCTAACAAAGCCAGAAAATAAGGGAACTTGAAACGGAAGCCCAAGTTGGAGACTAAAATGAAATTCTACAACTCCCATGCCCTGACACCTTTGTAGGGCTAGCCCAGGAGCAGTTTCTAGGTGTAATGACCAGGATTTGGGAAGCATAGGAAATGACTGAAAAATCAGATGTACTCTAAAAGGTGACTAAATTCCCTTCATTGGTCTACTTGGATTTTAAGACCCCAGGGAGAGAGAGCTGTAGAGTCCTGATTCCATCTTTTCTCATGAAGGGGTGGCAACTAAGGGTGTCTAAGTAGTGGTGATGGTGGAAGGGATGGCAGAAGGATGCTATTCCTGGGGAAAGTTAAAAAGATAACGGCACCATTTAAAGTAATAGGGACATCAAAAAAGCCTGCCTATTAGCAAAGAAAAGGGACCATTTCTGAAATCCTTGACCACAAATACAATCTTCAACATGAGGATGCATTTTTGAAAAAGCACTTGGAATCACCTGCTTAGGAAAACATAAAAGATAGGACTGACTCAAGAGTTCTCACAAGCTTCCAGACATGAGAATAAGATCTTTTCATTGGATTATGTGTGGTTCCAGAAAAACTACTGGGAACAGTCTAAGAAAAGTGGATTTTGTAGTTGGCTTTCTCAAATTCAAATGAGATGGCAGCTCTCAGAATATGAATTCTGAGAACCTTCATTCATGCACTGAAGACACAAACTTAGAAAGATCTGCCTAGCCTCTAGACAACTAGAGCTTCCAGGATTTTTAAAAAAACATCCTAGGTAGGCTGGGCACAGTGGCTCATGCTTGTAATCCTAGCACTCTGGGAGGCCAAGGCTGGAGGATCGCTTGAGGCCAGCCTGGGCAACACAGTCTATCTGTCCAGTATTTCTCTGTTGTTTTAAACGGTCTTTCAGAAAATTTTACTTCAACAATACTAATAATTTTTCAATAGGCATTGCTATTTGTTATCTCTATGATCACATTCTCTTGTCACCTAATAAATCTGGCTAATTTACACATGTTGGGCATTAGCCAAATCTACGAGTTATCAAGTATTCCCTCAATCCTTTTTGAAATTTTAGCTTTCTAGAGACAGGGTCTCCCTGTTACCCAGGCTGCTCTTGAACTCCTGGGCTCAAGTGATCCTCCAGCCTCGGCCTTCCGAAGTGCTGGGATTATAGGCATCAATCAGCCACTGCACCTAGCCCTAGTTTTATCGTTAAGGTATAATGCCTAGCACTTCACCTCTGACTCAAGTAGACTTGAAACCACTACCCATTCATGTCCCTTGTGATACTACTTTGGTAATTTCCCTGAAATTGCAGAAACAGATCATGTCAAAAGTTCCACTCAGTGTTTCTGATATTGAAAATGTCATGAAACAGATATAAAAGCCTTAATGCTTTAATATAGGGGAATATCTACATTTTATTTCCAAATTTTAAGTAATTACACTCAGATTTTCCATTTTGAATATAGGTAAACTATTGCTGACTTATCCAAGATTATTCTAATTTACAAGAACCACCATCTGACTCAGTTTATGGTACAGATCATGTTTGTATCTTTTTGTGCAGCCCTGAAGATGGTGTGACTGACTTGTCCCATCCCCATGCTCCATATTTAAATATGCAGAAAATTATGTGTAACACTGCTAGCAGCTTTGGGTAAACTGAAATGTTGCTGGTAGGAGTTGAGCAGACTCATAATCTTGACTCTCATTTACTGCCTCTTTTTAAACTAGCAAGCCTCTTGTTACTAAGCCAGTTCTTTTCAGTTTTTGGTTTAAACTCAGCTGATTACTGTAGTTCCTTTTTAAAACTTCCACATTACAAAAGGAAGGCACTTACGCACATGCTTTCAGAGATTGAAGATTTATCATTTAGAACACATTCAAAGGCAGCAGGAAGTCTATTTTTACAACTCATTTAGTAATCAAGTTACAAATATCCCCATTTTCCCTGAGACTAATGAGGATCTAAACTCACCCCAAGGGCTTAGAAATGTGTGGTTTCTCTTTAGCCATCTTCCCTCCCAATTCCAATCTCTGATCAGTGAACTCCATTTACTATTTAAAGTATCTAATCATTTACCCTCCTTATGAAGTTTTCTTGTACTGGTGTACAAACACAATCCTTTAAAATGTAGATAAACGAGTATGGAGGCAGTAGAAAATCTCAATGGCGGGAACATTTCTTTCACAATTCTCAATTATTACATATAATCAGCTGAAGAAACTTAATAGGAAGAGATGCTCTGATGTACCCAAGGGGGAAGGTATGCCACTTTAAAGAGAACAGCTATTTTAAATCTTGACTAAATTGAATCTCCTCCTGAGGCTTCTCAATGTCCTTCCCTATATTTCATCAGGGCTCCACTGCCCATAGTTACTTCGATTAGTCACTAAGAGCAAATGGTTAAGTTATGGGATAGCCAGAAGAGAGAATATTACTGCTACCATTAAATTACATTGTAGAAGTATACTGACAAGGAAAAGATGTTCACAGTGTATTATAAACATCCCCAATCCCCATTATTTATAAAAAGTTTTAGAATGAGAAAAGTAGAAATTTAAGGGATAGAAGGGGCAGGTGGCAGAATGAGAACCAGTGTCTGGTTTTGGGCTACCAGATTCACTGAACAATCTGTAAAAACACATTTAATACCCCTGTTTTATACCTGTTTTTTAAAACCTAATTATTCTAGCCTCCATTCTTGCTAAAAGTCTACTTTGCAATGGGATTCTTTTGATAAAGTCTTTTATAGGAAGAATTATAGAACACTACAATAACTTGAGCAGCTATCCAAACCTAATGTTTTCAGTTTAGCATCCACCTTTCCAGTTGTGAAAATGGAATAATGTAAAGGTCTCCCAATAGGTTTGCCTAATTCTTGGTTATTCACATTGCAGATTATCCAGTGTGGTATGGCTATTTCCTGTAACACAGGCCCACAGATTTCCTGAAGTCTCTCTTCCCCAATACTTCAGTAAGCAAGAAAATTAACACAGGCACACAGGGAAAGGCAGATCCCGACTTAGAACCAGAGTAAGTGCTTATCAGTTTTGCTAACATTACTTCCAGACAAGTTTTGGCTTACTCTGGGACAAGGAAAGCTTCTAAAATAGAGATTATTTTCAAGGCCCCCTAAAAGATTTTGACCTAGCATTAGGTAAAAGTTAATTCATTTCACAAGTTATCCAATCTAAACAGGAATTGTACAAATACTGTAACACAACCGAGTAATCAGACTAATACTTCCGGGGGCTAATCCTAAAGTTGACAAAGTAACTCTGCCCAACAATTCTAGAACGATGATCTTGCCCATCATTGAATCTATGCTTGCAAGTCTACCACAGCCTAAGAATTTGTCCAAAACCCACAGTGAAGTCTTGGTATGGATATGTGATACGTCTAAGTATTAAGAATAAATAGAGGCAAGGCACAGTGGTTCGCGCCTGTAGTCCCAGCACTTTGGGAGGTCAAGGTGGGCGGATCACTTAGGGTCAGGAATTTGAGACCAGCCTGGCCAACATGGTGAAACCCCATCTCTACTAAAAATACAAAAATTATTAGCTGGGCGTGGTGGTGTGTGCCTGTAATCCCAGCTACTCGGGAGGCTGATTTGAACCCGAGGGGCAGAGGTTGCAGTGAGTCGAGATTGAGCTACTGCACTCCAGGCTGGGTGACAGAACGAGACTCCATCTCAAAAAAAAAAAAAAAAAAAAAAAGGACAGAATTTTAGTTTCTTTAAAATTATCTTAGAAATGCCTTTATTCTTGCTTTTTAAAACAATGTCGGCCGGGCGCGGTGGCTCACGCCTGTAATCCCAGCACTTAGGGAGGCCGAGACGGGCGGATCACAAGGTCAGGAGATCGAGACCATCCTGGCTAACACAGTGAAACCCCGTCTCTACTAAAATACAAAAAAAATTAGCTGGGCATGGTGGCGGGCGCCTGTAGTCCCAGCTACTCAGGAGGCTAAGGCAGGAGAATGGCGTGAATCCGGGAGACGGAACTTGCAGTGAGCTGAGATCACGCCACTGCACTCCAGCCTGGGCAACAGAGCGAGACTCTGTCTCAAAAATAAAAATAAAAAAAAAAATAAATAAATGTCAATGATTTACTTCAATCTGTATCAAATCAATTTCATAAATGGAGAAATATTTCTGTCAACTTTTCAGAAGGTAGTTTTTCTTGAAAGGTAAACTGGTGCTTTTGTATTACAAAAGAACTTGTTTTACAGATTTGGTGATAAAAAGACAAAAATCCATAAACAAAGGATGCAAACCAAGTAGAATTTAAGTTGAATTCAGGATTTCAAGTAACGATGTATAAAAGAAAGTCACTTACTATTCACAATTAGATCACTAGTGGTTTGTGGTCAACTACACAAATATGCAATTAAATCTACAACCAGCCAAATTTCCAATTTACTGTAATGTAACACTCATTTAAAGAAAAAACTAAACTTGGACAGGAACATAAGCGACACACTCAAAACCAAGAGCACACATACACAAAATAACTACAAGAGTGAGCAGAGATAGCTGGTTGGGGAACAGGGAGTCTATAAAAGAAAATTTTCAATTCTGTTAACTAATCTTCTAGTATAAACTGATGATTATATGAAACACACCAAGGAGAATACATTCAAGTTAATGGAAACAAGTCTTTATTAAGTAACTTTTAATATCAGAAAAATAAAACTCTTATAATTCTCTTTACAGCAAATATATAATATCAGTGCTTTGGCCATCTTAAGTTAAAGGCCCTTTATCATAAAATATATGGTTTTAAATTTTACTCAAATTGAATTTATAATCCCTATGACTTCCCTACATATACATAACAAAAGAGTGTAGTAAAATTAGCAAATACTAAACTATATTGATAATTTATCATTCTTAGTTTGTGGTTTTTAGAAACAGTACACGCACCTAATATATGTCGATTCCTTGGCTTATTAGTTGCAGTGTACAATGCAACAAAATACAAAATACATGCTTGGTGAACATTCGTTCATATCTACAAGACGGCAGCTAGAGATTAGGTTTCAATACTGACATTTACTATCCTACAAGCAATTAGCATTACATCATAATATGCCATCAAGGCAACTTTTTTTATACTGAAAAAATCAAAATAAAAACCGTTATTTGTAAACTTTTATAAGAAATGTAACTCTTCAAGTGGAAATAAAAAATAAAATTTGTCTATTTACTATTGAATACACATAGGATTTCAATTTTCATTATACCGAGAAAAAAGCTCTTTTGTGTTGGGAAAATAATGCTTCAAAAAATAATTAGTAGAAAAACCCACCAGTATAATGTTTTGTCCTTTCAATGCCAGCACAGATTTGGGAACATACTGAGGATGAAGTTATAGACATCCACAGGTGAAATGTACGAGTGTATTTTAAATAAATCTTTCCTTGTGATTGGAAATAGTTTTTGAAATGAAGTAAACTGATTGGAGGTTGTCACAGCTGCTTTTATGAATTATGCCAAGGGCATCATTATCCCTTTCCCCTTCCTCCCTCCCCTAAATTACTAAAAAATAAAAATATATTTATAATGTGCAAGACAAATATGGATTGAACATAAAATGTTTCACATTTTGATCTATAGTCTAAAAACTAACAGCTCGAGCACACTAATGAATGGAATGTTCGCATCCTCAATTGTTAGCCAATATAGGTGCCATCCCAAAGCCCTTCCTGATATGGGAAAACCAAGGTGGCCATTTCCACATTCACCAAGAGAGGCAATGGGCAGGAATTCAGCATTCCTGATCCACTGATCATACCAGCCTTGAGAACTCTGGGCGAGATGAAAGTCGATGTAGCAGTTTTTGTCCCAAATTATAACCAGTGATCTAGTAAACTGCCATCAGCCCTATTATTACCAATAAGTAATCACAATGCATTAAAAAGTTACTTGCAATCCTGCAGAATTAGGCATAAGTTGTTGTAAAATAAAAAACAAACAAACCTGTTTTGTCAAAACTGGCAGTGTAAAGAAGGCAGCACTGGAAGTGTATGAATCGTCTGTAATGCCAAGTACCCTCCATAAACTCTTAAAGTGGTTAGGCTTTGGGACCCACTGTTTTGAAATCTTAGACGTATACACTTTTCTCATAGGCTCACACAACCTATGATTATCTTCACTCAGCCAAGTTGAACTTCAGCTTTAGCAATTCTTATATAAACTATGTCTCTGGGTCTACAGGATAGTATTAATAATTCAAACCAAACTAATAGACAAGAGACCACTTAGGTTTAGTGTTACCATAGCAGCCTTTTATAAGTTTACTAACAACTTTAGCCTAATCCCAATAAAGCCTGATAACAGTCATAAGAAATCATTAGGAAGTTTACTGGGGGGTACCATTATACCCATGCCTTTACGAGTCCATATAGAGATATAGTATTTATGTATATATATATAGTTAAGAGTGAATTTGGATTGCCTGAGTAACAGCTGTCTGGCAAACTGGACATGATGGCGTTCTCTTTTCACAGATCTTGTTGGCACATTCCATGCAGAAGAGGTTGTGGCCACATGGAACTAGGGCAGCAATAACCTCATTCTCAAAGCAAATCACACAGTCGTGCTTTCGTCTTGATTCTGGAGGTGAGCTAGAGGTGGAACCACCATTGGAAGAGGAGTAACTATTGGTACCATTAGAAAAAGCAGGGATGTATATTGGAAGGCCAACATGGTTGCCTGTACTAGGTGGGTCGCTCCTAACCCTCCGAGCAAGTGGGTGTTCTATGCTCTCAGGAAATGTAGGAGACAGACGAGGAGTAGATGGCTGACTTCCTCTGCGCTGAGTCTTCATGTTACCAGAAGGATCACTCCCAAAGCCAGAGAGTGGGTTAACTGGTTCAAATGGAGTCCAGATAGTTTGAGCAGATGTTGGTAAAGAGTCAAAGGCAGGAGAGTCAACTGCAAGGTCTTCTGAGCCTACAGATGGTAGTGTATCTCCAAACCAGAAGTTTCCTGTACTAAATGGGCTTGTTGGACTAAAGTCAGCCAGCCTGTTGCTTCCAAAGTAGGAATCTGTGGAGCCACTTCCTAGAGAACTGGAACTATCATTTCGATAATTGGATATCATTCTCGCGCGGCTAGGAGGAACAGGATTGGAGGAGAGCCACGCAGAGCCAAGAGTGCCACCTTCAAAGCTTACATCGGTACCATTGTAATGGAAATCATTCTCTTCATTGAGCTCTATATAGTTTCCTGTACGCATGGCAATATGCATTTCTATTTCTTCCCGTGCTCGGTCGACATTTTCAGGCATCCCTGTCACTTCAAAGACAGGTTCCTTATCTCTGCTCGGAGTTACTATGTAAGTGTGGGTCTGCTGCTGAATTCTTTTAATAGTTGCTCCTTTGGGTCCAACCACTAATCCTACCACACGATAAGGGACCCTGACTTGGACGGTGGTTTGACCGGGCAGATTAGGACTACATGACAATCCTCCCAGGGCAGGCCCATTTTTGTTTCGAGATGCACGAATCATGGAGAAGTGCTCTGCAGCTGAGAGGATCTCTCTTTTGGCCATGGCAACATCTTCTTTCCTTCCAGTGACAACAAAAATGGGCTCTTCACCACGAACAGGAGTCTTGATATACGTGTTTGTCTTGGCTCTCAGTGCTTTAATTTTACAACCTGTTAGAAAGAAAACATTTCATAAGAATCAACATGTACTTCAATGATATATATAAAGACAAATCACAGAATGCACCTTTTAAGCTAAGTATCTGGTTATGGGTAAGTTTTAGAGTTTTTCACAAAGCTAGGAAGTGGCAGAGCCAGAAGTAAACCTAGTTTGACCTAAAAATCTATGGTCTTTTTGCTAGTCCAAGAACCTCAATTTTCACAATTATCTTACAGAAGTTCTTAAACTGACTTCTACCTAATTATCTTATCACTTTAACTTAACATTACTCTTTCCTCTGTAAAACTCAATTGATGACAAAAACACTGTGCTCATGGCTAGTAGGTCATCTCACTTCTGCTCCCACCAGTTAAATTCTAGGCCTGCTATGATTCAGTTTTGTTTATTCCCATGTTGTTTGTGCTAGGTGTACTCACGCTAGTAACTGAATTATCTGAATTACTGCATAAACTAATGAAACATCAATGCAAAAAAGACGAGTATCTTAAAGAGCATCTTAAAGAAAAAAGCTGCTATTGAATTATGAATAGGTGAGACAGCTATAAAGGGCTGGGATAAAAAAAAGTAACATAGAATGATTTTGTAATCGTTGTAAAGTCCTGCTCCATTTAAAAGAAACAGATACTGCAGATTGTATGGAATGTGGGTGCTGGGTATGGTTTTACTCAAGGACTGCTCTGATTGACAGACACAATTTCAAACAAAAGGCCTTGACAAATCCTAAGTATATTTAAGTTAAAATAAAACATCTAAGACACATGTATAACTTTACATAATTCCCCACTTTAACCAACTTTTTTTTTTTTTTTTGAGTAATCACAGATTACTAGTGCCAACTATGTTAAGATTAGAGGGTTTCAAACTGTAACTTAAAATGTCAAGTATACATCAAGGCATAAAACTCTGGGGTTATACTTTTCAAAGACCCTAACTTGAGCTTGCCAGTATAGATGTGTTCTCATGAATATATCATACTATTCTCAGTTCATCAAAATAAAGAAGCTAGGTGCTATAATTTACCCAGCACTTTGGGAGGCTGAGGCAGGTGGATAACCTGAGGTCAGGAATTCAAGACCAGCCTGACCAACATGGTGAACAGGGCGAAACCCCATCTTTACTAAATACACAAAAATTAGCTGGGTGTGGTGGTGCACACCTATAATCCCAGCTCCTTGGGAGGCTGAGGCAGAAGAATTGCTTGAACCTGGGAGACAGAGGCTGCAGTGAGCCGAGATTGTGCCACTGCACTCCAGCCTGGGCAGCAAGAGTGAAACTCCATCTTAAAAAAAAAAAAAAAAAAAAAGGAGAAGCTAGGTGCTACTGAAGCTAAGTGTCACAATCTGAGCATGTCTTTTTCTTAAATATTCCCTTCCTTTTTTGTCCTTAATAAATTAATATTCTCTATACCACTTTAGTCAGATGATGCCTTTTTTTTTTTTTTTTTTTTTTTTGAGACAGTCTTGGCTCTGTCACCCAGGCTGGAATGCAGTGATGCGATCTCGGCTCACTGCAACCTCCACCTCCCAGGTTCCTCCTGCCCCAGTCACCCAAGTAGCTGGAACTACAGGCGTGCACCACCAAGCCCAGATAATTTTTTGTATTTTTAGTAGAGACAGGATTTCACCACGTTGGTCAGGCTGGTCTTGAACTCCTGACCTTGTAATCTGCCCGCCTCAGCCTCCCAAAGTGCTGCATTACAGGTGAGCCACCACGCCTGGCTGATGCTTTCTAATAAAGCACATGATCTGATCACGTTTTTGCACAAAGTGGGACTCGTTTGTTTGCCCTTCCAAAGCATTCCCAAGCCACTAGGTGTTGACTACACAGGTTGAGTTATCCCCTATCCAAAAACACATGGGACCAGGAATGTTTGAGATTTTGGAGTATTTGCATTATACCTGCCAGCTGAGCATCCCTAATCCGAAAATCTGAAATGCTCCAGTGAGTATTTTCTTTGAGCACTATGCTGGTGCTCAAAAAGCCTCAGATTTTGGAGCTCCAAAACAAAATCGGAGGGTTTTTGAGCATTTAGGATTTCAAATTTTCAGATTAGAAGTTTCAGCCTGTATCTGCTTTTGTTCCACAATAGAAAAATCAGTTAGAAGACCAGAGAGAACAACGAAACTTCCACATCTACTTATCATTTATACAGGCTAAATGTCCAGGAGATTCCCTCATTCAGCACAGCAGGAACGGTTTGGTGTACAGAATTGAGGTCACTTTCTATTGATGCTTAAGAAATTCTGAAAGGGGTATATGAACACAGAACTGGTCATACTCTATACTTAGGGGAGTTATTATTTGGATATGTAAGTTCACAGTGGGCTACAACTTGACAAGGTGGCAAGAAGGCAGTCAGCCACAATTACATTCCTAACAAGAGACAGACGTTATTCTGCAGAAAAACACGGGCAAATTTCATTAAGGACAAAGGTAGAATTAGTCCAAGGGTCTAGGGTTGGTCCCTTTCATTCCTTACTAATATTGACCATTAGAAAATTGAAAATAAATAAAAGAAAAAAAAAAGAAAAACAGAAATAAAAGAGAAAAAAGAAAACGACGTAAAAATCCCTTAATCAAACACTTCTGATACTATAAGCAACTGCCAGTCACATCCTTAGTAGAATATTTTCTGTTAAATACCTAATAGGTATGTTATTAACTAAGGAAATATGATTGAGGGTCCACAGAACACTACCTAGCCTATGGTTGGTATTAATAAATAGGTGTTTAATGCATGGTTCATTGGGTACAGATAAGACAAATGGTTTGAGCATGGGCCACTCTTGGGACACAGGCCTGGTCTACACCCAAAAGGGTCATGTGCTTATTAGGTTTTGCAGATCAGGGAAAAAAGTAACAGGAAGACAGGAAAGCCAACCCTGGGGATTTTTTGTTGTTGTTTTTTGAGATGGAGTCTCACTTTGTCGCCCAGGCTAGAGTGCAGTGGCACCACATCGGCTCATTGCAACCTCTGTCTCCTAGGTTCAAGCAATTTTCCTGCCTCAGCCTCCCGAGTAGCTGGGTTACAGGTGCCCACCATCACTCCCGGGTAATTTTTAAAATATATTTTTAGTAGAGACAGATTTTCACCATGTTTGCCAGGCTGGTCTCGAACTCCTGACCTCAGGTGATCCACCTGCCTTGGCCTCCCACAGTGCTGGGATTACAGGTGTGAGCCATCGCCCCCAGCCACCAACCCTGTTTAAGCCACTATCAATAAAGATAGAGGAAACTATTTCTTCACTTCCCTAAATCTTTTGATTATAGTAGCCTAAACTCAGATTAGGGATTATAGGGAAGCTCACCAATCATAACATTGTTTCTATAGGAACACATATTCTGAGTTCCAAACAACTAACATGATTTCTCAACTACAAATACCTTCTAACATTGGGGACTACTCGAATAGATAGTTTTTAAAAGGTGACATGAACTAAAGGAGAAAAAACAATCTTGTTTTGTAATTTTGCAGGTGACGAAGGTATTAGTTTTTTTGGGTACTTTAAATTGAGTTTTTATTTGAAAACTCAAAGATATTTTTAAAAATCATAGAATTTATAATCTCAGAGTGACATAAAATTCAGAAGCCATATTATGATATATTAGCCTGTATTTTTTAAGTTGCTACATGGCACAAGTCACCAAAAACAAAGTAAAAAAAACCTAAAATATTTATAACATTTTCTCACTTTCTTACACACACATATACACACACGCACGTACACATCTCTCCCTTACAAATCAAAACAACAAAAACCCAATAAAAGGGTGAAAGAAACAGCTAACATCAAAGTAAATATACAAATGGCTCTGAAGATGGAAATTCCCATTTTCATGGGAACTGACCTATTATTTTCCACCTATAAGACTGTCAAAGAACAAAAACCTTATAACAATGGTAGTAAGAGTGGGGAAAAGAACTCTCATATTTAGCTGTGAGAGTATAAACTGCCCTCTAAGAGCTATCACAGTTGTAAGCCCATGTACTCTTACATTTCTACAATCTTCTTGTAGAATTGATCCTGTAGAAATATATGCACAAGTACAAAGTAACTTTTGTATTTTATAATTATTGAATTAGCATGAGGCTGGTACAGCTATATAATGGTATGCTATACACTTATAAAACTGGTTGACTTAGGGGGACAGGGAAGGAGGGAGGCAGTTTTCACTGTATATTCTTATTTATTTTTTTAAATAAATTTTGAGTCATACATACACATTACTTTTTCAAATAAATTAAGTTAGAAAAGAAAAACAAATCAAACATACAGAAATGATACACTTTACTAGTCTTAGCATATTGATTAGACTTTTGGTTAGTACTACCGATATTATTTTAAATTACAGTAGCCCCCCTCCCTTATCTGCAGTTTCACTTTTTATCATTTCAGCTCCTTTCAGTCAACCATAGTCCAAATGCAGGTGTATATAGTACAGTATAAAAAGATATTTGAGAGTAAGACCACGTTCACCTAACTTTTATTACAGTATATTGTTATAAGTGTTCTATTTTATTATTGTTAATCTCTTACTCTGTCTTGTTTATAAATCAAATGTTACACAGGTATGTGCATATAGGAAAAAACATAGTATGTATATATAGGGTTTGGTACTCTGTGGTTTCAGGCATCCACTTAAGGTCTTGGGAAGGCATCCCTGTTGGATAAGGGGGGACCTACTGCACACAAACAGCAGGGTAAACGATTTCGTAGCCTCAAAGTTGAACAAAGTTTTGAAATTTAAAAATGTGAGGACTACACTTCTTATAGCTAGAGATAAAAATCCATGTATGGCAAGTTGTATTCAAGGTAATCAATGGGCGGAAGTCTAGACTAGACTGTTTGGAGGTCAAGAACTAATTTTATCTTGATTTGGAAGTAAATTCCCTAAAAAAAGAGTCTCCAACTTACCTCACTGGTGTAGGAACCCATTTTCCCTTCCTACATCACTGTTGCTGGGGCCACGTTTCACCTTAAAACCCTTTAGCTGCAGCTAGAACTCTGGTCCTCTCACTCCCTGATACAGTAAAGGATTCTGCCTTGCTTCTCCAGGGTAAATAAAGATAAGGGTATCTTTATTTAGGGTAAATAAGTAAGGGTATTTATTTATTTACTCCAGGATAAATAAATAAGGCTTTTCCTAGCCTTAGAAATTAAGACGGGGAGGTCCTCTGTTGCTGGGAGAGGGGTTGAAAGAAAAGAAATTAAAGAAATAAATTTAAAAAAAGAAAAGAAAGAAAAGAAATTAAAAATCTAAAAAAAAGAAAAGAAATTAAAACCATAAAAAAGGATGAGCCATAAAAAAGGATGAGTTTGTGTCCTTTGTAGGGACATGGATGCAGCTGGAATCCATCATTCTTAGCAAACTATCACAAGAACAGAAAACCAAACACCGCATGTTCTCACTCATAGGTGGGAACTGAACAATGAGATCACTTGGACTCGGGAAGGGGAACATCACACACCGGGGCCTATCATGGGGAGGGGGGAGGGGGGAGGGATTGCATTGGGAGTTATACCTGATGTAAATGACGAGTTGATGGGTGCAGCACACCAACAAGGCACAAGTATACATATGTAACAAACCTGCACGTTATGCACATGTACCCTACAACTTACAGTATAATAATAATAAATAAATT